>NC_086320.1:63645302-64001552 GCF_036172605.1 Pelobates fuscus | reverse complement strand
CATAGACTGGATTTTTTTGGTCAGATAAAAATATCACTTTGGAAAATAGTCAAATGGTATACGTGGCACAAAACTAGCCCTGCTTATTCCTCAAGTCACACCATTCTTACAGTGAATTATTGTAATGGTAGGATCAGGCCCTTAACAGTGGTTCTAATTAAGCTACGTAGAAATCAACAAGAACATGTGCTGTTTTGGAGAGAAAATGCATATTTTTACAATCCCAAGGTAATAAGTAAATGATGTGAAGAGGCTCAACCACACAGGGAATTATAGAATTACAAAATCGAGAAACTAGAAAAGTTATTAAATTCCCAAATTTTAAATATTTATGCAAACTTTGTTTTTCCTTAAAAATATCCCACTAAGACCAGCATAACCTTAAAAACTACACATAGAAAAGCACATAAAGATCAGCAGACCTCATTATTCATTTTCAAGCGCTCCAGGATAAGGCCCTGATACTTACAGCTTACAGAGTATTGAAGGCTCCTCCCTGTCTATATTTCTAGATCTCACAAAGAGCACCCTCACATGGCGAAAGGCTCTACAACCGTGACTGCAGCTTCCACACTCGAGAGGGATTTCCTTATAGATGGGGTACCCCACGAGCAATCCTCTTCACACATGAAGGGACTGTCTATCGAGCACATAGCTCTCAAGAGCTGGAGTCACAACTCTACGTCTCGGGTATCCTGGTGCCTCCGATGCCGACTGGAGTGGGCCTTTCCCAGTTTAACCCAGCTACCATCCAGAAAGTCACACCACAAGCACCACAACGAGCCCTGCCAGCCAAATTACCGACCTGAGGGATTGAGCCCAGAAGCACAGAGTTACTCAACTCTATAGAGGACTCCTCTTTCCATCATTACTGCTCTTTAACTTTTAAACCATAGGAAAAAGTTTACATTTTGTTTTGTCTTCTCTTTGCAATCACAACTTTTGCCACTATTATTTAGGAGATAGCTAAGGATCATAATCAAGGAGCTAGTAAGCAACTCTTTAGACCAGATACACACTCCACATACTCACCACCCAGAGGCTCAACAACAGTTTTCTTATAACCCCTCCCTCCCATCCCCTTAAAAAAAATAATAGCACATAAAGAAGACGTAAGGTTGTATAAAAGTAGTGTAAAGTATACTCATATAATATAGAGCTACTCTAATCTCTAAATTGATATCATGGGAAGAGTTATCCCTGCTTGTCTATATTTCAAATATTTAGGTAAGTAATATAACCACAAAGTAAATGAAACACAAAGAAAGGCAAGCAAAATAATGAAGTATGTATGTTTTGTGGCATAATTTTAAAATTATAAAATAGACAGGCGTACGCGCTCACTACACAAACAAGGAATGGATGGGCAGCAGTAAATCTGTGAGAATTCCCAAGATCTCACTGATAGTACAAATAGTGGCAAACAGAGTGATAAACCGTGCCCCAAAAAGGTGCAAATATACAACACTCAATGTGTATATATAGAAGGATATATTTACATCAATTGTTTGAAGTAGGTGGCTTCTGTAACCTTAAAAGTCTGTTTCTGCTTCCCTTTAAGGTTACAGAAACCACCCACTTCAAACAAATTGCAATTGATGTAAATATATCCTTCTATATATACACAATGAGTGTTGTATATTTGCACCTTCTCAGTTTATCACTCTGTTTGCCATAATTTGAAAATTAACAAAGTTAAATTTTTAGGAGCTACACAAGGCTCTAAAACATTTGTGTAGGCAGAACAATTACTGCATTTGGATATCTATAGACATGTAGGGCTTTATATCAAGGTGACAT
Organism: Pelobates fuscus; assembly: GCF_036172605.1. Lineage (NCBI taxonomy): Eukaryota > Metazoa > Chordata > Amphibia > Anura > Pelobatidae > Pelobates > Pelobates fuscus. The sequence continues at coordinate 63,999,752 of NC_086320.1, read as the reverse complement.
GGGTTAAATAGGATGCAGGCACAGTGCAATATAACACATATTTAGGAATATGAAAAAAATGTAAAGCTGAACTCATGTGAAAGACCAGTTATTATTACTAAGGCACATCTTAAGCTAAGTTACACAAGAAAAACAATGTTAACTGTGTTGTTTGAGGAACTTGGTGTTACTGAACAGGGCCACCACATTCCCCATCTGCAGCTGTTGGGGCCCATCTGGTGGCCCATGCATTTAGGGTCATCCGATGTCTTCAGGGACTCGACCAGTGCTGCGGCCCTTTAATAGCATGACTGGGTCCCTTTTAATGATGTCAGCCACAGTCAGTGCTGGAAGGAAGTGACTGCCAGTCATCATTAGATATATCCTGTTAGAGACCTTTTCCTCCTTGAAAATGGGGCATGACAGGGTTGCCCCTTATCACCAATTTTGTTTGCATTTACATTAGAACCATTTATCAATGCCGTAAGGTTGAACGTTTCTATTTCAAGCATTTAACAGGGACTTGGTTTCTGTGGTAATTAATCCAACATCATCTTTAGAAGCTATTCTTGCTGAAGTCAATGGGTTTGGGCTACTCTCTGAACTGAGAATGAAATATTCCAAATCAGAAATTTTAAATCTCACTGTTCTCATGGCAGCAGTGACAGCTCTGATACACTAATTTCCATTCAGGTTATGCCCTTCTAAACTCAAATATCAAGGAATTTGTCTTACTTTGGACCCTAAGTGTCTTTTTTCACACTAATTTTGCTTCGTTGGTGGAGAGACTATCATCTGAACTTAAAAGATGAGACCTGAAATGTTTGTCCTGCATAGGAAGAATCGATGCAGTCAAGAGGACTTGGATAAATATTATCATGCTGCATATCTTTCCCACATGTGACTTGAGGTGTGCAGTGGAGAAGAAATATGCGGGTCGCATAGGAATGGACCCCTTGCACACTGTCATATGTCTGCCCTGCGTGAGTACAGTGCGGAGGCAGAGACTTGCACTCGGCAACTCATCTATAAGAGCTGCTCTACAGATTTGGCACTATTTTGGTTGGAGATTTTTCCTTAACCACATATTTATTAATACAACACATATTTAGGTGTTACACCAGAAACAAATAAATATAAACTCACACGGACCTGAGCTGCACAGTGGAGCTTTTATTTTTGTGTTACTTATCAAAGAGAGCGATCCTTAACCTTATAGTCTGCTGCCTTCTCTGACATGAAGTCTCTGTACTCCTTATACAGACGATTGACCTATCTGCCACTGTCTGGAAATGATACGAGAGAATTGGTCAAGTCTGAATATTTGTGCACTTTATGACAGGTTCTGAGAGTGTTTGATTGAGGTAATGTTTGAAGTTCAGTTCCATGGCCTAGAGTAAGAGCATCATTATCTTCAGATACTAACCAAATTATACTAACCTCACGTCACGCAAGTCTTTATGAGAGAGCACAGTTACGCTACCTTATTACACTTTACATTGCTTTTATACATTCTAGTAAAGCAGGGGTACCCAAAAGGTAGATCCCTGGATTGTACTAGAATAGAACTACAACTCCCATGATGCTTTGCATGCCTTTAAATCGAAAAAGCATCATGGAAGCTGTAGTTTTTAAACATCTGGGGATCTACCATTTGGGTACCCCTGTAGTAGAGCCAGTGAATCCTTAACTGAAATTTTGAATTAAATTATTCAGTGAAATAATATTTAGTTTATCAATACATTTATTAATGTTTCAACAAGATGAAAATGTTTTGTTCATTAGAGTTGTATAGATTCTGTGTGCTGTGCCACTCACGAGTTTCACTGAAACTGATGGGGAAACTATTAACAACACATCTGATGTCCACATGGTCTGAGAGCAAGATATTGTAGACTGCAGCTGGTGGAATTCTCAGCCAGAGGTAACTTTTTTTTTTTTAATTCTTTATTTTTGTTTTGGTGCATCAAATCACATTTTCATATATTCGTGACAAAGATCTTTCTGTGAGACATATGCACCTTTTGGGTCAAGCAATATCAATTCAGGTATAACAGTAACAATTGAACAATATGTAGCGATAAGAACAGTGGTATGTTGTCCTGTGTTTTGTTGGGTGTCCATTAAGGTACAGCGTGCTTTTGTTATATATGTGTGCGATAGTTTAGATGTAACTTTTATGTGTTACAATCCAAAGCATCTCCAATGTCCATGTAGGCTAGGTTAGTACATCTCTTGACGCTAGTGGCATGGTATTAGAGCAGAGGGTAGTTCTCAATACTCAATACAATTCAATGAGTCTCACTGTACCTGGTCTCACTGTACCACAAATACCTGGATGTGTTTTTATGAACTGGACACCATTTAAATGTATACATTCTGTGTACATGGAAATTATGTTATATTTCTATCTTGACATTTCATTAGCCAATTTGTAGATATTTATAGGTGAATAGTAGGTCTGGATCAAAATAGGAAGTCAACTTGCAGATCAGATAAGGACAGAACTGTTCAGTAAAAGCTGAACGTAATAACTGATTATCCAGAGGACATAAAGATAGGATGGTAACTACTTCCAAGTGAGGAATCAGGTGCAAGCAGTAATAATTAATAGCTGTAAGTACATTTGCCTGGCCTACAGCAGATACAACTTGTAAAACGAATTACATGTATCATAAACATTGACTAACCAGCAGACGGAAAAAAACAAAAGAAATACAAACATGAAAGTCAATATTAAAAGCTTGACTGAGGACAATACAGGATGAATGGCTCGAACAGTGCTCATATTGTACCATGTAAACATGTGCATGTGATTTATTCAATGTGCTTCCTTGCACACTGTATGCTTAATATATCCCTCCTTTATGTAATCAGTGTTTGATGCTCTGGATTGTGGGTGTCCTAGCAAGGGCACTGCCTACACAACTTATCTCCTCTTACAAATGTGTGCTCGGATTGGCTTTCAGATTAGAGTTCTCCAAATTGTGTAGTCCTGTCCACAGCCACAGCCTCCTTCTCTCCAAAATTCCCAGGAACCTCTTTCACTCCCTCATGTCATCCAGGAACATGCAAGCCTGCCTGATTTGACTTGAAGCCTATGACTTATTCTATCCTACCCCTTACCCCCCCCCCCCCCGCCTCCCCTCACCCCCACCTTGACTAAGCACAGGCTTCCCTAACATGTGGGGGCCACATATTCCTCCACATAACCCCCCCACCACTCTCCTAACTTCCCTTCTGCCCCCCATCCTATAGACCACCAGTGCACATCAAGGGAGTAATGACTACTTGTGGTGCAAGCCTGTCATTCTGGGGTTTATTCACTAAATTGTGAATTGCAGTGAATCTATTTTTCTTCTTTATTTTGCAAATTGGTTTTAGTTTGTCCAAAATCACTATTTAGTGAATAAACCCTTCAGAATTATTTACTAAGCTGGGAATTCTTGACAGTCAACCAGGGGAAATTAAACGTTTAGGCCAATTTAGCAGTACTGGGCAAGTAGACGCAAATTAAACAATGCACAATGAAGGAAACACATCAGATGTACAATTATCAAATTGTAAAAAAAACAAAAAAAACAGGGTGCAAGAGGCTACTGAGAATAGACAACAGCTCAAATAGCATACCTTTCGATGTTTCAGTTCTTTAGTTGATCTTAGCTCATTTTATGCCATTAAAGAGATAACCTAAACCATTAGACTGATCCCATCCAAAAGAGCAGTCCAAATTCAAAATGGATGCCAGCTCTTTCTGCGTAAGTGATACAGCAACCCCAGACAATTGTTGCAGCCTTTTTAGGCCACACCAGAGAGGTATAGCAAATATTACTCTAAGCACAGTGAGCAAGGGTCCACGCCTAGATTACCCTTTAAACTTTGAAAGGGCAAAAACACAGATTACAACAGGATACTAAGAATGAATAACAGCTCTTTGATGCATCCCCGCTCAGTTCTCAAGCTGATTGTAGCTTATCTTATGCTTTTACTATTATCAAATTGTTCATAACTATTTCTACTGAAATCCTGCTATAAGTGTACAAATTCTGCAAAATGAATGTATTAATTACTTAAGGACCAACACTATCTTAGAGTGAAAGAAACTGACGGAATGCTGGTACGCCGTCACTTAGACATCGAGGGCTCCTTTGTTTGGGTGGCCTCTAGGTGGGGAGCATTTAGATTGCACAGACTTAGACCTAGCCACAAAATGGAGAGACAAGATGGCGCAGAACCAAACACTGTGTGACCACGTGGGTGGGGGTTGGGACTTTCCCATTTGTTACTCAGGGAGCTGAGTCACCTGTTGTTGACTGTGTGTTAATCCCTTTACCTAATGCATAATGTGTTTTCCTGTGTATGCAAAGTAGATGTTCTGTGATGGTGTGTCCTATTGTTTATTAATGGGCTTAGTGTGATTGGCTGTTTGTTTAGGCCCAGTTTGATTGGTTGCTGTTCCAAACCTTTGTGTGTTTACTAATGAGATTACTTGTATACAAATACCTGGGTGTGTCTAATAAAAATTAGTTCCTGTTCTACCCTCAAGCTGTGTGTGTCTGCTGTTCTTGGGGGAGAGGTGTTAGCTGACTGGATCTACGTGAATGGGCTGACATCTGTGGTTTGGCAATGGGAAGAAGCTGTTCGGACGGGTGTGCTCAGTCGGGGTACAGGGGATCCGTCACAGAAACAACAAAAAGAAATGAAGAAAGGATTTCCCAAAACAGTACATGTTCACACATAAACTCTCCCAAGACTCAAGAAAGCCGTTAGACCAGCAGTGAATGCATGTTTTACAGAATAACGACTGAAGCAGGAGAGATAAAAAACATACTTACTGCTGTCAAAACTAATCTATTAATAGGAAACTTGGTGTCAAGAATTCGCTAGCTTATATCTATAGCCGAACAGGTTCTCTGTTCAGAGAAAATGAAGTTGTTATTCTTAAAAAGCACGACGCCTATTGTGTGAGTAATTACAATAAGGGCCTACGTTGACCTGGCAATGAGGTACAGTATCTGGATACCTGAAGTGAAGGAAAATGAGAAGAAAAAAATAACAGAAATGAAAGCATAAGCACCATCTGCTGTGGTGTAATGATTGTGCTATTTGCAGGGAGAGAGGTTTGTCTGTAGCAGCTGGTTTCGCTCCAAGTGACCTTTTAGCATTTCTCTTTCCACCGTCTGACAGATGTGTCAGCTCAATAATTTCAAAAGCCCCCTGAATAAATAACCAATTGTGAGCAAGGATGACCCAAAGCGATGACAAAATGGGTGCATGCAGCACATTAGTGAGCATAATACCTAGCAAAAGAGTCTGGAACATTACGGGAGGGAAATGCATTTTGCTCTTTATTTTTGACTAAATGGCTTTTTCTGCGTACGGCTCTGTTGTTTTCGACAGAGAAAAGGAAATATGAAGTGATCAAAACAGTATTGTGATGTATTTGCCCTTGGAATACTCGTTTCAGCTGGTTGCAAGATTCAGGTGTTGAGTAATATCTCAAAATGGATTCTTGCGCAGTCACTAAGCTCAAAGCCGAGAAGAAAGGAGTCAAGGGCAGAGCTAATTGGCTTTGTGAGCGATTGAAACACGGTGACTATGTGACTGCGGTCACACATGTTCTGATATAGTTTAAAGCCCCGACAAATAGTTTTAAATGGGGTGCAGGTGTTTGTTTGTTTGTTTCTCCTGACATTTTACCTCACAATTGAAGAGATCACAGTTTAAAAGCACACACTGTCTTTTTTTTTTATTTTTTATTGAGGAATTATTTTCCCAATTTCACGCAGCTATTACCAGTCCTTAAAGCGTTCTCTGGCGATTTAAACTACGACTGCAATTATAGTGTTAGCATAACGTCTTACTATTACTTTTCAACTATTATTTTTCTATTAATCAACTGAGCATTACATACTGTATCATAATGATAGACAGACAGATAGACAGGACAAATTCAAAATATAAGTACAATTAAAAAAACAAGACAATGAAGGGGAAGATGATAAGAAAAAAAGAAAGGACTAATTGTCATTAGGTAGGACAGAAAAAAATCCAGAGGCAATCATGAGGGGGTAACAGGGTAGAGTATAGGAGTAAATAAATAAATGTAGTAAATTAAGTAAGTAAGTATTTGAAGCAACACCTAAATAAATAAAAAATCGGGAAAGTTATTTTTAACCAGAATAAAGGGAAAAGCAAGCAATTTTTACTCCTGTGCAGATTTGGTGAGCCAATTTTATGCTGTTACTTTTTGAGTTTTTATTATTTATACATGAGATAGCAAATAATCCTAAAAAAAAAACGCCTTCCAAGCTTCTTAAATCCATCTGCACCACAAGCTTCCCTGATAATAGCAGTCACATTCACTGCAACCCCAAAAGTGCAATAGAGAACTTTCAGAGAATATTCAATGCAGTTTTGTCACGATACCAGCAATTTTCCCTTTTATGGGCTAGCTGATGTGTTCTACGCACATCTTCGTTTGATATGGAACATTTAAGGTCAATCTCAATCTACCTACAGGAGTAAGTAATGGGTGTACCAAGGAGGATGGCATACATTTATCTGATCTTCCACTTTGAGTCGGAACAAAAGGTAAATAAACATGCAAAGGACGCAAAGTTATTTAGACATTCCTTGATTCATAAAATCATTTTTAGTTTCTGTCTCTGGAATCCCAACCTACAGTTCCTCCAAAGTCGTGATTTCCGAGTGGTTTCCAAGCTTGCTAAGGTTTCTTTTAATCCACCACCCAAACAAAGAAGATTCCAGGAGAGGCTGTTTTGCCAGCACCCATTTAAAAATGGCACTCTCTTCATCCTGGTAACAACACCGGGTGCTTCAGCTGGAAGGAACGTATAAATAAAATCATCATAAAGATAGCATTAGAAAATATTACTAGACTATAAAATGATGATGTAAAGGTCATATGCATTAGTAAACACTAGTAATTTTGTACAATTAGATTTATTTATTTTTCCATATTCTGCACTTCAGCTGGTTGAGTGGAATAAAATGTTCTGTCATTATGTTTGAAGAGTTCTGTATTTCTGTTTGAACTGTATTGCTTGTACAATATCGCTTTTATTTTATTATGCAGCAATCAGTGGTATGTTAATAAAATCGTCCAATGTAATGAAGTATGATTGGTAGATCTAAAGTTTATATTACATGCATTCAGAGTTGGAGTATTTCTATGTTAATTCCATTGCTGAATCACAACTATCTGCTGTGCAGTGATCCAAAGACTCCGTTGATGATGCTTCAGAAAACACGTTTCCCGAGACCTTGTATCGAAGCTCTTTGTCGAGATATTTCCTTGGGCTTGCTCCTACTTGATCTCCTCCACCTATGCTGCCTGAAGTTTAATAGAGAAGCACTTTTAACTCCACAATGCTGCTAAGGAATAAACTCAAATAGTGGAATGTGGAGTCCTTCTCACCATACTTGCTGTTCTCTAACTTAGCAATACAGAGCTTCTACTGCAGCGGTAGGCAACCTTCAGCACGCCAGATGTTGTGGACTATATTTCCTGTGATGCTTTGCCAGCATTTTGGCTCTAACAGCATTATGGGAGATGTAGTACACTGGTTGCCTACGCCTGTTCTACTGGATAGTCTGTCTGGAATGTTCTTTTAATGATAGTTATTTATAAAATATTTTACCAGGAAGTATACACTGAGATTTCTTTTGTTTTCAAGTATGCCCTGGGACCACAAACATTGCATTGTTACAATAGGGTACAATATAATCTTTAAAATGATGCATACCTCAGTGGGGTAATGAATAGAGATGCCGCGAACATAAAATTTTCCGTTCGCAAACGTCGAACGCGAATTTCCGCAAATGTTCGCGAAAGGGTGAACCGGGCGAACCGTCATAGACTTCAATAGGCAGGCGAATTTTAAAACCCACAGGGACTCTTTCTGGCCACAATAGTGATGGAAAAGTTGTTTCAAGGGGACTAACACCTGGACTGTGGCCTGTGGCCGGAGGGGATCCCATGGAAAATTACATAGTTGATGCAGAGTCTGGTTTTAATCCATAAAGGGCATAAATCACCTAACATTCCTAAATTGTTTGGAATAACGTGCTTTAAAATATCAGGTATGATGTTGTATCGATCAGGTAGTGTAAGGGTTACGCCCGCTTCACAGTGACAGACCAAACTCCCCGTTTAACGCACCTCAAACAACCGCAAACAGTCCATTTGCACAACCGCAAACTCCCCATTTGCACAAGGTTGGATACCAAGCTACCCATGTCCCGTTCCTTGTCCTCACTGATGTCATTGAAGGTCTCTTCCTCCACCCAGCCACGAACAACACCATGGGTCCCCGAAAGGTGACAACAAGCCCCCTGGGATGCCTGCTGTGTTTGGTCTTCTACCTCCTCAAAGCCACCTTCCTCCTCTGACTCCTCTTCTTCAGACTCCTCTCTCTGCGTTGCCTCTCTCTGCATTATTATAAGGTGTGTTAAGTAGTACTATTCCTATCAGTTTAATCCCTGTTACGTCCCCTATCAGGGGACGTGTATATGGCATCGATTTTAGGAACCGGGAGATGGAAAAAGATGCTTGGTCGGTCCTCCTACTTCAAATTTGGGGCACTGCGCGTGCAATCTAATGTGCCACCAGATAGGAGTGGTGTGTTAAGTAGTGCTATTCTTATCAGTTTAATCCCTGTTACGTCCCCTATCAGGGGACGTGTATATGGCATCGATTTTAGGAACCGGGAGATGGAAAAAGATGCTTGGTTGGTCCTCCTACTTCAAATTTGGGACACTGCGCGTGTAATCTAATGTGCCACCAGATAGGAGTGGTGTGTTAAGTAGTACTATTCTTATCAGTTTAATCCCTGTTATGTCCCCTATCAGGGGATGTGTATATGGCATCGATTTTAGGAACCGTGAGATGGAAAAAGATGCTTGGTCGGTCCTCCTACTTCAAATTTGGGGCACTGCACGTGCAATCTAATGTGCCACCAGATAGAAGTGGTGTGTTAAGTAGTACTATTCTTATCAGTTTAATCCCTATTACATCCCCCTCATCAGGCCTTTTTTAGTCGAATGTATCGCCCACTGTCAGTCCCTTCGGGATCCATCCCTCATTCATCTTAATAAAGATGAGGTAATCTAGACTTTTTTTACCTAGGCGACTTCTCTTCTCAGTGACAATACCTCCTGCTGCACTGAAGGTCCTTGCTGACAGGACACTTAAAGTGGGGCAGGCCAGAAGTTCTATCGCAAATTGGGATAGCTCAGGCCACAGGTCAAGCCTGCACACCCAGTAGTCAAGGGGTTCATCGTGTCGATATCTGCAGTTAAGGCGAGGTAGTCTGCTACCTGTCGGTCGAGTCGTTCTCTGAGGGTGGACCCCGAAGGGCTGTGGCGTAAAGCGTCCTGTCCTTGCCGGCATGGTCGTGGGAGGAGGAGGATTACTTTCACCTCTTCCCCTGTTAGATTCCCGTTGTGCTGTGACATCACCCTTATACGCTGTGTAAAGCATACTTTTAAATTTATTTTGGAACTGCTGCATCCTTTCCGACTTGCGGTAATTCGGTAACATTTCAGGCACTTTCTGCTTATACTGGGGGTCTAGTAGCGTGGACACCCAGTACAGGTCGTTCTCCTTCAGCCTTTTTATACAAGGGTCCCTCAACAGGCACGACAGCATGAAAGACCACATTTGCACAAGGTTGAATGCCGAGCTACTCATGTCCCGTTCCTCGTCCTTAGTGATCTCACTGAAGGTATGTTCTTCCCCCCAGCCACGTACAACACGATGGGTACCAGATAGGTGACAACGAGCACCCTGGGATGCCTGTTGTGGTTGGTCTTCCTCCTCTGACTCCTCTTCCTCACAATCCTCTTCCAGCGTTGCCGCAGGTCCAGCAAGCGATGCTGATAAGACTGTTTCTGGTGTTGATGGTGACCACAACTCTTCCTCTTTCTCTTCATGCTCATCGACGGCCTCAAATATAACACACTTCTGTCTAAAAAAAGAATGCAGCTTCCGAATGAATATAAAATGGATGCTGTCCAGGAGGTGGGAGGGTCTGGGAGGGAGGGTCTGCTGCTGATTGACTGGAATGTGTCTGCATACTGTGAGGTACAGGGTCAAAGTTTACTCAATGATGACGGCACCCCCAGGCATAAAAGGGGTTAAAAGCCGTTTAGGAGATATTCCCTTTCAGATACACAGGCAGCTACTCCATATACCAATCTCCCGAACAGGAAACCATACAAATTCTCCAAACTCCCGAACCGGAACCATACGAATGCTTCAAACAACCGAACAGGAAAAAACATACGAACAGTTTACACTCCTAGCAGTCGAACTGGAACAGCATACAATAAATCCCCCTAAGAACGAGACAAGGCTCCGTGTTGAGGGTCAAGCAGTGATCTGGTTTAATGGGGCTACCTGCCCGGTATTTATGCAGGTCTTCCACCAGGTGAACACTCCCCTAGGGGACCTGGTGGAAGACTGGGACACAAATTGCACAGTGAACAATCACAGACATACATAGTGAAACACTCCCACTAGTACAGTATAATCCCTCCTCTCTATCCTGGAGATAATTGGGAAGTAATCCAATTATCTCCAAGGATAGAGGCAAAACTCCATTACACACATGTTAGCAAAAAGACCTACAAATAAATTTTTTTACAAATACTGCATAAAACATATACGTTCAACATATCCCCAGATAGCTTAGATCTCAGCACACATTATTACCGAATGGAATACATACAGTTCAATCGCCATGGAGCCAAAGTCTTTCACATAGTCTTTATATGAATGGGCTCGATGGCATAGCTATCTGGGGTAGCACTGTTCAGACAGAGAAAGCACCGAATGGACCGGTGTTCGGATTAATGCAGGAGGAGGGAGGTCGGCGGCTCAGCTGTGTTCGTGAATATAAGTGTCTGTTTTTAGTTCCACAGTTTTGTAGCTGAACACCGCTGGCCGTTCAGCAGTTTAAGATGGCCGCTGCCACGTGTTTGGCTATACGAACAACGGCCACCCGGCGTTCGTCAATTAAGCTGCGGTTAACCGCAGCTTCTGGGAGATCAATTGCCTGCACACTCCATACCTAGGTGCTCCGGTCATTCGTGCGTTTGTTCGGTAAATTGAATTTACCGAACACCCTGGCAGAAAGGCACAAACAAGCCTTTCTGCAGAGAGAAATAAAGGTTTTTAACACAGGGCCATAGTACAAAGGTAGCAGGCGGGCAACCAGACTTCTCCAGAACATAGTGGCGAGGTTGGTTTCGCCACAGGTAGAATCTGTTCAACCCTTGGGTCCCAGGTACAAATCCTGGCAGAGTTGACTTAGGACTTCATCCAGCCGATGTAGATAAAATGAGTACCATTAAATTGGGTAATAGTAACAACCCCCAGGTTTTAGGTAACATCCCCAGGACGTACTTGAAAACCAGAGTAATCTGAATGTACCTTTCCTGGTTAAATACTTTGTTATTATTACAGGTGCATCTGGTGCTGAGATATATTGACAGGGATCTATAAAAGGATTTTAGATTAAGATTTAATTGTGACTGGGAGGTTATTCCATAATTGCGGTGTTCTGTAGGAAAATGAAGATTGAGATACTTTATTTTCGTAATGCAGTATATTAAATAAAGTGCTGGTTCTGGATCGGAGTTATAGGAGGTGGAAATGGCCAGGGAGAGAATTCTACTCAGATAGGGTCGGAGTCTCCCAGGAAAGCTCTTAAACACAAGGCTGGAATAATGAAGGGTGCATCTGGATTCCAGCAACATCCAGTTTAGCATTTTTTACATTTCACAATGGTGGGTCATGTAATTACATTGTAGCACAAATCAGGAAAACGAGTTATACAATGTAGTAAGTTTATAACGGTGGGTTTGTGACACAGCTGCATATACTACATCCCCATATTCAATCACTGGCATTAGTATTTTATATATATATATCATGCTAATGCCAGTCATTGAATATGGGGATATATATACATTTTGTAAAGAGTAAGGCTGAATGTAAAAGTCAAGTGTAAATTTATTATTTATTTAAAGAAAAACTCCAGTGGAAAAAGAAATATATTTTTTAACAATTTCGTAAACATGAGACGTCTGTGCAAGGCAGGTGCTCTGAGCAATTGCCTGCCTCTTGAGTTTAGTTTCACTGAGCTAAATAACCAGGACGTAACAGGTCTGTTTTTTTTTTTTTTTTATTGAAAGCCTGGGGAGGTAACAAGGTTACTTTATAAAAGTGCCAATTTCTATTGAAATCTGCACTTTTTGCAAGCTAAAGTGCTTTTGGTGTCTGGAGTGCCCCTTTAGTAAAGTGCAATTTATCACAAAGTTGTTTGGAATACTGAACATCAACTCATATAATGTTTGTGTTTTATTTTGTTTCTAGCCTAGTATTTGGAAAATAAAAGAGATGGTCCAGCACTCCTCAATATTTAATAATTCCTTTTATTGTGCTCTTAACATAAAGTAGCAACATTTCCAGCCAGCGATAGGGTCTTCATCAAGCCATAAAGTCACATCAAGCAAAGGGCAAATAAATAAAAGTGCAAATCAATAATTTTATAAGAAATTTGTGTGACTTGTAAAAAACAAAACCGTGTTTTTCCAGTATTTAAAGAGACAGTGCATAAATATGAATAAAAACAACACTACATATATTTAAAAAGGGTAAATAATTCACTGTGAATAGCTATCATACGTGCAAATAATCAAAAGTGCAAAAGTGCAAAATGTTAAATTTAAATCCTATCACATATATTTCTTATATACAAACAAAATAAACAATAGGGCACAGATAAATACTTTGATACATAGTATTCCTCGGAAAGGGGATTGTTTGTGATTCTTACAAAAATGCAGCCATAGGAATATGATATTATTTTCTGTTGAAGAACTCCTGAAGAACCTACTAACATGAGGCAATCTGATCATCCGGGAGAATCCATATGATTTGAAAAAGAAAAAAAAAATGCAGAATTATATTTTATAGGACAGAAGTGACAATTCAAAGACCTTATTCATGCCTACTGATTCCAATGTATCTTATTTTTTAATCCAATATTATTCCTTGTGCGTCAACAACTTAAGTATTTTGCCCCCTCTCCTTAGTATTGCCCACTCTCGTTAGTTCATCCACTTGTTCTATAATTTGAAAGCACAGTTCAGCAATTTTATGTCTAGGTTCCTTAAAATGACTAGGGACTGGGAAATCAAATCTTCTGGTTATAATAGTTGATTAATTCTTAGAGATTCTCTCCTTATCATTTCTTATCTTTCCTGGGTAGTTTCACCAATCTATTTATTTTTTTTTACAAGTGCATTTAAGGGCATATATAACAAAAGAGGAATTACAGGTAAAAAAAAAAATCTTTAATATTATAAGCATGGTCTGTTTTTGAGTGCATAACTGTATCTCCCCTCATCACGCTATTTGATACGCAAGAAAGGTGCATACCCTTTTTAGATTTGTCAAAAAACATGTATCTTTGTCCTCCAATTCTGTAAGATCTACCTTTACTACAAGGTCCCTGATAGATCAACCTTTTTATATGGTTAAACATGTGGTCTAATAATAAGCCTCAGTTTCTGGTAATGATTTTTTTAAGGTGGCCAATGTGTATTATAGGAACTAAACTGGGGACTAGAGAAACTCTATAAAAGGTTAGTGGGATGAATGCTGGTCTATTTGCTATACTTGCTAAACAGTTTTTGGCAAAGTAACATGTCATCCATAGTGATGTCCCGAACTGTTCTCTGGGAACCGTTCGCCGGCGAACATATATTGTTCGTGGCGAACGCAGCGGGCGAACATATGCGATGGTCGGTCCGCCCCCTATTCATCATCATTGAGTAAACTTTGACCCTGTACCTCACAGTCAGCAGACACATTCCAGCCAATCAGCACCAGACCCTCCCTCCCAGACCCTCTCACCTCCATGACGAATAGGGGGCGGACCGACCATCGCATATGTTCGCCCGCCGCATTCGCCACGAACAAGCTATGTTCGCCAGCGAACGGTTCCTGGCGAACAGTTCCGGACATCACTAGTCATCCAGTTTAGGATGGGAAGAATTCAAATCACCTGTTTTTGAGATTTTCTTAATTTTAATATTTGCGTTGTTTTGTAAGTAGCTCCCTAATTTGGATATTTCCCATATTTAAGGATACCATATAAAGGAGCTATTTACTAAACAGCTAAAAAAAAATCTAAATTAAAGGGATACTATAGGCACCCAGACCACTTCAGCTCACAGTACCAGGTCCCATAACCCTAAAAAGGTAATAATTGCAGTTTTTAATAAATTGTAATAATTACCTTTGAGGGTTGCCTAACTGAAGTTGGACGTCCTCACGCTATGCATTAAAACATCCAGCGTCACCTGAAAGCATTGTGTAATGCTTTCCTATGGGGGAAGTCCTAATGTTAGTGCGGCCATTGCTGGGCAAATGCATTAGGTCTCCACTGCCGGCTGACGTCAGTGAGGGAGTAGCGGAGGCGGAGCCATAGCCAGCGCCGAGGGACATACGCATTAGAATCAGGTAAGTGACAGAATGGGTTTTTAACTTAGCTTTTCCTAATTTTTATCTTTTAACTTTCCAAATCAATGAATGACCTAATCGCATGGGAGAATTCCATCCATCATGCGATTTGGGACTCGTATGAATCGGACATCTGGCGTTTTGGTCATTCTCCATTCAAACGTTCTGCTGAATTGGGCAATTTTCCGCCAAATCGCTGTTCGTCTAAATCCAAATGCACGAGTCTACTCTCTAGAGCCCTCTATTTGCTATATTTTAGAGAAAGACAGCTTTTTTTTATTATTTGAATCGAGTTTTGCTGGCTTGCGTATTATCCAATGACAGTATTTATCTTTCACATGCCACCGATTGAATCGTTTTCTTTGCTAAAAGGAACCTTTTTGGTGCACTTTGCCTGCTTTGAAATTCTGCTTTGTTAGAACATTCCTTTATTGTGTAAGCTCCAGGCAAAGAAGGAATTACTTCTAATGTGCCCTTAGGCTCAAGGCTGAAGATGAGCTGGAAGTTTTCCCTCGAGGCTCCATAAACAGCAACAATTCATTGAATGAATATCCACAGAACAGATACAATATAAAAAATAAAAAATAAATTTAATTTTAATTTTTATCATTGCTATTATGACTCTTTAAGCTGGCAGTCACCCCATTTTAACCCCTTAAGAACACATCTCCAGGTTGCTTGTATTGTACTTAAGAAGACAAGCAATTTTGGCGTTTTTACCACCATTTCCATCTTTCTCATTTATTGCACCAACACATATCACATACATTTTTAATAGACAAAGATGGCTTTAGTATGATGTGACATTACTTTGATTTGACATTCATTTATTATTTTTTAAAAAGGCAGAAAAATAACTATTTTCCTTCAAAGTTCTGGCAATTATAAGTATATAATTAGAGCAGCTAAAGAAAAGTGATTTAAAATAAATTAATGTATTTGTCCTGATATACAGAGTACATCATATGTCTATGATTTCAGTTTATGTTTGGTAATTACAGGTCAAAATAACAATATCAATGTGTAATGTTTTGCAATTTAGTGGTTTATTTTGTAAACATAATGTGTGAAACTTTAATAAAAACCACTAAATCACTAATTGTGCTCAGCTATATCTCCTGGGTACAGAACGACCTCCTTTGCATGCCCTTGTAAAAAAAGTTCTTGTGAAATATAGAACTTAGTGAATCACCTGTCCAATGCAAAAAATGGCAAAGTGAAAGTGGACCAATTTTAGTAGCTCACACATGTAAATTACTCCATAAAATCATACACTGTGATAGAATTGTATTAGATATCCTATATTAAAATTGGCTAACTTGGACTCAGGAAATGCTTAATGCTTAAAAGACACTTAAGACCATATATGTCTAGTTCTGGGAGCAGATAGCCCCCACCTGAGCTGTCTCTTCTAAATCAGTCTGTTCTTTCTCTTTCTCTGAACTTATCTGTTATATCTACATGACATTCAACCCTATGTCTTATCTGTACTCTTTTCACCCTTTCACTCCCTTCCTACTACTGTCCTATGAGTATTTGAACGTAAGCACTTACTTTTTTTTTTTTTTTAATTTTTTTTTTTTGAGTGCATAAGGAAGATTAACATTCACATATACGTGTGCCATGCCACAACAGTAGGCACCCGCTAAATAACAGTAAACATCATTGCTGTGCGACATGCCATAGAAATACAATGCACAATTTTTGTTTTAAGTGATTCCTGAAAAATACAATGCCCATTCAATAAAGATGTAGAACAAAGTCAAGTGCGGAAGGATATAAAGTAGTATCTCGAATTGCTATAATTGCAAAGTTCATTCACCAGTGGTTATATAATATAGACAGCTGCTAAGATTTAAACGTAGAAGGAAAAGGCGTATACCCTAGCTTACTAAGCTACGGGAGCGCCAAAGGGGAGAGTTCTGCAGCTGTAGTACTGCTTTAAATAATGGTCTAAAATATCATCAAAAATATGATCCCTAAAGAAAACAAAACAAATAAAACTTAATGTACCACCACCATCCTAAACACACTGGGGTGGGTCTTGTACATGCTGTCAATAGCATACAGTGAACCTGGTGCTTTAACAGGGATGATCCGGTAAATTGTGCACTGGAAACTTCCTAGAAGGGCACTGGTCAATAGTCACTGGCCGTGTCCCTTACATGGGCCATAAACAACACGGTATCCCTATTGCACTCTGCACTGTACAAAAACCTCTAGTAAGTAACAGCGTGTCCCTGTGTAGCTACAGGGGCATAAAGTAGCCGTCTGACCTGCTGGAGATACAATGTATAACCCCAGCGTCAGGACACACTGAATGATTACTCTGGTTGTTCCAATAGTTGTGCGGGGTCAAAGAGCCTGCTGCAGAAAGTAGCATAGAAATTCAACTGGTAACAGCCTAATCCTAACCAAGGCTGACTAGAGTGACTTGCTGCAGTGCTCGCCCCTAAGCTCGTAGGAGCTGTGGTGAAACCGCTGTGTAGAGACAAGAAGTCTTATTCTGCACTGTGCGTGGTTAAGGAGTCTGCTGCAGAAAGTGACCCATTGGCCTCACTAATAACAGCCTAATCCCATCAAAGGCTAACTACAGTAGCTTGCTGACGTACTTGTCCCTATAACAGTAGGAGCTTGTGGTGAAACCGCTGTGAAGAGAAAATGATTTCTACACTATACTCTGTTCACTAATCCAATACTGCTATCTAGAACATTGCCAGCATAGGTTGAGCGAGACAACGACCCACTACCCTCACCCAGTGATCACATCAAACGTGCTGGTGATCTAAAAGCAAAAGTAACGACCTAACGTCCGTTTCGGCGCTATTAGAGCGCCTTTATCAAAGGTGAACCGGTTCGAGTGCCTGGCTGGGTTTATATACCCCACCCGGTAGTGTAAGCGACCAATTACGGCGCTGGGCGTGTCTTGCCTCTTCGCGCCATATTGCCGTGTGGCCTGTCATTGGTCCGTGAGATCGCCCACGTGGGTGTCAGTGGGGCGGGTCTAAGGACAGGGGGAGGGTGTCAGTATCCCACTGACTGGAAGAAGACTCCTCCCCTGTGAAAAAGAGACGGCTTATACGGTTAACCCTTCGTACCTTATCCAAATACTAGTTTGAAACCCTTGTTACACGGTAATGTGGGTTAAAACCCATGGTCCGTTGAGGCTTAAATGCTAAGAGGGTTTGACATGTGCCGATTGGTTCAGTGTTGGTATTAGGGAATGCAGGGCTGTAGTAACCCTTTCAGGGCTTCAGGACTGTAATAACCCTTACTCGTATGTAACTGGAATCATGTTACATTGGAGGGAAAGGCAGGGTATGTCTCCCACATACATAATCAATTTATGCAGGGGGAGACACTGATATTAGAGTGGTCCTAAGGATAACTGAACCCTATAAAACGTATTGACGGACCTTACCCCTTCAGCTATTAAGCTGCAGGCAGAGGTGCCCTCTTACGTATGGAGGGATGCGGATGAAGTTATCCTATTGTGTCCTATGTAGGGAAGGTCCTAGAGTAAAGTAGGACCAACGCTCATATCCCTGAGGGAACCAACCGGAGTCAATCGGGGAAGGGGATGTGTTCCCAGACTGGTAATTAATGGAAAAGGTACGGGGCGGTCACTAAATACACTGGCACATAGGTACCCGGTGCAACACTTTCTACATGTACAGAAAGAATTATCTGTTAACAAAAAAGACCTAAATTAAATTAAAGACTGGACAACACAAATCTATTTACATATATACACAGTGGGGAAAACTCATCAGTCAATAAACGGGGTGAAGGTAAACCCTTCATTGAGGCCTTTGGGGGCAAGTGTGTCGAATTTGTAAATCCAATAACATTCCCTTCTTTTTAGGGTTTGATCCAGATCACCGCCTCTTCTGCCCAATTGGATTCTCTCTATTCCCGCAAACTTAATACATTTAGGAGTGTCCATGTGGTTAGTTCTGACGTGTCTGGCAACTGGCGTGTCTCTGTCAGACGTTATAGAGTGGACATGTTCCATGATCCGTCGCTTGAATGGGCGTATGGTTTTGCCTACATATTTCTTGCCACACTTGCACGTGAGTAAATACACCATTCCCTGGGTATTGCAGTTGAAAAACTGTTTTATGGGAATCTCAACAGTGTTATTATAGTTAGTGAGGGTTTTTGACCCTTTGGCTATGTATGTGCATGCGACACACTTCCCACACTGGTACGTGCCATGTACAGTCAACCATGTGGTGTTAGCTTTTTTGGGGGTGGAGAGGTAACTAGGTACCAGCATCTCCTTTAGGTTTCTACCTCTCTTCGCTGTAATGGACACCCTAGTGGAGATGGTGTCCTTCAGGTGTGGATCTTGTGTCAGCAGAGGCCAAAAACGACCCATTACTTTCTTTACTTTATCCCATCCAGCATCGTATTTTGCTACACATCTGATTAGTTTTTTTGAGTCTTGCTTGGGCTCATCCATGAGAAGATCATCGCGAGTACTATTGAGTGCTCGCTGGTAGGCATGTTTTAAGCATCGATTAGGATAGCCTCTTTGTTTGAATCTGAGTCTCAGTTCGGTTGCTTTGAGTTTGAAATCCTCTATAGACGAGCAGTTTCTCCTCAGACGGAGGTATTGGCCCACCGGGATCCCTCTTTTGAGTGGAGCAGGGTGGTAGCTCTCCCATCTTAGCATGCTATTGGTAGAGGTGGGTTTACGGTATAGGGTGGTTTCAATCACCAAATTCTCCGTTATCCTAAATGTGCAATCCAAAAAATTCAGTGCCTGGTCTCCAAACTCCATAGTGAGTCAGAGATTCAGATTATTCCTGTTGAGAGTCTCGACAAAGGATTCAAAATGTAATTGAGTGCCAGTCCATATGATGAGGATGTCGTCTATGTACCTTTTCCACTTTAAGATACAGTCGGTAAAGTCGGTGTTTTGCTCAGTAAATACCCTCTCACTCTCCCACCATCCAAGGTGCAGGTTGGCGTACGATGGGGCACAAGAAGTCCCCATCGCAGTCCCCTGCACCTGATGGTAATATTTACTTTGGAAGATGAAAAAATTATGTGTGAGAATGAATCTCAGTAGGTCCAGTACAAAAGTAGTGTGTGTACTGTGTTCAACTCCCCTTTTCCTTAGGAAGAAACCCGTGTGATCCAGGCCACTCTCATGTGGGATGGAGGAGTATAGGGCCTCTACGTCCAGACTACATAAGGTTGTGCCCCTGGGTACTGTGACTGATGTTAGGCATTTTAACGTATCCTTAGTGTCTTTTAGGTACGAAGGTAGGTTTTCTACAAACGAACGTAAAATCCTATCCACATAAATGCTGCCTTTGCTAGTAAAGCTGTTGGTCCCTGAGACAATGGGCCTTGCAGTCAGGGTTTGTTGTTGCTTGTGAATTTTAGGCAGGCAGTAGAATGTGGAGATTGTAGGGTTTTTGATGTAAATAGCCCCATACTCCTCCTTTGACAATATACCATTATCGAAGGCTTTATCCAGCAGGGTTTTGTAATCCCTCTGATATTTCGCAGAAGGATCTGCGGTTAGTGGCCTGTAGGTCTTGTCGTCATTAAGGATAGTTTCGACCATTTGTATATAGTGCTGTCTGTTTAGAAGGACAATATTACCGCCTTTATCGGCAGGTTTGATTACGATCTTGTCGTTGTCCTTAAGATCGCACAGGGCTTTCCATTCTTTACCAGAGAGATTACCTCTTGGTTGTGCTGACAGCATATCTGTATTAATTGTCTTGATCATATTTGTAGTGGAGTCAATGAAAGTGTCAATATTCTTAAACTCCCTGAGGTTGGGCGTGAACTTGCTTTTCTGACATAAGTCAGTGTATGGTACTGTGGAGGTAGTGTCATTGTCTTCTAACAGGGACACTAATTCCTGTAGACATTGGTATTCCCTCACATTGAACCCAAGTTCTTTCGCTCTTTTCTCATCTTTGAGTTTAAAAAATTTTTGTGGAGGGCTAGTTTCCTCCCGAACAAATTAATGTCTTTGATCCATTCAAAATGATTGAATGGGGGGATTGGGACAAAAGACAGTCCCCTCATAAGTACTTTAGTTTGTATGGGAGTTAGGGTGAGATCTGACAGATTGACTATTCTCGTATTGTCTTCTAATAGCGTTTGCGTGCCCTTCCTCTGTACCGGGTCTGTCTTTGGGTTTGAACTTCCCCCTCTCGGGGGGGCTGTCCTAAAAAAGCCACCCCTTTCTTTAGGATGCCCTTCTTGGACTGCGTATTCGTATTCCCTGTTGGATTGGTCAGTTGTTCGCTATCAGTGTCAGATGTCTCATAGTCTGATGTCATATATTGGTCCGAGTCCGCTCTTATAGTTTTCTTAAAACTTCTGTACACCCTGCCCTTCTTGTAGTCATCATTATCCCTGATAAACTTGCCGTGTTTGCGGCTTTTCACGTTATTTTGGTATTTATTCAAGTTTTGTTGTAATCTTTGTTCATGAACAGTGAAGGAGGGATCGTCTTTACAGCCCTGTGTCCCCTCCACTGCTAGGTTTACTTGTTCATTTACTGTTTTCAACCTTGCTGATTCAAAATGGAGCAATATATCCATAAATTTGTTAGAGCAAGTGTTTGCTGCCTCTTCCCATTCCTTCAAGAGGGCTGGGTCGTCTATTTCTAAGTTGGGGGTGGTTTGGATCCTCAATCCTCTTGGGATCATTGATTTACTTAGATACTTTTCTAGTGAAGTCACTTCCCAACCTAGCCTGATCTGCTGTTTGCAGAGATTCGACAGAGTTCTGAATTTGGCATTAATGTTATCCTGCTCAGGTAGATAGGTCACCTCTTTGTCAGAGAACACTGAATCTATATCAGTACACCACTGATTAGACTCCTTAAGTTGGGAGAGAAAATTAGTCATGATGGCTCACCACTGTAATAAGTAAATATAATCGCACACTCGGAAGGTATTGAAACCTCTAGTATTAGATAAACATAGAAACAAAGTGGCACCGAAGTGCTAGGTTCCCAAAGGAGGGAACAGGAGTGTGTCTGTAGAACTCAGTAGGGGGTAACCCTGGTATATGTACAAAAATGGAAGGAAAAGGCGTATACCCTAGCTTACTAAGCTACGGGAGCGCCAAAGGGGAGAGTTCTGCAGCTGTAGTACTGCTTTAAATAATGGTCTAAAATATCATCAAAAATATGATCCCTAAAGAAAACAAAACAAATAAAACTTAATGTACCACCACCATCCTAAACACACTGGGGTGGGTCTTGTACATGCTGTCAATAGCATACAGTGAACCTGGTGCTTTAACAGGGATGATCCGGTAAATTGTGCACTGGAAACTTCCTAGAAGGGCACTGGTCAATAGTCACTGGCCGTGTCCCTTACATGGGCCATAAACAACACGGTATCCCTATTGCACTCTGCACTGTACAAAAACCTCTAGTAAGTAACAGCGTGTCCCTGTGTAGCTACAGGGGCATAAAGTAGCCGTCTGACCTGCTGGAGATACAATGTATAACCCCAGCGTCAGGACACACTGAATGATTACTCTGGTTGTTCCAATAGTTGTGCGGGGTCAAAGAGCCTGCTGCAGAAAGTAGCATAGAAATTCAACTGGTAACAGCCTAATCCTAACCAAGGCTGACTAGAGTGACTTGCTGCAGTGCTCGCCCCTAAGCTCGTAGGAGCTGTGGTGAAACCGCTGTGTAGAGACAAGAAGTCTTATTCTGCACTGTGCGTGGTTAAGGAGTCTGCTGCAGAAAGTGACCCATTGGCCTCACTAATAACAGCCTAATCCCATCAAAGGCTAACTACAGTAGCTTGCTGACGTACTTGTCCCTATAACAGTAGGAGCTTGTGGTGAAACCGCTGTGAAGAGAAAATGATTTCTACACTATACTCTGTTCACTAATCCAATACTGCTATCTAGAACATTGCCAGCATAGGTTGAGCGAGACAACGACCCACTACCCTCACCCAGTGATCACATCAAACGTGCTGGTGATCTAAAAGCAAAAGTAACGACCTAACGTCCGTTTCGGCGCTATTAGAGCGCCTTTATCAAAGGTGAACCGGTTCGAGTGCCTGGCTGGGTTTATATACCCCACCCGGTAGTGTAAGTGGCCAATTACGGCGCTGGGCGTGTCTTGCCTCTTCGCGCCATATTGCCGTGTGGCCCGTCATTGGTCTGTGAGATCGCCCACGTGGGTGTCAGTGGGGCGGGTCTAAGGACAGGGGGAGGGTGTCAGTATCCCACTGACTGGAAGAAGACTCCTCCCCTGTGAAAAAGAGACGGCTTATACGGTTAACCCTTCGTACCTTATCCAAATACTAGTTTGAAACCCTTGTTACACGGTAATGTGGGTTAAAACCCATGGTCCATTGAGGCTTAAATGCTAAGAGGGTTTGACATGTGCCGATTGGTTCAGTGTTGGTATTAGGGAATGCAGGGCTGTAGTAACCCTTTCAGGGCTTCAGGACTGTAATAACCCTTACTCGTATGTAACTGGAATCATGTTACATTGGAGGGAAAGGCAGGGTATGTCTCCCACATACATAATCAATTTATGCAGGGGGAGACACTGATATTAGAGTGGTCCTAAGGATAACTGAACCCTATAAAACGTATTGACGGACCTTACCCCTTCAGCTATTAAGCTGCAGGCAGAGGTGCCCTCTTACGTATGGAGGGATGCGGATGAAGTTATCCTATTGTGTCCTATGTAGGGAAGGTCCTAGAGTAAAGTAGGACCAACGCTCATATCCCTGAGGGAACCAACCGGAGTCAATCGGGGAAGGGGATGTGTTCCCAGACTGGTAATTAATGGAAAAGGTACGGGGCGGTCACTAAATACACTGGCACATAGGTACCCGGTGCAACACTTTCTACATGTACAGAAAGAATTATCTGTTAACAAAAAAGACCTAAATTAAATTAAAGACTGGACAACACAAATCTATTTACATATATACACAGTGGGGAAAACTCATCAGTCAATAAACGGGGTGAAGGTAAACCCTTCATTGAGGCCTTTGGGGGCAAGTGTGTCGAATTTGTAAATCCAATAACATTCCCTTCTTTTTAGGGTTTGATCAAACGCTGGCCTGCACTAGTTATTACACATAAGGTGGGCCGGTTCTACTGTTCAAGGTATGAGCAAGGAAATAAACAACAATAACGTTGTTCAGACAATTCAAAAACATAAACTTATAACAGCATCGCTTCTTGCTTGTAGTGTAATACGCTATTATGTTATGTCAAGTGCTAGTCAGATGTGCCCCGGAATACCGGTCTGGTTTAAGATAATATAAATAAAATGTTGCTTTATAACCATGTAAGACACATTAACAAAGCTCTGTAGGCTAATGTCGGCCTGCGGGTACCTGGAAGTGGCACGCGTAGGTCTAAGATGGGTATATTTAACGTTTGAAAATGAGTAAGTAGATTAATGCAGGTTATGACTGGTCTGTGAGAGCCTAATGATGTTGCACATACCCCAGATAAGCCCATATTAGTGGGGTGGCGGAGGCATGCTTGTATCACGCAATTCTGACTAGGTGCTATATGTCAGCGGTGATGTATAGCATGGCTGGCTATGTAAGTCCAGAAGGTTGGACAATCGAGAGGTTTAGCCTCGAGGCCAGTTTGCTTTGCGGGGTCATGTAAAGTAGCGGGGTGACTACTTTTATGTTTGACGCCCCACATGGGCACGGGCTTTTTCGCTATGCCCCCATAGTAGGAGCGAGTGAGGTATGAGCATTCCGCTGAGCGTTATGGGCATATAAGGAAAGCTATATATATACATGTAGTTCAGAGAGCTTAATGGGCGTAAGTTGAGAACTTAGTTATTTACTAAGAGATAATTAACGTCTAGTGTAGTCGACTAGATGGCACCAGATAGTTGCCTTTAGTGCGATGCGTGGGGTCCCAGCAAGTAGGTGTAAAAGCCGATAGCATAATAACTACACAATATGGCTATGTCTAGTACTGCACAGGCAGTGCATGGTTCTATCTGTTGTCCCTAGTAAAAACTGTGATATAACAAGGCCTTGAGTGCTACAGTGAGCGTATGCATTAATTAAAAGGCGTTGTCCAGAACAGAGCACCTACAGAACACCTTTTAAATCATAACATTGAACATGAAGCATAACAAAATAGATTAACATATTCACGTGTCCTTTGTGTCGAAGGAAAAATTATAAGTTCAAAGGTTCTTGTGGGCCTCGAGGGTTCTTTTCTGGGTGGCAATAGCACAACCCCCTTGAGACTAGGCAATCTCACGCAAGACCGTGTAGTGGACCCATGGCCCGGTCTGGCGGGTTTCCCTGCGCCTCTATGTCGTGACTGCTGAGTATGCATCCGGTGTGGAGTTTTTGGGGATGAATGGTGCAACTCTGTCCGGGTCCCATGTGTGGGTGCGGTTGGGGGAGCTGTTGTTGTCCCCGGTGGTCTCTCCAGTCGGAGGCAGCAGGTCGTGAGGTAGTTCCAGGTGCCGGAGGAAGGTCGGGGCATCGTTGATGTCTTGGATGCTGTGTGTGGTTGATCCTCGTCGGACCGTCAATGTCCTGGGTGCCCGCCAGCGGTAATCGATCTTGTGGGTACGTAGGATGGAGATAGGTGGCCGTAACGACCTACGCCAGGCCAGGGTGCCATTGGACAGGTCCGGGTAAAGTGTTAGGTCCATATTGTCCAGGCAAAAGGGGGTCTTGCCCCGGAGGGCTGATAGGATCGCTGCCTTATGGCCGCTGTTGCGTAATATCAGGATGACATCTCTCGTCGCAGTAGTTGGGGCGTTTGCCGGTTTTGGGACTCTGAAGACCCTCTCCGGGGTGATTGTTTGCTGCTGACCACGAGGTAAGATTGCTTGTATCATGTGCTGTATCAGAGAGGGCAGTTCGGCCTCTGCAACGTCCTCCCGGACCCCTCTGATTTTAATATTAGAGGCCCGCCTGGCGTCTTCGAGTGCCGCAAGTTTCGAATTGCTTGTTTTGCCGTTCAAGGGCTTGTACTGCGTGTTGCAGTGCGGCAGCATCCTGGGCCTGAGATTGTGAGGAGCTCTCTAGTTTGGAAATGCGGCCTGTCAGGCCTGTCAGATCTGCGCGGAGCGCTGTAATGTCCTCATGGAAGCTCTGCTTCAGGTCCGCCAGTAATGTCTTCATGACCACTAATGTGAGCGATACAGTGTCTTTCTCCTTGTCGCTTTGCTGAGCCCTTTGTGATGGGTTAGGAGGCTGCAATAGTTCCCTCTCTTCCTCGTCTGACAAGTCGTCAGAGAAATCTGAGCACCCACCGTTCTGGGCCGCCATGATGGAGTCGGAGGCTCCACGTGTCTGCCTCCATAATTCTCCGATTGTAAGTTGTGTGGGCTTGTGAGGCATCACTTTTTTCCTTTTTCTCCCCATTAATGCTTAGGATGATTGCTTGTCGGTTGGGGTGTGGAGGGAGGGAATATTTCACATTTTTTCTCGTGTTGGACTCGGAGCCCTCTTAATGCACGTCTGTTCGCTGCTGCAGTCAACCGGAAGCCAAACAAGCACTTACTTTTTAATGTATAAAAACACAAATGACAAAATAAAGGTCAGAGGCTTATTTTGAATACCAACAAGTGTCTGGTGTCTGAATTGACGCTCCTCCAAGTGCACTTGAAATAATAATAATTTGGGCTCCCCTGAATATACCAAATATCACATTGGATCTATATCAACACTATGGGGAATCTCAGACATAGATATAATGTGAGCTTTATTACCATTTTTCAACATTTTCTTTCCAAGTTTGTGGTATTAATCTCTACGGTTAACTTTGAAATACAGATTGCAATTTTGCTGCATTTTTTTTAAATCTCACGTGTCCCACTGTAATAAAATTTCCTAAGTTGATCTCCTGAGTACAACAATACATCCTATGTAGACAAGATGTAGGCAATGTTTATGCAAAGGTATAGGTCCAAATGACTTACTTGCAGATTGAAGCTTTGTTTGTTTTTTAAAATGAGAAAAGTGTAGATAAATATATGTTTCCAAACCTGTAGCTAACCCATTAGAGTAGGCATGATAACTCTAATGATAACTCTAATGATAACCTTTACAGTAACCCGAACCTTAAACACTAACCCTAACCCCAGCTGTAATCCTAACCTTAAATACTAACAGTAGCTAACCTCTACTACTAACGCTAGCCCTAACACTAACTGTAACCGCAAACACTAACACTGACTAACCCTAATCAAAATACTTACAAACCATAATGCTAACGTTAACACTTAACCTAGCCTTAAGACTAACCTTAATTCCAACCATAGCAATAGTGTTAGAGGGATTCCCTTGCTAACATCTATTGCTTTGCTGCAGAAGGACTTAGATAGATTGGGGGACTGGGCACTCAAATGGCAGATGAGATTTAATGTAGAACAATGCAAAGTTATGTACTTCGGAGTAAAGAATGCACATGCAACTTATATCCTAAAAGGTGATGAATTAAAGATAACACACGAGAAGGATTTGGGAATTGTTATAGACAACAAAGCTAGGCAACAATGTGCAATGTCAATCAACAGTTGCTAAGGCAAGTAAGGAATTGTCATGTAAAACTAGGGGCATTAATTCTCAGGATGAAAATATAATTTTGACTTTTTATAAATCACTGGTAAGACCCAGGGCAAGACTGGCAGCCTTAGGCATGGGGGCAAATCCAGTCAAGTGGCCCATTGCACCAAGAGGAGAGAAAAAACACCTATCCCATGTGACTGAAGGGAGGGGGAATCACCTAAACAGACACACTCACTGACAGGCACACACACACTTGCTGGCTTGACTAACACTAACAAATACACACTCACCGACAGACACACACACACACACACACACACAGACACACTGTTACAGGCATACTGACTCACACAGACAGACATACTGACACACACAAGCATACTGGGTGACACACGTACACACATAGACAAACATACTGACACACACACAGACAGACATACTGACACACACAGACAGGCATACTGGCACACACACAGACAGGCATACTGGCACATACACAGACATACTGACACACACAGACATACTGACGCACACACACAGACATACTGACACACACACACAGACATATTGACACACACAGACAGACAATACTGACACACACAGACAGTCATACTGGTACACACACAGACAGGCATACTGGCACACACATACAGACGTACTGACACACACAGACATACTGGCTGTGTCAGGAGGAGGGGGCGTGACTTCCTTTAATCTTCTCCCAGACTCCCCAGCGGTCCTGTGAGAAGAGCAGTGAAAGTCACGCCCCCTCCTCCTGACACCATCAGGAGAGGCCGGCCAACTCCACTGACTGCAGGCTGCAGGCAGAGAGGTAAGTTGAAAAATCAGAGTCAATTCGGATTTTTTATTTTTTTGCTGGATGCGGGCGGCCTAAGGGGGCAATGGCCTCTCTGCCCTCTGTCCCAGCCCGTCCCTGGTAAGACCACACCTTAAATATGCTGTGCTTTTTTTAGGCACCTGTTCTAAAGAAGGATATGATGGCACTAGAAAAATTGCACAGGCGGGCTACAAAATTAATGAAAAGGAATGGGGCATTTGTCTGGAAATCTATTCTTAAACAGGACTATACATAGGACACAAGGTCATGTATTTATACTGGAATAAAATAAATTTAGTGTAAGGCAAGGGAAAGGGTTTTTTTACAGTAAGAACAATAAGGATGTGGAATTCTCTGCCTGAAGAGGTGGTTTTATTAGAGTTTGCACATATGTTTAAACAGCAATTAGATAAATGCATGCAAGAACATAACATTCAGGGATATAATTTTTTAATTTGTGGGGTATTAGCTGCTTGATCCAAGGAGATATCTGACTGCCATTCTTTGGTCAAGAAGGATTTTTTTATTGGTTTGTTGCAAATTGGAAAGTGATTCATACTGGGGTTTTTTGCTTTCTTTTGCATGAACAGCAAAAACAGATGTGAGAAAGGCTGAACTTGATGGATGCAGATTTTATCCGACGCCGCAGGTCTCCATCTTTCAGAGTGATTTACCGGTGACGTCAGCTCTTCGGTCTGTGGGGGGTCACTAATTTCTTCCTCAGTTAACACAGGAAAGTCCCAGGCATCAAGTGATACCTGGGATTCTCAAGTAACCAGCAGGGAAATGTCCCCTCCTGGTGAAATGCTGCATTACTCTGTTGTGAGTCCTTAAGTGAAGGACAATGATGATGAAATATTTCCAACATGCGTTATTGAGGGGTTAATGAATTTTATAACATGACAGGAAGCTTCGTATTTGCTGGATTTGTTCCATCATGATGTTTTTATCTTATGTGTTTTTTCTTTGTCCCCTGCAACTTCGCTGTATTTTCCTATATATTTGTGGGGGGTCTTTGGGGTCTTTGCTGCTTTTTTCTTGGACTTGTGCCCCCCTGTCCGTTTCCCTTGGATTATGTATACCCGTTTTTTCATGCTAGGTGATTCCGCCTTTCCTGGCGGTGTGTGTGCCGCTCGGGGGCTTCAGGAGGCTTACTACATCTGCCTCCTTTGACCTCCGAGCCCCGGGACCGCGGACTTCATCTCCGGCGGTCCCATGTACTTTGCCGGCCGCGGGGGTACTTGCGTGCGCTATTCCCAAGTACCCAGCGGCCGGATCTTCTTTTCCCACGTGGCCGCTCGCCACGGCCGCCTCCGCCCGCGGACCTCGTGTGTCCGACCGGGCGGGGGAGAGTCCGACCGGGAGAGAGTGCAACCGCTCGTGGCCCCCCCCAGTCGGTACTCTTCACTACTTTGCTCGTTGGAGGTCTGCCTCCACCCAGTTCAGCTTTCCTGCTGCATGTCAGTTTTTTCTTTCATTAGGTGACTGCATGCAGCTTGTACTTGCTCCTTCTGTTTAGGGGACAATGTAGTGGCATTTCCCCATGAGATTCTATATCCAGGTAGATGTATGTGTGGGTGTATGTATTTGTATATATGTATTTATGTATAAACATCATGATGGAACAAATCCAGCAAATACTCACCTCCTGTCATTAATAAAATTAAGATTATAGGTACACTAAAGCTAGCATAATCTACAATTATATAGAAAATGCATTAAACAGGCAATAAATAAATGAATAAATACGATACAATCCTTAAAACCTCTGGCAGCTGTTGCAAATACACAGACAAGCAGTAGATGCCCGAGCTTAGCATTCTCTAAACAGAGGTCTTTAACCCCTTGTGTGACATGTCATGATTCCCTTTTATTCCAGAAGTTTGGTCCTTAAGGAGTTAATTATGGTCTGTGGGGTCAGACCATAGAGTATATTCACTTATTTTTTTTCTGTCTCCTTTGCGTTTTTCCATGCAAATATTGTTACCAAAAAAATATTATTAAATATAGTAAATCAATAACATTTGATGGTTTTTCTTAATAGATACATCTCTATAAATGTGGTGAAATGCTGGTGTTGCCTGGTGAAATGGCTTATTGTGAAGACAAAAGAATAAAAAACCTCCCTTTATTTTTACAAAATTTGCTGTGTCAGTGGAACATCGTGATAAAATATTATACTTTTTACCCTTTGCAGTAGTAAATGCCTTATCTAGTAACTATATTTGACAAAATAAAAAGTAAAATGACTGGAAAGAGATCATTTTACACCAAAATTAATACACAATTTCATTTATTTTCATTTTTTTTTTTATAACAGCTGGTTTAGCAAAAAGCTTAGAGTCAAATCAAAGTGGAATTATAGTGGGATATGGCAAAATTACTTAGAAATGTATCTATTTCTCATTTTAAACCACAGGAATAAAAACGCATTTCCTATCATTTTTGCATTTGTTTATTTTGACATGGGTTTTGTCTTTGCTTTGAAAATAGACAACTGAGATTTAAACCTGCAATAAAATATATTTAAGACAGCAAAGATAGTCGGTTAATTGACCTTTATAGCACCGTCTGGTTCATTTATGGAGATAAATTAAATTAACATGATAATTCAGCCCTACTGTGTTAAGGAAGCTATAGGATCATTAAACTTTATAGTAATTGATTTTGCAGTTTTTTTTTTTCTATTAACAGTGATACATTTTCAATACTGTCATGCACATTTTACAGAATCATTTAGTTTAGGTGCTATCCACCTGATATGTTTTAGATTTCTGACAGTGGGTGAATTAACCCAGTAGTGAGCAGCATTACTCATAATTTGAGGAGGAAGTGGTAGAGGAAATTTCCCAGGGTCCTACCTTTATGAATATATTGCCATGCTCCCTATCACAAATGGGATGGAGCAAGGTTTAGGCATTAATTGGTGGGCCTCTTTCCAGTTAATGTTATCCTTCATTTACAGTACACAAAGACTGCTGAATACACACATACAAACAGACTGTCGAATAGACACAGACATACTTCTGAATACACACAGACAGACTGCTGGATACACACATACTGCTGAATACACACACATACAGACTGCTGAATACACACACAGACAGACTGCTGAATACACACACAGACAGACTGCTGAATACACACACAGACAGACTGCTGAATACACACACAGACAGACTGCTGAATACACACACAGACTGCTGAATACACACACATACAGACTGCTGAATACACACACATACAGACTGCTGAATACACACACAGACAGACTGCTGAATACACACACAGACAGACTGCTGAATACACACACAGACAGACTGCTGAATAGACACACAGACAGACTGCTGAATACACACACAGACAGACTGCTGAATACACACACAGACTGCTGAATACACACACATACAGACTGATGAATACACACACATACAGACTGCTGAATACACACACAGACAGACTGCTGAATACACACACAGACAGACTGTTGTATACACACAGACTGCTAAATACATACTTGAACTAAGTCTTTATTTGTTGTCTACTTGTTTGATTTTGACTCTAGTGTAGCCATTATTTTATGAATCCTTATGGATAAATACAATTGGAACCATTCAGACATTGATTAAGACAGCAGATCACACAGTTGAGTTTAGTTAAGTCAAACTGGAATCATTGCAAACCAAGATAATATCTCTAAATACCACTTGTAGTAATAGCCATATAAGCATAGGTACAGGAAATTAAAGGGTATACCAAACTCACTACAGGCAACATCTTCCTAATAATATGGTAGAGGATATGTAATATGTATGAATATTTTTGCATATATATATATATATTACGGTTAAGAAAGCACCCTTAAGAACATCAGATGGGAGTTAAAAGACAACGTTATTGATCACTAAAACCAGAGCCTGACTCATCAAACAGCACCCTCTGCTGTATGTAGGATGCCTCGAATTTGTTCGTTCAATTTGTTACAGAATAGATTACGGTAGATTTTTGTTTCCAATGAATCGTATGAAGCATATAACCCAACGTATGTACCATCAATATTTCTTATTCCTGCAACCAGTTTTTAGACTGCGTGAAACTGTTTCATAATGTAATCCAATTTCATGCTGATCATCTACTTAAATTTACAGCAATGTCTTTAAACTCTCCTCAGTTTCTATTTCCTTAGGTAACTTTTAGTTATGGAGAATGCCACTTACACATTCACTTAAAATAATTTCATTCTGCAACTCTGGCACTACAGCAGGACTATTAGTTTAGCAAACATTAAACTGCAGTACATTGATGGGTCCCAGCGGTGGCCTTTTCAAATTGCTCCTATTTTTGGCCTATGCCCAAGAATGATTTAATGATTCTAGCCCATACGTTCCAAGTGGTCAATCACCTAATGGTTAGAATAATAGATGCCTATGAGATCACTAGGTTAGTGAGAAAATGACTTTTAATGAAAGTGCATTTTTTTGATAAAGTTCTTTGTTATGCCGAAATCAACTAGTCTTGGAAAATGTGTTTGTTTGTGTTTTTTTTCGCTAATCATCCATTCTCTGAAATGTAAACCTAATTCCTGTAAAAAATAAAAACACTTGTACTT
Source organism: Pelobates fuscus (assembly GCF_036172605.1). NCBI lineage: Eukaryota > Metazoa > Chordata > Amphibia > Anura > Pelobatidae > Pelobates > Pelobates fuscus. The sequence goes on along the minus strand of NC_086320.1, from coordinate 63,967,242 downwards.
TTAATACTATAGAAATGTGGGTTTGGGCTGCTATAAATGATATTTATATATTCAAAGAAAGAGTACAGGAGAGCCAAAGTGAATCACACAAGGTTAGTTATTTTTACAGACAAACCACTTTCACATGGTTATTTAAACTAAAGTGAGAATTCCAAGGGAATAAATTGTCAATTTCAGATTTAAGGCATCGGTAGCCAAACTGAAAACATAAACTTAAATTTGAAATTCACTTTGAATTCTCACTAAAAAAAATGGCAGTATTGGAGCTTTGTTTTGCAATTTGGCTAGTTTGGTCTAGAAATGTACAATTGCCTGGTGCATGGTTCAGTTAAATGGAGTATATAAGGGATCAAGGGTTAAGTGGTAAAAAAAAAATCACAACTTGAAGAGTTTAGTAGGACCTTCACGGTTGTGGGGGGAGGGGGGGTCACCGCAACTATTTGGAAGCATATGGTGCAATATCCGGTTGACCAGCAGGAGGGAAACACTAAAAGGGGCTGTGTAAATTTAAGGGACACAAGGGAGTGTTGACAGAGACACACAAGGGGGGATAAAATGCACTAAAGGGGGTGTAAGACACAACAAGGGTCAAAAGGAGGTGAGACATTCTACAGAGGGCATATGAACTAAAAGTGGTAATAAATCCAAAAGGGGATTATAGGACAAACAGGTGAAAATGCATTTTTTGTTGGGGTGGGTGAAGGCAAAATGCATCTTCGTCTCTGTAGCCAAATATCCTTGCACCGGTCGTGTGTCTGTGTGTCCTTTGTATTGACTTAGAAGTTTGGCCAACGCACAGTTAAGTGAATAAGCAGTTACTAAACCTTATGAATAATTCAAATAGTTTTTAAGGACTGTGAAATTTATGTTTGATAAGGGACTTATTCATTTAACAAGAATTTAATGATAATTGACAAGGGATATGCACATTTTTGGTCACTGTGGCCAACAGTGAGAACTCTCTAACAATTAAGAATTATTCAGTTCTGTTATTTTGGCCTTCAATTCTCCCCAGTTTCCAGTTTGAGTAAATTAGCCTCCAATATATTTGTATTCAGAAGCAGTCTTTTAAATGAGACATATAGAACCACTGAATTTGGGAAACACATCCACCAAAGAAAATAGTATATTAATTTATATAAGTGTATTTTGTACATTCTATTTATATAGAGATTAGAGGAATACTTAGCACTCTACAGGTTATATCGCAGTAGAGGAGCGGAAAATGAAAGTGACACTATAGGCATCAACCCAACTTTAGCTTAATGAAGCATTTTGGTGTATAGAGCTCACTGCTCAATTCTCTGACATTTATAAGTAAAATCCCTTTATTTATACATCCCTAGTCATACCTGCCTGCATGTGATTTGCACAGCCTTCCTAAACACTTCCTGTAAAAAGACATCTAATGTTTAAACTTCCCTTATTGCACAGTTTACTTAATTTAGAATGTATTATCTCCTGCTTTGCTAATAACCTTCTAGACCCTGCAGGACCCTCCAGTGTGTGATTAAAGTTACGTTTTTAGAGCAGTAGATAAAACACATCTAAAGCAAGTTAACATCTGATTGAAAATGAAACCTTTTTTTATGCATGCTGTGTCAGTCACAGCAATGGGAGGTGTGGCTAGGGCTGCATGTACAGAAACAAAAGTGATTTACACTTTACACTCTATACACTAAAACTGCTTCATTAAGCTAAAGTTGTTTTGATGCCTATAGTGTCCCTTTAAGGGCAGCATTTATGCATACATAATAACACTTTACCTTCCAGTTACTGTTACATTATAGTGTAAGTGCGAGGACATCTGTAAGGGACATGCAAGTCCGGATCTGCCTGAGATTTCAGATACTTTCAGGTTAATACAATCCCAAACTGCTATTGGTAGCTGCAAATTTCAGTATATCCTGGCACTGCCTGAGATTAGGTGCCACTGTATTGTACGGTGTCAGTCAAACCAAGTATTCTAGGGAATATTGCACAGATCATGTCTTCCACGCAATACAGGATTCCAAAACATGTTAAATACATAAATACACACTACATACTGTACATACATCATTTCCTCTTTTGTTCACAGAAAATAGTATGTCAGATTAGTACATAGCTTGGTAGACGAAGCTAGTAAGAAACTGGAATTCACCTATCTCAAAATTCAATGTAAATATTACTGTCCCCAAATATTTTTAACATCCTTGCTGCTACGCAAGTTCGTTGATGTGCATCCCATTTCTTCCAAATTAAAATTCAAAGTCTTGATCCAACCCTACAGATCCCTTAATGCTACTGCACCCTTTACATCTTAGCGTTTTATCTCCAAATCTACAAAGCACCCTCCATGCTCTGCACATGCCTGAAGCAATGAACGAGCTCTGATTATGTTGCTCATTTGGCATCTAATTAGTTTTGTCTAAATGTGCCCTATAAAACGAATGTCGATAATACTTTAAATGAAAGCAGGATATGGGAGACGAGAATCTAATAGGGAACAAGGAGAAGAGCATACATTACAGAAGACATTAAATAGTGTATGAACTAATCCCATTTAAACAGGGTAGTCCTGCCTGATAGTGAACAGATCCCTACATAAAGTGAGTACAGAATATAAAATATTAGTATGTACAATATCACTAGGGTGCATGAACTGAGCAACAGATATCCTGTCCAGAATAGAAGTAACTAAGTAGCTCTGTGAATAGATAGATAGCTCAATGTATCAAATTATGGTAAGCCACCCTCTGGCTTCAACACTTTAATGACAAGCTTCCTATGTGGTTCACCTTCTGTACGGATATGAAGCACTTCATGCAACCTGCTATTTATAAACGTAAACAGTGGAGGAGGTAGGATTGTCAAAGAGACCATGTGTAAAAGATCTGTCTAGCAGAGTTAGTAATCGGCATCATTAAATAAAATAAATGGAAGGGACTTGCTGTATATTAGGTTCATATCCATGAATAATTATATTAACAGTATTCCACAGAACCCCCCTATCCATGAAATATACTAATCACTAGACTCTCATAGAGAGCTCCCCTGGTTCCTCTCTCCTCTCCCTTGACCACTTTGCTGAATGGCTACTCTACTTCCTCTCCTCTAAGCTGGCCAGGACTGGCCTAAGGGGTGTGCGAGCTGTGCGGCCGCACAGGGCACCATGGACCAGGGGACACCATGTGGCCGACACAGCTCTCACATGGCCGGATGACAGGAGTTCAGGGGAGCTAAAACAGGTACCCAGGTGGAGGATTTCCTTATTCCCCACTTGGGTCTATTAAAAAAAAAAAATAGAGGCGGCAGGGCTTACCAAGTGGCGGGGGCGGGCTTATCGCAAGGCAGAGGCGGGGCTAATACCTACCCGAAGCCCCTGGTAACTGCTGCACAGGAAGAGGGAAGGAGTCCCTGCATCCCCAACAACCAACTGCATCCACTCCCCCTTTCAGCCATAATGGAAAGAGGTAAGTCTGTGTGTGTGTGTGTGTGTGTGTGTGTGTGTGTGTGAGAGAGAGAGAGACTGCCTGCCTGTGTGTGACTGTTTGCCTGTTTGTGTGCCTGCCTGTGTGTGACTGTTTGCCTGTGTGTGTGTGTGTGTGTGTGTGTGTGTGTGACTGTCTGTCTGCCTGCCTTGTGTGTGTGTGTGTGTGTGTGTGTGTGTGTGTGTGTGTGTGTGTGTGTGTGACTGTCTGTCTGTGTGACTGCCTGCCAGTGTGTGTGACTGTCTGTCTGACTGCCTGTGTGTGACTGTTTGCCTGTGTGTGTGACTGTCTATCTGTCTGACTGTCTGAATGTGTGACTGTCTGTCTGCGTGACTGTCTGCCTGTGTGTGTGTGTGTGTGTGTGTGACTGTCTGACTGCCTGTGTGTGACAGTCTGCCTGTGTGTGACTGTAACTGTGTGTGACTCCAATTGTGTGTGTCGCTGTAGCTGTGCCGTTGTGTGTGCCTGTGCCTGTATGTGTGACTATCTGCCTTTAACTGAGTATGTGTGTACCTATCAGCGTGCGTGAGTGTCTGCATGCCTGTAACCGAGTGTGTATGCCTTTCTGCTTATAATGGAGTATGTGTGTGTTTGGCTCTGTGACTGTCTGCCTGTAACTGAGCATGTGTGACTGTTTGCCTGCAACTGTCTGCCTGTTACTGAGCGTGTCTGACTGTCTGCTTGTAACTGTTTGTGTGACTGTCTGCCTGTGTGTGTGTGACTGTATACAGGTGCCGGGGGGGGAGGGGCGCTGTGAAGACTTTTCGCACAGGGCGCTTAATGGCCTAAGGCTGGCCCTGTAGCATTTAGAGTGTCTAACATCTGCAACACTCCATTTCCTCTCTCTGAACACAACCTCTTATCATTTGCTTTTGAGAACCCCCTCACCCAACAACCTCAGCCTAACCCCCCTCAACTCAGGAGGAACCTTGATTCTATTGACCTCCAGCAGCTGTCAGCTGGTATTTATTCACAACTCCTATCCATTCCTTCCCTCTCCTATCCCTCACTGGCCATCTCCACATATAACACTAACCTCACCTCTGCCTTGAACGCTGCAGCCCTGCTCCAAACATGCACCTTGAGGAAGACATGCCCCCAAACGTGGCATATTAAATAAACACGCTATCTGCAAAGATGCTCCCATTGTGCTGAACACTCCTGGAGGAAGTCTCGCACCCAGTCAGACTTTCTCCATTGTAGATTCCTGTTGTTTTCATACAGTGCAGACCTTGCCCTCGCCAGACAGTCATACTTTTCCTCTCTCATTAGTTCATGCTCCTGCAATCCCAGGCGTTTCTTTGACACCTTTAATTCTCTTCTTCGCCCTGCTGTGGCCACCCCCCCCCCCCCCCCCAGCTAACCTTACAGCTGATAGATTTGCATGTTATTTTACCGACAAGATTGAACAGCTAAGGAAAGAATTCTCCCCACCCTGCTTTTCTCTTTCTCAACCACACGTAGATCATGCATTTCCTACCCTTCAGACTTTCTCCCCAGCTAATGAACAAGAGGTGGCTGCGCTTCTCCTTTCCTCTCGGCACACCACTTGCCCGCTCGATCTTATCCCATCTCACCTTATCAGATCTCTCTCCCCTTGTCTTGCGCCTTCCTTAACGCACATCTTCAACTGCTCTCTCTCTTCTGGCCTTGTTCCTGCTGACCTTAAACATGTCACTGTAGTACCTATCCTGAAAAAAACATCTCTCGCCTAATATTTTATATATTATTCTCATTAGGGAGCTATTCATACCAGGCTAGACAACCGTAATGGGATTAGTCCATACGCTTTTTTCTGTAACCAAGTATTACGGTGAGGCCCTCTGACAGCCCTGGCCTGTCTCCTTAGCAAATCTGCTCCGAATCCTGTTGGTTTTGGTGCTTATTATTAGTTCAAGATTATTTAGCTCGGTTTGAATACCTTATTGCCAGCTTTTCACAATTCATTATGGTGGGTTTTCTATATATCAAAGAGAATTTCACATTTTGTTGCAAAGTTGCAGTTGTGTTGCTGGATAACATAGAAACGTGTATCCAGGAACAGAAAATAACCATCAGTGTCAATACCTTAACTAAACTATTACACAACAAATAATGCTTTACAAAAGGTGCACTGTGACTTTAAGACAGTATTATATTGTGATTCTCCACACAGCAAATACAATATTGTAAAATGACAACACAAAGTGCATCCAAAAAGTGCATAAAGCAAATATCATTGTGCAAAATTTCAGTTCATGTGCACTATTTCAAAGTGCACAAAGTGAAAAAAAAACAAGACACGTACTCAATATACTCTTGTAAAAATCAGATAGGAGTAGTTCTACAACATCTGGTGATCTACGTTTCGCGCACCCCTGATGTAGATTAAATGCATAGCAATTTTCTTTACATGATAAATAATATTGCTAAGGAGAAATTATAACAAATTATTATTAAGAGTTCAATTGATCAACTAAGCACCAAAATTCTAGAAACTATTGTTCCGCTTGGCGGCATACATGTTGCAATGACCTGTCCTTAAGAGCTTGCATTCTAAATGCATGTGCATGTAAAGAGGGCTAACAAGATTTAATGTAAGTGCTTTATGGTAATAACAGTCTATGTATATGTATTCACAGAGTGTAAATAATAAAGAACAATAAGTGTACAAAATAGTCCTTATATGGCTGCAATTTCTGTTTTTTTACGCAATTACCTCTTTATATCTCTACGAAGCCATTTAGTGGTAAGATCACACAGATCAAAGCGGATATGGATCAAAAGCTGCTATAAAATAAGCACCTTAAGTATTTTTTCACAAAAAGAAGGTTCAACTCCCGTTAATAGGAGAGTCAGCAGGAGAAGAATTTCATAAAGACATGACTTTTTCAATTGCTTTACCATGGAGTTGATAAAATAAAGCCATTTTTGATTTATACTGAAGTTAAAGAGAATTATTACTCCCTAAATCTTTACTTAATGCTAACATACTGCCTTTGTACCTACTGTGTAAAAGGTACCTAGCAAAAGCCTGCACATTTTGGGCAGATGGGCTACTTGATTTCAAGGCACACGGTCCTGCTATTTACAGAAATTCTGCGGCACTTAAAAAGGTTTTACTCTGGTTAACCTTTTGTTGAGGGACCGTGAAAAAAAAAATTGATGCAAGGAAATTGGAAAGTCAACTTGTAACATCACGGCAGTGGCCAATTCAGCAGCTGAACTCTTAACTACAATCAGTACAATTTTATATTATTATGGTTTAATGAAAGCATAGCTGCTATATTATTAGATATGGACGCACAGGTAAATTTATATACTTAGATGGAACAAGAAAGCCCAAGAGCGCCTACTCATTCACTGAAAAAAAAAAGCAGGCCACGATAAAACACTGAATGCCCGAACACACTGCAGTGCTATGTTTTATTCCGTTTGATCATGCCCCACTGGTGGTTAGAGGGCATACAAAGCTGCCCCCAAAAATAGAGAGAAAGTAATTTTCACAAAATTACGTTGATGTGAAAATTTGTAAAGCTATTGTTTTTAGCAAATGTAAAGTGGAAATATGTAATCTTCCTACGCCGATTAATTTTGCATTAGACTTAACTAAAAATTACTCTCAGCCAAACCGATTTGTCTGAAAATAAAAATTAAAAAATTGGGAGCGGCTGAATTTCGGCCATATGATAATAGGCGCCTCTGAATTTCGTTAATGAAAAAAGATTTTGGAACCAAAAATTAGCCAACCAGAGTACTCTTAAACGTATATAATAACGTATAACGTATTTAAATTAAATCTGTTTAGTTTGGAAAAACAGCACCTGAGAGGGGATATGATAACATTATACAAATATATTCGGGGTCAGTACAAACCTTTATCTGGAAATCTATTCATAAATAGGGCTATACATAGGACACGAGGTCACACATTTAGGCTGGAAGAAAGAAGATTTCATCTAAGGCAAAGAATAGCAATAGCAATAAGGATATGGAATTCTCTGCCTGAAGAGGTGGTTTTGTCAGAGTCTATACAGATGTTTAAACTGCAATTGGATAAATACTTGCAAAAACATAACGTACAGGGATATAATTTCTAATTAGTGGGGTAATGCTGCTTGATCCAAGGAGACATCTGACTGCTATTTTGGTGTCAAGAAGGAATTTTTTCCTAGTTTGTGGCAAAATTGGAAGCGCTTCAGACTAGGTTTTTTGCCTTCTTTTGAATCAACAGCAAAAACATATGTGAGGAAGGCTGAACTTGATGGACGCAAGTCTCTTTTCAGCTATGTAACTATGTAACTATGTATACATGGTATAATATGATGCATGTTTTGCAGTACACTGCTAAGCACATTATCTTGCCATTTAGCTCATAGATTGGTTCACAGATCAGGCGAGGAAGAGTAACCAATACAGGAAAGAGGAAGAGCATTAAAAAAAATCTATCTATATAATATATTTTATATATTTCTTAAATGTATAAATATAGATTTAATTTTACAGCTCCTGCTTTTTTCTCTCAATTGGTTATTTATTACTTGACTGTGAATAAAATCCACATTTAGTGGCTGTCCCGTAGTCATCAATCATCTTTTTTTCTCATCAATCACCGCTTTTTTGGGGGGGGTTCCTCAGGTGGAATTCTGAATCACGAATCAAATGAACATGCATTTCATTTGGTTCGTGATTTGGCTACATTTCAGCTTGGAGTTCAGGAATTTTGGGCAATCATCTGCTAATTAGCTCAAATTGGACTAACTGCACTTCAGGATCAAACCAGTCTCCAAGTCTAGTGTGTATTGTCAGGATTTGAAAGTGAATTTAAAAGTAACTTAAAGGCCAATATAGCCAAAATGGAAAAATAGTGTTAAATGTGTTCAGTTTGGCTATTTGGCCTAAAATGTGAAATTTACTTTGAATTCACTTAGTAATCTCAATAATTCACAAAATGCAACACTGGGACAAAAAATACTTTCCTTTAGCAATAGTCCATCCCTAATGATCATTTTTTATTTGTATCACTCTTCATTGGAACTTGACAAGGAACGTTTATTAAAGGTTTGTTGGTACTCGGTGGATTGTCCAAAGTTCACCCTGAGAGTGATCATTTTCAAATAGAACTACAACAATTTATTATTGGCCCATCAGCAAAGATCCTATAAAACTAATTCTATTTTATTGATCAATAGAAACTCAGCATAGTAGTCATCTCAGTGAGTAAAAGATCAGAGAAACTGATAGTTGTGGTTTAAAGGAACACATATAGCGTTATGTATTCCTAATGCTATAGTACCCTAGTCATCATTCAGTGCTGCAAGGGTTAAAAAAAGTGATTACTTACCTTTCAGCAATAAGGGTGTGCTCCCTCATTGGCTGAGATGATCAGTGCTGATGATTGCAGCCAATCCATTGCTTTCCCATAGGAAAGCATAGGGAGGCTTTTGAGCAAGCACAGCAAAACGCAGCACTGCACCAATTAGATGGTCTTGTGAGACCATTGACTAAAATAACAGTGTTTTATTCATGCAGAAGGGCAATGTTTTCAGATGCAGGGTCAAACGGAGGAGGGGTACTGTGATGAAGGGAAGTGGCCTGTGTTTACCTATAAAGTCAATTTAGGGTCAGCTGATCACATTTCTAATCAGTTCACTCATGTTTAGTTATTTCCATTAAAGGTTTCCATGTGCCTGTATTATGCTTGTCAGTTGTAAAGTCCTAAGTATGAAAAGTTCCCAAAGAATATCTTTGTATTATAATTAAAATACTTGCACAAGGTAATCATACCTCATTGGAAACACTTGTAAACAAAACCAATTAGAAAATCTAACTTCATAGGCATAAATTAATTAAATGATTATACCCTTTCCAGTGACATTATGCCTTCCATACGATCTGATGCCAAATATTGCACTGATGAGACCAAACCAAAGATTTAAACAGACAATATAAAATTATGACCTCATGCATTTAGTGCCCGTTTTATGCCCAATAATAGTGTACTGTAGATCTGCCTGAGATTGTACACAGTGGTTAAATCGATCATCAAGATGTAGTCTTATATCATGTAATAAAAATCAGATTTCTTCGTTAAGCAATGGTAATTAAGGCTCATAACTCGGATCTTTAATTGTCTTCATCAATTAGTTACAAAGTAACACAGAATTTTAGTTGTGAAAACCATCAAAGTCACAAAATTCATGTAAATTTGTCAATACTGAACCACATCATCTCACATTTAACTGACTTGTCACATATCTTCTATAAAACCATTCTACAAAATAAGAGTATCCAGTTTGGGTTTTATTTCCTTGCCTAATTTTATTAAAAAGACTAGTTAAGCACCAGACCCACTTCATGTTAATGAAGTGGTTTTGGCACACAGACACTGCTTTTATTTCAATGATATATTTGATATTATCATCATTTAATAATTGAACTGTGAAGTATTCCACATAGAATATTTGCTGAATTGGAAAATAATTCTAAATATTATCTCTTAAACGAGTTGCTACCCAGGTACTAACACTCTTCCTAATGGGAACATTTTAAATTGTGCCTCATATATTCAGTAAAAAGGTGCGACTCATGATATATCTTTGTTACGTCAACGTGACCCACATCCTCCCAAAATGATGGTCTCGGAAGAATCAGTTTAATAATGATTAAACAACTTGCACCTTTGTACATTATGAATAAATAAGTCAGACATTGTATTATTATTGTATGTTGCAAACACGCAAGAAATGAGTGTCCATATATATGACATTTTATGAAAGCAATGACTCATGCATTGTGTTCCAAACGAAGTTATTATTGCCATAATGGTTAACTGTACATTAGAGCCTTTTGTATCTCCGCTCTTACTGGCTACAAACTGGTTAAGTAAAATATTGTAATGTCAGTCCCAGCAAAGCAAATGCATATTAATATGCTTTTACATCTGTCTCGTATTAATATTCATGCCTGAATCCACATCCTTACACAAAGCCAATTTTCTGACCATCTGTGTGATGGCTGGTGAATGCAATGAATAAATTTTATTTGTGAGGGGAGTGATAAATCATGTATCGCCTATATTTCTGCTCACAATCTTTCCTCTTAGGTGCTAAAATTCTTAATAACCCCCCAAAAAAATGATTAACCCGCTCTCTGGTAATCAAGATTTGCTGACTCCTTTAAATTAATTGCTGAAGCCCACTTGTGGTGGATCAAGAGGCCTTAACTTTCTCATTGACGTGACTCACATTTAATCATCTCCTAAAAAGGGAAGTCATTCAAGTTTTTTGTTATCATCGTTATTACAGTACAGTTGCCCTTATTCAATACACTTATTACTGAGGTTTACAAACTGGATTGCTGAACATTTACATTAATACAGGGAGGTGACACATTATAAATGTTTACTGTTGTTTGTGCGGTTTTTAATTTAGGATTTTAAAGACTTGCAGCAGTTTCCAAGTTGTGATAGTGAATGATTTCAGAAGAACTTGTATATGCAAGTTTAACTTCAAAAGTTTGTGCCCCCATGGCTGGTCTTCACTAGGTATGAGATATGAGATTTATGCTCAGAGCCAAACACAAGATCAGCCATTTTTGTGAATTAACCTGTCTTTCCCCACCTTTTTCTTTTTTCTTTTCTTACCTTCTCCCACTGCTGCGTTCCTCCTTTTCTCCCTCTTGAGGGCGGGTTGGGCGGGGAATGGGATGGGTTTACCGACGGGAGGCAGCGTGGGAGGGTTTTACAAGATAAAGTAGTTTGCAGATCTTAGGTACATTGCACAGGTACTCTACACTACAGAGGTGAGCACCTTTGAGGTGGGAACATAGAGGTGGTTGAAGCATCCTGGATTCTAAGTGACACAGACAGTAACATGTAATAGCACCTCTGCATACAGGTCTAGGTGTCTGGGGGAGGAGGGGCATGGTACTGGAGGGGGGGTGACCTATATATGCCTGAAAAGCCATCAAGCCAAACTTAGGATCCAGGCCAGGGTGGTCTCCCAGAGGGTTCACAAAACTGCACCCCCAAATAGAGTGCTCGGAAAAGAGTGTATATGATTGGGATTGGCAAAATATGCAGAAGTAGCAAGTGGTCAATTAAGGCATGATTGACAATTGCATAGTGCCTTTCGTATCAAGCTCTGAACCCTAGACCCTAGGTCATGTGAAGTAATATCCCGGGCTGGGTTTTGGCCAAGCCTTGGCCCACTCACCTACCAATATCAAATGGACACTAGACACTAAATTTATTTGTCGCCCTCAACCGCGTGATAACAGTGCTCAATGTTATTCAGTTATATAATGCTATATTTCTGCAATTTGCACACCTTGAAATTATGTGCTAGTGCTATCTATGATATCACTTTGCCTGTTTTACTATTGGGACAAAACTGATAAAAGAAAATAAAGATTTTCAAAAACAAAAGAAAGGTTTGTGCCTGAATTTAGGGTAGATGCATGACATTTACAAATCACTTCTTAAAATACACAAATAATATTTTCCACATTTTCAGCTTTTTCAATAAAAGTATCTATCTATCTATCATCTATCTATCCATCGATCTAACTATCTATCTATTTATCTATCTATCTATCTATCATCTATCTATCCATCGATCTAACTATCTATCTATCTATCTATCTATCTATCTATCGCTCTATCCATCCATCTATTAATCTGTCTGTCTCCTAATCTACTGTTTACAATATTGATTTAAAAACCCTTATTGTCATGCTATCCAGCTAGATATAAAATGCAGTTCACAATGTAGGTCATCAATGACTAAGCCAAGATTTAGTCATTAATGAAATATATCAATATCAGGATAATTGATTAAATATTTATTGCAAGAATCATCTTTAAAGTAATTCATATAAAAAATATAAATAAATATATAATTTGTTATGTGTTTTAAATTACTGCAGATTTATTTGAAACGTTTTTAAATTGATGAAGAAGGCAAGGTCTGGAACTAGTGAAAACGTTACAGAATAGAGACACAAGTTTAAGTATTCTAAAATGTTTCTTTGATTTTGTTGATGACGCCCTGTAGTTCAGGCAGAGGGTTTAGGATGTGAAAGAGTGATATAAGATGTATTCATTGAAATCTGTGGCACGCATTAGGGGTCTCTTCACTAAACAGTAAGTTGCAATGAGTTGACAAATGGATGCAAGAATTTTGGCCAAATTGGAAAATATTACCGGTACATTTGAGGGGCATCTTTTCAACTCATCTGCTTGGTCTACATTTTGCATATTGGTCAGGCATTCATCATAACTTTTTTAGTAAATAAGCTTCATTTAGGATTATTCACTAAAATCCAAAATCAGGAAAGCCATAATACAATTTGGTTATTTTTGTCTTAGTATTGTCATTCAGGATTTAGTTTGCAAAAATTCCGAGTTTAGTGACTAACCCTGATTATATTGAAGATAGCTTGGCTCTAACATAGAAACTTGGAAACATAGACTGTGATGGCCCATCTAGTCTGCCCAATTTTCTAAATACTCTCATTAGTCCCTGGCCTTATCTTATAGTTAGGATAGCCTTATGCATATCCCACGCATGCTTAAACTCCTTCACTGTGTTAACCTCTACCACTTCAGCTGGAAGTCTATTCCATGCATCCACTACCCTCTCAGTAAAGTAATACTTCCTGATATTATTTTTAAACCTTTGTCCCTCTAATTTAAGACTAACATTCCAATGGCTACTGAAGTAGATCACCCTCTCAGAGCACCACTTTATCTAAAAAGGAACAAATTCAACCATTCCAAACAACATAAATAATATTTACATTGTTTTTGATCGGGATTGCTTTTAGACATGTTTATTGCCCAGTTGCTCATCACAAAGATACTATATGTAGATTTTTTTTATCTGAAAGTTCCAACTATATCAGAAGTCCTTTGTTGACCAGGTTCAATGTTACAAACAGGGAAATAGATAGTCTATGTTTTCCAATTTTCTCTGTCTTCCGGATGTGTTCACAATTAAAGTACACATTGTTAGCAAACCCAACTAATATGTGTGTGTGTGTGTGTGTGTGTTTTACATCAAATCACATTCACTTGAATGATACATAACCTCTTTCTTATCAACCATTTCCAGCCTTATATCTACTGTAAACTATTTATCTTGTGATGAGGCATGCCAAAAGCAGGCATCTCTAAAATAATATCCTCTTACCAAATGGTTGACATTTTCTTTGGAAATAAAGCTATTTATACTGTGACTCTTTAAACGCAGTCGAGCGATCAGACAGAATAATAGAAACTAGTATCATAACCACATAACCAATTAGAGAGAATTAGCTGCATTTTGAGGCAGTTTTTGTCTTATAAGTAGCATTATGCTAATCTTGTATTTACAATGTTTGTTTGTTTTTAAGTAGCCATTTCCGCCTACCATTAGCCAACAGGTTACTAGGGGGGAAAGTAAGCCATTAAAAATTATACACTTGTTTACAAGGTTAAAAAATGATGTTTTAAAACCTCGTAATGCATACATGATATATTTCACTGATCATTACCATAAAGTATTATATCAGTATATTTTCAAGGACCAAGATCTATGGAGAGATTTATTTCCTGCAAGATTCGTTACTGAATACATGCTATTCTTTAACTCTATTGTATTTATATAGTATTTATGCGTCTTATGTTTTATTCATAAACCTGCACACAATTGGATTTAATAGTATATGATCTGTTTAAAAGTAACGAACGCTATATGAATGCTTAATTTATCATTGTTCAAGGCTATATTGAAGTTAATGCAATAAATGAAATGTTTATTTTTCCCTTAGTGTGAAATCATTCTATTTCTTGTACTGGTATTGCCGCATTATGATAAAATCTCAAGAGATTATGATCTAATGGATGCCCTGAGCAGATTTATATCATTATATGGCAGTTTTTCACACATACATGAGTGTTTTTGTGCTGATGGAACTTGGGTTTTTTTTTTGTTTGTTTTTTATATCTGTGCTTTTGAATGTTGTTTAGGATTGTTTATTGATATTCCTGCTTTTCCCCCGTACTTTTCCCCCGTACCGTTCATATTGCAGACTTGAAAAAAAATATTGAAAAAAAATATTTATTAAAAAAATAACTATAGTGATAAAATAGACTTACATTTTAGAAATGGGAAATTAACAATGGATACATTTCCCAAGTCAATTTTAAGGACATAAAGCTAAAAAAAAAAAAATAATAAAGGACATAAAGCTAATTAAATTATTATAAAATAGTTACTGTCCCTACTAAACCTTAATAATTACACCACTGGCTATTTTTGAGGATTTATGAAGCCAGCTCATGTTTACACTGTCCATGGTGCTGATCTGAATGGTAACAGAGATTAGGATTGGAATGACAAAGGTCTTGATTTAATATTGTTGGATAAACTGTCCAAATTTATTTAGTATTTTTGGATTAACTTTAATACTATAAAAATATTTAAATTCTCTAATATTTTGATTTTTTTTAAATATATTTTTATATATGATATATTTTTAGAAATATAATTATGTTGAAAATGAGTTTGAAAAGTTTATCCAGAAAATATGAAATCATTGGGAAAGATTAGCCAACAATATTAAATTGAGGTCAAAATTAGGGATCTTTTAATTACATTTCCCTTAATGTTTAACCAACCAATCTGCCTGTAGCCAAATTAATATGCTTTGAACTGTATGGTGTTCAGCCAGCCTAAAGCTTATTTCCAACGTTTTAATAGGGAATGGCACTAACCAAAAATGATAAGGGATCAACATTATGGTGCCACACAGACCTGCATCATTTAGGGCATCCAGAGTCAGGTAAACTCCCTTAAGCGCCTCTAGTGGCTGTCTGGTAGACAGCCACTAGAGGCAGTTTTAGTACTGGAATGTATATATTGCAGTTGCTCAAAAACTGCAATGTTTTACATTGCAAGACTAAAGGGGACAGGTGCATTGCACTCTTTATTAACATGATAAGGTGCAATTATTCATAACCATCTGTTTTAGTAATTGTTTGCCATTTTGTTAAGGGTTTTATTTGTTTTTGTTTTGTTTTTTTGTTTGTTTTGGTTTTTGTTTTGCTATTTATTAGTAGACATTTTGTGGAATGTTATATTACCTTTATATGTTTACAAGTTTGTGCCGGTCCTTTCTTTGATTTATCTATTTGTATTGGAATGGACTAGGAAACAATTTGACCACAGCACTTAGAGATAACTGGGGAGCAGGGGCAGACTGACCACTCAGGCACATCGGACTGTGCGGAACCCGGGGATGGGAAGTGACACAACTTCCTGTCTGCTGTCTTCTCTCCTGCAGAGTGCTCCTAGTCTGTGAGTACTATGAAGATAAGGAGCAGCCTGGCAGAGACAGCACTCAGCAGGTATCTCTGCCTCTTGTAAGTAATTTCTACAGCCCCTATACCTTCCTTCACCTTCTTCAACCCATATACCTTCAAGGAATCACCTCAGCCTTCACATGTCTTTGGAGGCTACTTGCACGGACATGTACGGTTGCACGTGTGGGGGATGCTACTTGTGATGTCACCAGCAAACACAGAAGAAGCGTGTAATTAAATTTGATTTATTTCTTTATTTCAAAAGGGTTACTCCATCCAAAAACAGTGTATTATTAACCCTGTCTTTGGTTGCATCAATGCCTTAAAAGGTAAATATGTCCCTCTATTTGGGGGCCAGGCAGATGTGAGAGTCATGACTGTGTGGCTCTCACACAGCCATTATGGGTGCTGGGCAGCATGCACATAATATCTGCGTTAAGGCCACACAAAGAAGGGGGAGAAGAGTAGTAGTAGTAGTCCAAAAACCTTGTACCAGGAGGAGGCCTTGATCCCCCATTACCCCAGGGCCTCCGAGCTGCCAGTCCTCCCCCGCTGGGGAGTGAACAAATGCTCTGCTTGTGTGGGATGTAACTGGCTGGAGAACTTAAGATAATTCCCATGTTCTTTTCTTTTCAATATTTTTCTCACACATTGGAGCTCTGAGTCATAGTTTGCGAGAAATATTGCACACTATATAATCACAAGTAGAATCACTTTAGAGGAAACATTCTACTATATGTAAATTATTATTTTTTTTCAATAAATGTACCGAAATCGCATAGTCCAAAAGTCAAATCTGTTCATTTACTTTAGTTGAATGGAACACTTCCAGGGGTCATAATGATTTGTTCCACTTAAATTGCAGTGGAACAAATCATTATCATCGTGCTAAAATGTGCTATTTTAGCTGTGCTCAGCCAGGCACTCATGGAACCATTGTTCACAAAAGCTGGCCACAGATAGACCATCATTGGCATAATAATAAAACAAACCAGGTAATAGAAGGATGTAATGTTATCAATAAACTCCTGAATGGTCTGTATCAGGGGTAGGTAACCTTCGGCACTCCAGATGCTGTGGACTACATCCCCCATAATGCTCTTAAACCCATAATGCTGGCAAAGCATCATGGGAGGTGTAGTCCAAAACATCTGCAGTGCTGAAGGTAG
This sequence comes from Pelobates fuscus, assembly GCF_036172605.1. Classification (NCBI taxonomy): domain Eukaryota; kingdom Metazoa; phylum Chordata; class Amphibia; order Anura; family Pelobatidae; genus Pelobates; species Pelobates fuscus. The sequence goes on along the minus strand of NC_086320.1, from coordinate 63,950,275 downwards.
CCCATGCCTGGTCTATATCAAGACAATTATATTGAAAAAAAAAAATATATATATATATATTCATTTTGTTTTAATTATTATTTTATTTATTTTTTACTATATAGTATTATAGTATCAGTATACTATAATGTATAGTAATATATTACTAATATATAATATTAAAGTATAGTATATAGAATTCATATTTTACATGCTTTCTTTGAAGTGGCTGGAGTATTCCTCATACATATGATATATAATTTTTTTTATTACCAAGATGTACAATCCATACCAGAATTATTTGTATCTGATGTCATATGTGAATATTTAATAGGAATATGCACAGGTTTTTAGACCATCACAATAACCGCTCAGTGTTAATATGTTTAAAATATAAATTTTGCTTGTATATTTAACTGTTCTTGTGTTCTGATTATTTCTTGCAAATGGGACTTCCATGTTCGCTTTGTTTATGCAGTAGATGTCACACACAGAGTCATAAAACCACCAGATTTAATACCCCAGTGTCTAATTTTACACATTTTCATCAAATAAATTCCCCCTGCAGTTATCTTCATTGTCAGCCATTAGTTGAGCACATCTGCCAACTCTAATGACCAGTGCAGTGCACACATACCTGACTGTCATCTAATTTAGACATCAGCCCTCGGACACCAGTGCTGTGCCCCGGGGAGTCTGCTAAATTCTGCATTATTGACTATTCTCCGTTTGCATTTTAGTCTGTGGAGGTGAAGTCATTACAGCTTGGGTTATGATAAGGTCAAATTCCAACATTCATATACTTTCTCTAAATAAATGGCTTTTAGCATAATCAACATCTGATTCTATTGTGTTCAGAATGGCTCCGAACATTCCGCTTTCTAGCCATTGTTTGTCAGTATCATGCTATGAATCCCGCACGTTTAACAAAATACTGCTCTACTAACATTACGGTCAGAGGCGGCTTAAAAACATGCAGAATAACCCCTTAAGGACACAGCTTCTGGAATAAAAGGGAATCATGACGGAATATTTCCATCATGTGTCCTTACGGGGAGAAAAATACCTGACATTATGAGAGAATCTTTACTAATATAATTAATGGTCTATTTAACTGATTGATAGCAAAATTTAACGGTGAAGCATGCTTTTTCTGTTGTTTATTTTATTTTATTTTCATTTAACGTGTGCCTGTCTTGATTCACAAAACTTTGGTTTAAATTTAAAAAAAACACTGCATTTCTTTTATACATGCAGAAAAAGTAGCAAATGTAAAGTTTTTATTTTACCTCCTCAACCTCTCAATTAGTCCTCAGCATTAGACCTGTATGCTGGTGTCATTCAGGTCTAAACAGAAGATGAAAAGACAGGGAGAACAGGAGAACCCTCTTGTAGGAAAATCTCCTGCTTCCTGTAATTATGCTTCTCCCTCAGTAAGTGTTTGCATGCCTACACCTTATCTGGACCACGTGTCTCAAGGTCTGCTTTTACATCATGAAAGGTAAAAAAATGTTCTTCAATTTTCCACTTTTTAGACTTTTCTCCAGAACTACTCACTCTTCCTGGTGAGTTTTGTTCCTCCAAGCTGGGTTGCATTGGCTCTGAAAAAATACTTCTAAGTAACCTGAGTTTTGGACTATTCTTATGGTTCACAATCTATTAATATTTTTGATATCCCTATGAGTACTACCACAAATGTCTAAGGATATTAGTTTTTTATTGAATATCTCTACATTAAATAATGCAGTTGTAGAATAAAATAGTTTGACCATTTTACTCCACTGCCTATGGTAGTGATATTATGGGGAACATTTCTCAAAGTGTTCAAAAAAGTGATGGATAAATTCAATCATTATTTTGATCGTATTTATCAAAGTGACCGTATTTATAAAAAGTGACCGTTTTCTTAATAATTAATTCATTTTGTCCGTTTCCATAGAAATTTCGTTTTCAGAAGACCTCCAAATTTAGAGTGGTAGAAAAAATGAGAAGTAACTGTCAGAAAAAGCATTGGAAAGATTAATAAATCCGTAGGGTTACATGAAAATTGACATCTATTCAAAAATGAAAAAAAAATGATAGATTTAATAAAAACTCACTGAAAATTGATTGTAAAACTGTTGGTGAAACCGTAATAAATCTCCCTCAATGTATCTACATGATGACCACTGGGTGTATTGAACAGAGAGGAACAGGGAGAAACCTGTGTGCTTTATTTCCAGGTTTTGTATTGGCTATCAACCGTAATCTATGTGCGTTAGACATTAAAGATACAATTAAAAGAAAATTACCATCAGTGTACTATTAAGACGTGATATAACACAAGAAGCATGGTAGCTTAATCAACTAGTGACTTTTATAGCGAGATAACTATACTTTCTTTAAACAAAGCTTTTGTTTCTCAGCTACAAAGGGGTAAACATATTATCATGTCTGATTGATTTAACTGCTGCAGAATTTTTAATTTATTAGCAAGAGGGCTGAAGCGAACACACAGGAGAGACAAAGCCATTACTCCAGCATATTTCATTGGAGAGGACTGCAAAATGCATCAAAGCCTTTTTTTTTTTTTAATGTACCATAAGGAAATAAAAAGAAGACATTGTGATTACCATAAAAGACATATTCATTAATGTATGAATATGCAAGTTTATTAGGAACCAGATGTTGTGTCCTAATCAAGTTACCCTTAGTCTGCAACAATTAAAATAAAATGTCAAAAAAATAACACAGTATATTTCTTATACTTGTATTTTTTTCCTCCTAACAGATCGTGGGTAGTCAGGATGTCAGGATACCAAAGTATTTTTATCATTGCTTCAAAACAAAAATGTATTAATTTTTTTTTGGGGGGGGGGCTTTGCATGCTCCACTGGCTCTTAAAAGGTTAAATCTTGCATTTCATTGACATCAAGATGAGGCAGACAGACAGAGTACATAAAAGGTGGCTATTATGACACACCGCAAGCTCTTTGTCCTTTGACCCCATTTCCTATTTAATGTAACTTCAGCGCCATTACCTATGACACTTTATGAGCTACAGTTGTATAAAGAGATGAACTCACCACCTCCTGACCGCTGCTCGCACCCGTACGGCCAACTCGCGCTTGCAGGACCTCTCACGGGCGGCTCCTCTCCTTTGGAATAACTTGCCTACTGCCATCAGACTCTCCCCTAGTCTTCAATCATTTAAGAAGGGCCTTAAAACCCATCTCTTCAGGAAAGCGTATGGCCTCCCAGAGTAATCTCTCCCTTACATACCTGTCTCTTGCTCTCTCCTATGGGATAGTGCTTTGCTCTCTTCTCCAGCTCTGCTTCACTCCTACCTGATATTTCCTATCCTAATGTTTCTAATACCCCACCTCCTATAGACTGTAAGCTCATTTGAGCAGGGTCCTCTTCAACCTATTGTTCCTGTAAGTTTTCTTGTAATTGTCTTATTTATTGTTACATCCCCCCTCTCAAAATATTGTAAAGCGCTACGGAATCTGTTGGCGCTATATAAATGGCAATAATAATAATAATAATAATAATAATAATAATAATAGAGGAGTAAAATTATAAATATTCAACTAATTGCCTGAAATTTAAAAGATTTTCTTTTCGAAAAAGTGATCATTGGAAATGCCTCTGAATTTAAACGATTAAAAAAAAAAAGTGTAAGAAATGAAATGCCATTATTATATGATTTATTTTAGATTTTCTGAGCTGCTTCAGATTAAAGGGACACTCTAGGAACATACTCCCTATATCTTACTGAAGTGATCATGGTGCCTGGGGTCCCTTAAAGGCCATACCAGTCCTCAGTGAATGAGCATCCCTGGTTGCCACCAGCCTGGCTCCCACTGAAGGCATGGCTAAGGCATAGTCTTTCAAGCCCATCTTTGCCATACCATCTCACACCAGTGATGGACAACAGTGATCATCAGCCTAAGCAGCAGGGACAGTCTATGCAGGCACCCAGATGCTCTCATTCAGTTTTTAACCAATCAAAAATGGTTTAACATTGAACAGTGGGATAGGTCCAGGGGATTGCAGGCCCGATAACCACTTTGATGAGATGAAAGTGGATATGGCAACTAGAATGTCTCAGTGGACCACCAAAGATCATCTTCCCACCTTTCGGGACTGAGTTAAGCCACAACAGTATATCCACCCTCCCCCTGTTATTAAAGAACTTCCACCACTAGTTACCTTTTAGAGCCCCCGATCCACTTTTTATGTGTAGGAGTTGGGGAGGAAAGTGTAGTGCCCCCCCTACCAGTTTTTATATTAGCAACTCCCACCCAAGCAATTTAGCACGCCCCCACCATGTTTTATTGTAGACCAAGAAAATCGAGTTGTAAGCACTTTCCAATTTTGCAACAGACTAGGAAAATATTCTAGACCCCAACATGGCAGTCAGATCTCTCCTTGGACCAAGAAGCTGTTACACCACATATTAAATATTTACAATCTGATACTTTGTATAGGGTTCATATATGAAAAGCACTGACTTGTAAAACGATAACGAATGTCATCAGAATTGTCTATAGTAAACATAAAAATTGCCATGCCGGCTGGATTACGGCCATTTTCACTGAATTATGAATTTAGTGAATTTTCATTTTCACTGATGGAGTCAGACACTTCACACTTTTGTTAGTCGTAGCTGTGAGTGATCACCACTGGGTGAATTAAAACCAGTAAATAAAAAGCCAGGTCCCTCTAGTTTTAACCATGCAGCTGAAAACATAGCAGTTTCTCTGAAACTGCTATGTTTCACTGAGGGTTAATCCAGCCCCTCTAGTGGCTCTCTCACTGACAGCCGCTAGAGGCGCTTCCGCGAATCTCACTGTTAAAATCACAGTGAGAAGACGCTGGACATCCATAGGAAAGCATTGAGTAATGCTTTCCTATGGGCGGTTTGAATGCACGCGCGGCTCTTACTGAGCATGCGCATTCAGAGCTGAGAGGCGGATCGGGGTGGAGGGATCCCCAGCGCCAATGGAGTCCGGCGCTGGAGAAAGGTAAGTGCTGAAGGGCTTTTAAACACACACACACTCATGAACAGACGCATACACACTAGCTAACAGACACATACATTTACTGACAGAGACACACTCAGAGACAGACATACATACACACTCACTGACAGACAGACACACATACACACTCACTTAGAAAACATACACTCTCACTGACAAACACACACTCACTAACAGACACCAAATAGACTCACTAACAGACACACACAAACTAATACACTCAGTAACAGACACACACAGTAACACACTCACTGACACACAAACTAACACACACACTGACACTCACTAGCAGATACACACTCAATAACAGACACACACAAACTAACACACAACTAACACACAAAGTAACACACACACACACAAAAACTAACACACTCACTGACACTCACTAGCAGACACACACACTGACACACACAAACTAACACACACACACACACTCTAACACTAACACACATACACACACACATGGTTTTTTTAAATTTAATCCCCCAGCCTTTGGGAGTGCAGAGGGGATACCATGGGGTCCAGTGGGACTGCTGGATGGCCGGTCTTGCAGGCGGCGAGGGAGCACTGATCCTTCTGTTCAGCTCCCTTGCGCGCCACGTAATGATGCCGGAGCCAGAATGATGTCATATTCCGGCTCAGGCATTACTGCGGTGCGCGAGGGAGCTCGGCAGAGAGCACTCAGGGGAGAATGCTCCCTCGCGCGCCTGCCAGCCAGCCCGGTGACACAAGGGCCAGCCTCGGGGGGCCCTGAAGTGGCCAGCTCCTTGGCTCCCCGGGAGAATAGGCTGGCATACTGGCGTACATACCGGGTCGCAGAGTATTACAGGCAGTATCACACAGTCACAGGCAGACTGTCACACACAGTCATAGTCAGACAGGTACACACAGTCACAGGCAGTCACACACAGTTACATGCATGCAGTCACACACACACACACACCCACACACACACATGGCAGCAAGGATCCCCCTTCCCTACATAAGGTAAGAAGGGAGGGGGAATATTTACTAATCTGCCCCCACCTCGCCCATCCCTCCAAACATACAGCAAACACACAGCGCACACACACACATACAGCACCCTCACACACACAGCACACTCACACACAAACAGCACACTCACGCACAGCACACTAACAGCACCCTCACAAACACACTACACCCACACACAGCACACAAACAGCACCCTCACACACACACATAACACAAACAGTACCCTCACACACACAGCACCCTCACACAGCACACTAACAGGACCCTAACAAACACACACAAACACCCTTACCCACATGGCACACTACCAGCACCCTCACACACATCACACTAACAGCACCCTCACACACAGCACCCTTAAACACACACACAGCACCCTTAAACACACAGCACCCTCACCCAGCACACTAACAGCACACACACACACAACAGTGTATGTATGTGTTTGTGTATATATGTATGTATATATGTATATATGCATACATACATATACACGCGGCGTGTGTTTGTGCTTTAGGGTGCACACCCTAATGCAATAGGCTGCGCACGCCTATGACAGGCAGTCACACACACAGTTACATGCAGACAGTCACACACACAGTCACAGGCAGACAGTCACACACACACAGTTACAGACAGCATCACACAGTCACATGCAGACTGTCACACACAGTCACAGTCAGGCAAGTACCCACAGTCACAGGCAGTCACACATACACACACACACAAAGTTACAGGCATGCAGTCACACACACACACGCACACAGTTATAGGCAGACTGTTACACACACACACACAGTAACAGGTAGAGAGTTTTACACACACCACACAGTTACAGGCAGACAGTTACACATACACACACACAGTTACAGGCAGACAGATACACACACACACACATACATACACAGTTACAGGCAGACAGTTACAAACACACAGTTACACACACACACAGTTACAGGCAGGCAGTCAGACACACACACACACTCTTTCTTATAGACAGTGTGGGCTGGAAGAGGGGATTCACTGAAGTTCTTCCCTGGAGCCTGATAGTTGGAGAAGCAGGGATTTCTTCTTGCTGCCTGCCCCTCCATGTGCAGCAGTAACAGCAGCGGGTAAGGGCAGTGTTAAGCCCCGCCCTTGCTGACGGTTTGGTTCTCTCTGTAATAGCACAAGTGAGCAAAAACTATTTTGAGACTTGAGCGGGGGTTTATCAAAGGGCAAGCTACGGAGTTCCTCTAAGCTTTCTCTAAACTCAGAGTTCTCATATTTGCAGTTTTTGTTGCAATCGATTAACTTGGCCCTCCCCAAGTTTAAAGGATCTAAAGGATCTGTTCCAAACTTGGGAATCCACTGAAAAATAAAGTAAATGGCCAAGGGTTAAGAACCACTAATTTAGAGACCTAAAGCATTGCCAGCTTTCAGAAGAGCAATATTAACGCTTGGCTGATGTCCCATTGTAAAATTGATGATGCAAGACATCTTAAAAGCTGACATTTAGAAAACATATATTGATTAGAAAAAATCTGTATTTAAAGCTAAAGTGATGAATAATTATTTCCCTTCAATGCACTAGGAAGTTAAAGGATTACTCCTATCACCATAACCACTTCACTGATTTGAAGTGGTCTTGGTTCTTGGAGATAATATGTGCAGTGTTTGCTATGAAACGCTGCACATATAGAGATTAATCCCTCTACTGGAGGTGTAACTTCAACTCTCGCTGTGTTATTGGGGTGTCATTAACCAGGCTAAAACAAAAGTTCCAGGTATCAAACGCCAACACACACAGCATTCAACCCCAGACATTCAAGACAGTCTCGTCCTACTAGAAATCACTTGCCATCCGGCAACTTTTAGTTTTTTAATTTTGGTGGGGTGGGTGGGGGTTGGGGGAGACAGACCAGCAGAGCTAGGTTTACTCTAACCAAAAACAGTTTTCTGAAAACACTTTTTTTTGGTTGGAGTTATTTTTTTTTTCTATAACTGTCTGTTTTTCAAAGATTAATGTCCATAAATCACATTTTGGAAATGCACTGTCATGATAGTAGAGATGTAGAGTCCATCAATCAAAAATGAGAACAACAGGAGTGACACTGCTCCTATCAGCCTTGCTTGACCTGGCCTGGGGCTCCAATTAAATTATGATAATGTTTTCCATAATAATCATGTAAGTGTTAGCCTATTGCCCCAGCACAAATACACCCATATGCACTGTCCTTCCATTTACCTTCCATGGCAGGAGTAAATTGTATCAGTGAATTACTTCGTATTTAGCCAGTAGTAGCAGTCATAACCAATGTAATCTAAAGACATGCAACTATTGTGTAGGCTGCAGTTAGTCATGTTTTATTATGGGCAAACTGCTGAGGATAAGGGACGTTATCATGTTCTCTGTGATCAGAAACTGATCTGTCTCTATGGATAAATCCATTTTGTCTCTTTAATGGAACCCAACCACCATTAAATAAAATAATGAAAATTACCTTTTTTTTTTTTTTTCAAAGATTTTATTTAGGCTTAGTAGAAAGACAGTGCATTGAAATTTTATCACATGACAGGAGGCTTCCTATTTTGCATAAACTTTCTTTACTTATGCCTCCAGCAGCACAAGTCAGTCAATCAAAAAACTTAAACCAATCAGAGTCCAGCACATCCTGTATATAAATACCTGACAGGCGTATCATTTCCTTTTTCTTTGCTGCTCCAGCCAAGGAACAGGTCAGAGTAATTTGTTCTCTACTCATCATTTTATCAAAATTATCCATTTACAACTACCGGGCCATGCAAAGATTGAAAGCTCACCACCTGAGACTAGGACACTCAAACGACCAAGGGGTCACGATAACCGCAGAGGTACGGAGAGAACTTTGTTGGTGTCTCCTTCTCATGGAAGCCTGGAACGGCAGAGCCATATTCGGACCGAACCCGGACTTCATACTGGAATCGGACGCCAGCCTCTGGGGCTGGGGAGCCCATTGCGCACAGAAGAAGAGAAACTACTACACATCAATTGTCTAGAACTGATCACAGAGGGGTTTTCGGCAGGGCTGGTCGCCAGAGGGGCCGAGCCACCAGCCGCTTCAGGCCCACAGGCCCCAGGAATCAGACGACACAAGCCTTCTTACCATCCTCAAGAACACCCTTATCTAGGGGATCCTTCCATCCCAGAGGAGCTCGCACCCGCGGCCGCGGGTACTTCAATGCAGATGAGCACTCCACATCTAATGTATTTCCAGTCACATACAACAGCAGGCAGACTGTCTCTTTTTTCACAGAACTGGAAAAAGATATCCTCAGATACCTGAATCCTCCAAACGATTATGGGTTACGAGATCGACTTTGCGGACACGCCAGTGCAAACCCGCCGCCCACCCCCGATACGGGCGTCGACGGCGCACGCGAAACTCATAGACGACCAGATCCGAGAGCTAATCGACAAAGGAGCAGTCAAATTCTCAACACCTTTGTCAACACCTACTACTGGACAGGCTTTGTCAACACCTACTACTGGAATCCGACTGGTTCACAAAACTAGACTTAAAAGACGCTTTCCTGTCTGTCCCGATAGCCCATGCCAGCCGACCTTTCCTCCGCTTCTGCTGGAAGGGTTGCACATGCCAATTCACATGCCTACCATTCGGCCTCAGTTCAGCCCCTTGGTGCATCACAAAACTGCTGAAGCCAGCCATGGTGCATCTAAGAGCAAAAGGTATCAGTTGCCTGATCTACCTTTTGCGAAAGCAAGTCCAGACGTTGATCTCCAAACGAGATTTATAGTGCGCTTTCTGGAATCCTTAGGCTTCATTGTGAACAGAGAAAAGTCATCACCGTCCAGTTCCTAGGATTCAAGATAGACTTGAGAACATGCATCCTACACCTTGCCAAATCGAAAATTGCGAATATTCGAAAAGAGATACGACGGGTTCTATGGAAGGACACGATCCCGCTACGCCTCCTGGCCAGGATAGTCAGGTTACTGTCGTCCTCCATACAAGCAAAAAAACAAAAAAAACTTAAACCAATCAGGTTATCCAGACCATCGGCACCTAAATATAACCGGTTATGGGATGTGGATTTGGTTATTTGTTTCATCCATGACTGGCCGGATAATCCGGCTCTATCACTACGACAAATAGCAGCCAAACTCACACTGCTACTCTGCCTAGTTTCCTTGCGTCGTGTTTCGGACGTTCGAGCATTCGACGTGGACGGGTTTTCTATAACCCCAGACGGCGTTATGTTTTTGGTATCTCGCAGGACAAAGACGGACTCCAGGTCCGTGTCCTATCCTTTTTTCCCGACGGTTCCTCGCCTCTGTGTCGTCAACACTTTACTCCGTTATGTAGAGGTCGTGCCCCTTTTCGCTCTTCCAGATCGGGACAACTGTTAATATCATATGCCAAACCATACAAACCGGTTAGCACTACCACGTTGGCCAGATGGGTATGATGGCTCTTATCCCTAGCTGGGGTAGAATCGTGTTTCGTGGGCCCATTCGGTTCGAGGAGCAGCGGCCTCTAGGGCTTTCTCGGCGGGGGGCCTCCTTGACGGACATTTTACGTATGGCGGATTGGACCAGAGAAAATAACTTCAGGGTTTTCTATTTCCGCCAATCCTCACACGCGTCCTTATCGTTTTTGCCTCAGCGTTAAAATGCAAAATAGGAAGCCTCCTGTCATGTGATAAAATTGTAGATTATGCTAACATAGTGTACCTATAATCTTAATTTTAATAATGACAGGAGGAGAGTATTTTCCCCCCATTTCTGGTTTTTCTGTCCCTCCCTATACTCTTAGGTTTATCTTATTATGATTGTTAATCTCATGCTATACATTATCTATGATATAGGTAAAAACTGCACTATAGGACGCTTAGATTGCATGTCACTAGATATTCATCCAGTAATTTACAAGTTATGACCTATTTTATAATCTGGACATATTCTTAGGTTTCATCAATTAGTACTATACGGGGTATATTTATTAACTCTAAAGATTATGAGTATACTTTATATGTGGACAACAGATGTTTTCCACCACCTTTCACTTATTTCTGTTTTTTTCAGCATAACATCACGTCATGATTCAGAAGCTGGATTAACAGGATTCTCTCAAGTTTTCCAACACAAGTTACCGGTGTTCAAGTTCGTTAAAGTTTTCGTTGTATTCCCGGAAGTTTCCATAAACAGTTTACATCAAAGAAAGAGGAAATGAGACGCCTGTCAGGGATTTATATACAGGATGTGCTGGACTCTGATTGGTTTAAGTTTTTTGATTGATTGACTTGTGCTGCTGGAGGCATAAGTAAAGAAAGTTTATGCAAAATACTCGCCTACTGTCATTATTAAAATTAAGATTATAGGTACACTATGTTAGCATAATCTACAATTGGTGGCAGATATATGGCTTCAGTCACAGAACCAGAAATATCAATGCTTCGTGTTTCATATACTGTGAATAAGTAAAAATTTCAATATGCTAGGAACAAAGTACATACAATATATAAAAAAGAACAGTGACATCAGCAAGTGTTCGACAAGTAGTATAATATAACAGTAATGGTAATGGTCAGTAATAGTGAACAACATTAACAATTACACATTTGAGAATCTCTTAACACCAGTGTTAGGTTCAAGATCAAAAATGTATCAGATTCAAACTGAGAAAAAGAAAGACCAGAAATGATAAACTACATCCACACATTTATGGGTATACAGAAGAACCTTGAGTAGCAGACTGCTGGAGGCTCAGTGAACGAGGGTCCTTGTGTATATCTGGCCTTCGTTATTTCGGCATCAGATCCGAGGTTTGCAGTTGTAGCTCGGTTTGTATGGGAAGATCTTAACAATAATAGACGGGGAGCCAAGATGGACATGCACAGTTGTAGGATGAAGCTAAATACAGCCCTCCTGGCCGAGTGAAGTAGCTAGGTGGTATTAGTGTTAATATCTAGCAGCTCTAATTTATCTGTGAGCCTGTTACCCAAAAATGTTAACTTGTTCATCTTAAGGTAGACAAGACATTTTCAGGCCTCACAACAGACCTTTCAGGGTCCTGTTCTGCCATCCTGCTTTAAACTTGCTGGTGTCGCACATCACAGGAAGGTGTTACTGGACAGAACTTCACATTTTGCAGCGGGTACTAGGACCATGCAGTGCTGCCTGCTGGGGGGCCAGCCAGGCAAACTGTCAGTGTGCTGTAGTGGTTATGGTGCTTGGAATGTTCCATTAAATATGTAATCAATGACTAGTTTGCTGGAAGAGATATAAACTCGTTAATTTCTTCAAGTATAAAATGTCCTATTAGCATCACAACTATTGCTGCTCACTTTTCAAGTAAATCATTTACTTTTCATTATTAAGTGAGCATCCCTATTTATATAAAACAAACTTAAGACTAAGACACATTCAGAGAGATGATTGAAAAGCCTAGTACCCTTCCGTATGGCTTGTCTCCATTCAGTGTCTCTCACACATTGATTTTTATTCATTTGTACATTTCTATACATCCATAAGTCACAATCTCTCCATTACACTTCAATGAGGCTTCCTGACTGTCTGCTGTATTCTGATAAAGAGAACGATTCAATATAATATTAATATTCCCTTTGCATATCACCTTGTAATAGCACTGCAGTTATAAATGCCCATAAGAATGTTACATATTGCATGAAAAATGACGGCTAATTTTAATGGATTTAATTGGTTTGCATATTCTATCATAGTAAACTCAACACATATATAATTAATCTAATTGTTAATATATCCTGTAATGTGATTTCCCTACCCATTATTGTGATATGTAAAATAATACATATGTCTAACTCTCAGATCAGCATGTACCCCTACTTATCGTATCAAAAACACATCAGTAAGCTCCCGCACTAAGCAACATATTCCATCAATCCTAGTCTCAACAGTCCCTATAACATAAGATTCACTTACACGTAGCTCTGAAACAGTGAAATTACCAGCAGAGATAGCTTCAAACCTGCAATTTCTGAAAATGACTTTTTTTTCTTTCAATTTTTTTTATAAATATTTTATTGTATAATTTATAAGTAAAACTTCAATCTTATATTCTTCCATATTATCAATTGCGTAATTATATCAGTCCTATAGTTTGACTATCTTCCGAATAAGCAAAAAATAGAGAAAGTTCCAGGCACTCCAGGATTCAAAGAAAGCAATGTATTAAACCCACCGCCAATCACAACGTTTCGACCTGAACGGTCTTTTTTTAACCCCCTTAAGGACACATGACATGTGTGACATGTCATGATTCCCTTTTATTTCAGATGTTTGGTCCTTAAGGGGTTAAGCAGCTTGACAAAGACCGTTCAGGTCGAAACGTTGTGATTGACGGTGGGTTTAATAAATTGCTTTCTTTGAATCCTGGAGTGCTGGACCTTTTTCTATTTTTTGCTTTATCAAGTATTTGGTTCTTGGTACTGGGACTGGCCTGGTTGCACCCAGATTCACATCACCATGAGGATTGAGTGCAGTTCCACACCCATATTTCTTGGTTATATCTTCTGAATAAGGTCATACCATTAATAAAGTCAAACATTACACCATATAAAACAAAAATTACAACCAAAACAAGTCAACAACTTAGGTCCTCAAAGGACTTTCGTTATCGCCATTCATATCAATTCTGTAAAAACGTCCAATATCTACATGATTATGTTTGTTGATATGTTCTAGTAAATAGCAAAGTGGTTGTTACCCTTTTTTGACTGGGACCCAATAATGTACATGGCAATAGATTGGCGACCCATTCTTCAATTATAACATTAGCTTGTTGATTGTAACATAATATCTAACAACAATTATTATGTCAAACACCTTCATTAACGTCTCCCCAGTGTCACGGGGGGTCTCCTTTGTTCTGTGGAAGGCAGTAGTTCTATTGTAACCATTTTATTATAAGCATTTTTCCAAGGACTTAACGAATACGAATTGTCAGTTGTAGCCATTGAACACTAAAAAATACAATTGTCACCCTAATATGTGTCCGGACCCAGAGGCTAGGAACCACTACAAAATAACATTAGGGCTGTAGAACAACAAATTAATTTAACATGGTTACTTACTAAAATGAGAAGTGTTAGGAATTCGAAGTGAATTGAAAGTGAAATTCCAGTTTAAGGCCAAAATATCTGAATTTTAAAATAATTCTCGATATCAGTTATGCCTCCAGTTTGTCTGTTTTTTTTTTAATTACAGACAATTCTCACCATAGTGAATAGCCCTTTAAGACGTTCCTGAGGAAAATACTTGAGTAGAACTAATTCTGCTATTAAGCTGGCAGTAGGGTTAAAATGGAACCCCTTAATTCTCTATTGATATGTGGTACAAAGGGCTTCCTCAAACATGTATCTAGTTGTTTGAATCCATGGGAAACAAATTGTTAAGTGATGATGATGATGTGGTGTGGTGACCCAGCACTTGATGGGGATAATATGGTATATGGTGTCCCTGTGCTTGGTCCCATGATGTCCACGGAATGTTGAAGTTGTAGATCTTACCCTAGTACATTTGTCCATGTTTTCAGGGTCTGCTTCCTTCTAAATTGGCTGAATCTTTTTCACTACTATATCCAGAGCAGTACTTCTTACATGATTCCTCTATAACCACGCGGTCCAAATAAACGCCTGCTTCTTCATGAGCTTAATTCTTTAATAATGGCTTTTGCACAATTTAAAAAAATATATAATATAAATATAAATATAATATAATATAAAAAGATATCCCCTGTACAATCTGCATCCTCTACTTACTGCTGAGGAGATGTCACACTGCCTAGTGAGATCTCTTCTAAAATGTCATAAGGTAATGACCATTCACTGAATAGTTATTCTTGATTGTGATATAAATTCTCATGTTCCACCAAACTCCTTTCCTTTTGTTCAGTATTTTATCCATTTACTTTTCTTTCTTTTTTTTTTTCATTAATGGGCATTCTGCACTTGTATAACTATGTTCCATGCCGTTCTCTAAAGCGTGTTTATTTTATTTTTGTTCTGTAATCTTTTGTGCCACCACATTACTACTTTGGGATTGCTTGTTATTATGTGAAATTTTAATAAAAACTTTTCAATGCTAAATAAATAAACCCCTTTAAGGGTCACTACTGGAATAATTTTGACGTAAGATCTGCCCTTTAACCCCTTAAGGACACATGACATGTGTGACATGCATGATTCCCTTTTATTCCAGAAGTTTGGTCCTTAAGGGGTTAAAGATCCTGTATTACAAGTAATGTCCTACTTATTTACAGCTGCTAATGCTTAATAAACATGATATTCTATGTTGACACATGACTTTTATGGCACAGATTGTGATAAAGTCATTAAATATCATTAAATTCAATTTTACTTTAAGGTTATGTTATGTGGAGAGACACGCATATATCACATTACTACACAGTGAACAAACAGACTATTTCTAATTCAACACTGTGAAACAAAACATTGCACAACTGAATACCACCTTGTATTTATTTTTAGAATACAACAACATAATTACACATTAATTGATGAGTTATAAATAATCACCGCTCGGTATCTAGCCAGTACAGGCATCGTACTTCCTCTTGAGAACCAGATTTTATTCTTAGTAACATATGTAAATAAACAGAATGCATTACAGGCTATTATTGTGTAAACATTGATTGGAACAAACATATTTATTAAAACATATTAAGTATTGCTCACCTTGGCGCTTGTGAACACTTAAAGGGACACTAAGCACCATAACCACTGATGTTGTGGTCTATTGGGATGCGTTCCTTCTTTTTTTTTCTTGTCCAATCATTTTAGAGCTGGGGCTCTTCTAGCAAACAAAATCCTCCTCCTTTTGCATCTTTAATTTCCATCCAAATTTTAGTTCCAGCCTGCAATTACTGAGCCAAAGCATCCCCAGAATTTACAACCAATTGTTGCTCTTCAGATTTGAACAGATTTGTAAAAATAATGCGGAACTGAAACATTCGCAATATCTCTGCAGAAGCAGAGGAGCCAGGTTTTAGGTTCTAGAAGAACCCTGTGGTTTGTTTTGTTTTTGTTAGTTTGTTATTGTTTTTGGCAAAGGGACTTAAATCAAAGCCTCTTTAAAAACCACTACATTAATCGAGTAGTAATGGTGCCCAGAATGGAACTTGGAAGCTTTTCTCCTATGCCTTCAATAACAAACAAAAAACATTGTACTGCGCAACTGATTGATTTTGAGGTTTAACTGAATTAACTCATTAAGATAAAGTGTGTTTGTTGTTTGTTGTTGGAGGCATAGGAGAAAAGCTGCGTAATAAGCTGGCACTATATAAATAATAACCAATAATAATAATAATAATGTCAGTCTTTCCTGATTTTTTATTTATTTATTTTTTTCTGGCTAATATTTTGAATTAAAGATAATATTAATAATATGTTACATATATTACCAATGTTTCTGTCATTTTTCTTTATCATACTATAATAATATTTTCCCTTTTTTTGCACCAGTAAAATATTCAGTTTTCTTGCTTTTGTTTAAACCACTATTATCTTATTTAGTAGAACAGAATTATGGAGGCAAAAACATGTCTGAATATACAAACAAAAAAGTGACAGTTCTTGGACTACTCTGAAATGACTTATATAATAATACATTTGAACAGATTTTTGAACATTCCAAAAAGACACTTTTCTGAACACTTTGATCAATTTCCTTTTGAAACGCAACCCCCAGACCTTGATATTGCCAACATTCAGCGAAGGCTGTCTGTAATGGAACCCTGAAGTGTTGGGAAAACATATCTGTATTCCTAATGTTACAGTCCTGATATGACTGTTTTGTTTAGGACCCACCGAGCTATTTAAAAAATGACATAAATGAAAGTAAAACAAATTACTCATGTTTCCTCCGGCACCAAGTCTCCATCAGCGTTGCCACCATCTCCTTCTTGAATGACGTCATTCTATAGGTGTGCCTTCAATCCAGTGCTCCACATAGAGGAACATTGGGGACCTTAGGCGCATGCGCAGTGCTAATCCCAATGTGCCTAAGATTCTGCCAAAGAGAATCATTGAATACAATGATTCTCTATGGCAGACCAAGACAGCAATGCACATGCGCATTCCTGGCTCTCATACTCAGAGGGCCTGTATGCATGGCTTGAAGCCTTCTAATTAGAGAAAAAAAGATGGGAGGAGATAGGATGAGAAGGGCCGGACTGAAGGCACTTTACTAACTTAATAAAAAATAAAATAAGTAAAATAAAAAGTCAATGTACTTTTTAAATACCTTTTTTTGTGAAAAATTTCAGTGTTTCTGAACCCAAGTTTCCCAAGTTTATCTCCTTGCTCCATACATATTTCTATCCACTGTTTTGTAGTGTTTCACATACTATTTTATACAGTGGCGTACACACAACCCATGGGGCCCCGGTGCGAAAACTGATCCGGGGCCCCCCCCCTCCCCCCGTGCGAGCGCTTACTCTGCGCAGTCTGGGGCCGCAACACATGGCGGCGGGCACCTGGTCGCAGGGCTGCGACCCGTGCGACCGCGGTATGTATGCCAGTGCATGCATAAACACATACACTTAAAGGACCACTACAGACACCCAGATCACATCAGCTCAATGAAGTGGTCTGGGTGCCAGGTCTCTCTAGTTTTAACCCTGCAGCTGAAAACATAGCAGTTTCAGAGAAACTGCTATGTTTCACTGAGGGTTAATCCAGCCTCTAGTGGCTGTCTCATTGACAGCCGCTAGAGGATTTTCTGCGATTCTCACTGTGAAAATCACAGTGAGAAGACGCTGAACGTCCATAGGAAAGCATTGAGTAATGCTTTCCTATGGGCAGTTTGAATGCGCGCGTGGCTCTTGCCACGCATGTGTATTCGGAGCTGAGAGGCAGATGGGGACGGAGAGATCCCCAGCGTTAAGGGAGTCCGGCGCTGGAGAAAGGTAAGTGCTTAAGACACACACACACTCTCATGAACAGACGCACACATTTACTGACAGACACACACTCAGTGACAGACGCACACAAACATACTCAGTAACAGACACACACACTAACACACACACTCTAACACTAACACACACACTAACACACACTCTAACACTAACACACACACTCACTAACACACAAACTCACTAATACTAACACACTCACTAACACACACACTCACTAACACACACACTCACTAACACTAACACACTCACTAACACTAACACACACACTCACTAACACACTCACTAACACTAACACACTCACTAACACTAACACACTCACTAACACACACACACTCACTAACACACACACACTCACTAACACACACACACTCACTAACACTCACACACTCACTAACACACTCACTAACACTAACACACTCACCAACACTAACACACTCACTAACACTACAACACTCACTAACACTAACACACACACACACTCACTAACACACACACACACTCACTAACACACACACGCTCACTAACACTACAACACTCACTAACACTAACACACACACACTCACTAACACTAACACACACACTCTAACACTAACACACACACTCACTAACACTAACACACACACTCACTAACACTAACACACACACTCACTAACACTAACACACACACTAACACACACACTCACTAACACTAACACACACACTCACTAACACTAACACACACACTCAAACACTAACACACACACTCACTAACACTAGCACTAAAACACACACTCACTAACACACTCACTAACACTAACACACTCACTAACACTAACACACTCACTAACACTAACACACTCACTAACACACACACACACACACACACACACACACACTAACACACACACTCACTAACACACACACACTCACTAACACACACACTAACACTAACACACTCACTAACACTAACACACTCACTAACACTAACACACTCACTAACACTACAACACTCACTAACACACACACTCACTAACACTAACACACTCACTAACACTAACACACTCACTAACACTAACACACTCACTAACACTAACACACACACTCACTAACACTAACACACACACTCAAACACTAACACACACACTCACTAACACTAAAACACACACTCACTAACACACTCACTAACACTAACACACTCACTAACACTAACACACTCACTAACACACACACACACACACTAACACACACACTCACTAACACACACACACTCACTAACACACACACTAACACTAACACACTCACTAACACTAACACACTCACTAACACTAACACACTCACTAACACTACAACACTCACTAACACTAACACACTCACTAACACACACACTCACTAACACTAACACACTCACTAACACTACAACACTCACTAACACTAACACACACACTCACTAACACACACACTCACTAACACACACACTCACACTAACACACACACTCAAACGTTTTTTTTTTGTTTAATCCCCCCCAGCCTCCTTACCTGTGGGAGAGCTGGGGGGATTCCCTGGGGTCCAGTGGTGTTGCTGGCCAGGCTGTTACCCGGCTGGCTGGCGGGCGCGCGAGGGAGCACTGTCGCCTGGGTGCTCCCTTTTCAGCTCCCTCGCGCGCCGCGTACTGATGCCGGTTTCAGTACGGTGCGCGAGGGAGCTGAAGAGGGAGCACCCAGGGGACAGTGCTCCCTGGCGCGCCCGCCAGCCAGCCGGGTGACAGCAGGGCCAGCCTCGGGTGGCCGGCTCCTGGGCCCCCCAGCAGAAGAGGCTGGCCCTGTGGGTACATACCTGGGTCGCAGGGCGGCCGGGCCCCCTGGTGGGCCGGGCCCGGTCGCAGCCGCGACCCCTGCGACCCTGGTATGTACGCCACTGATTTTATATGTGGCTTGCTGCCTTTTCACGAAAAATATTTGGAGTTTTTCATCTACAAAGCCATTAAAAAAAAAAGCACATGCTTTGGTGCCACTAGCTGTAAGACGGTCATTTAGCTTTTTATTTTTAAAGGGGTACGGTCACTTCTGGGATTTTTAATATTATACTTAATAATTCTCTACATTTACCTCTTATTTTTATGTGTTAAAAATTAAATTTTATATAGAAAGTCACATCTTGTTATCCTATCACTGGGCATTACGGTCTGTTATAATGTCAGTCACTGTTATAAGCTCTGTTCTTTGCTCCTGACAGTTAACATAGATAAAGCATACAGGGAAAGGATATACGAGACGGAGATATATAGTTTTACTCCTTATTTGGATTGTTTGACCTGGCGGCGCCTTGATTGAACTTGATTATTATACAAAAATAAAAATTTTAGACCACCCAGGTGCAGTGTGTAAAGGTAAAATAAATGGATAATTACTTCCTTTTTGTTGGGTATAGGTATAGCAAAAGGATTCCTCGCAATCCTCAGTACAACTTTAGACAAAACAGGATATACCTAAACCTATAAAGCAAAAGAAAATACGCTCATAGGGGATTAACGTAGAAACATAAATAGCCCCTTGTTAATATAATGCACTCACAAAATTGAGGTGATTTTCAGGCACATCAAATAAATGGATCCTCACGACTTCCTCAGAGTCGAAGTGATGAGTATTTCATGAAAAAAATAAGAAATTGGCATAGTATAGCACTGTAGTAAAGTATAAATCAGCTTTTAATGTTTGCACTTACAATGTAAAAGATATAAAAAGGCCCATCAGTACAAATCTGTTTGTCCCATCGCTGTGGAGTGTAATAATCCTCATAGAAATGTCCAGCAGGAAAAACAGGTATACAATAAAATAAAATAAATAAAACACAAACAAATAAACAGCTCACTCTACGCGTTTCGTCTGTCTCTCAGACTTCCTCAGGAGTGATGAGATGCTTTGAACCTTCTGTGGACACCATCTTCTTTTTATAAGGGTTCCTGCCGTTTTTTTCGGTTTAATTTCCTCCATCAGCTGATTCCGATCAGCTGCGCTTTAAAAGTCTGTTCCCACTTTCCATATAAGGAGTTCCAGAAAACGTCAGTGGAACGCATATGCGTTCCACCAACCCGGAAGTGTCTTCGTTCTTGTCGGCCGTGCGGAAGTCCTGTATATCACTGGAACGCAGATGCGTTCCACTTCATTCACCCACGGACCTCACAGGAACCATAAAGTCCCCAGGGTTCAGAGCATATAAAACAAAATAAGAAAAAATAAAATCAGATTATGTTACATTCATAGCTTGTTCTCTGTGTATTCTAAACAGTATTGCTCCTAAGCCATTTCCCAGTATATATTCATGAAAGATCAAAATAGAACACAGAATACAAGGTGTAAACCTGTGCAAATATATGATATCCATACAACATTCCTATTATATAGTGATTTAATACCTATATTATAATACATCATCAATTTTATATAAATTTAACATTAATGATTATTAATTAATTATTAATTGATTTCTTGGGGGTATAAACAAAGGGTAACAGAAAGAGTGATAAATGAGTGACAAGGGTTAACAGAAGTTAACAAGGGAGAATATGTGGAAATGAATAAAGGGAAGGATTCTGGATCATTCCGAACTAATAAACTAATCAAATAAATAATGAAAAAATAATAAATAATGAAAAAATGAAGATAGAATAAAAAAATAGGAAATGGAGAAAAAATGAAGAAAAAATAAATAAAAAATATAAATAGAATAAGAATTATAAAAACTATAAAAAACAAATTAAATCAAAATCTACATTCAAACCTAGTGGTTGAAGTGTTTTTAGTCTGTGGATCCAGAATCCCTCCCTTTGTCTAAGCTTGGTAGTGATATCCCCCTTGCATCTAGATTCACCTGTTCAATAATTGTCCATGATAAATTACACACTTTAAATTTGGGACGTGAGTTACAGTGTGTGGGGACTGAATGGTTCTGAATGCCTTTCCTAATATTATTTAGGTGTTCCAGAAAGTGTACCTTCGCTTTCCGTCCTGTTCTCCCCACATATTGGGCCCCACATCCACACATAAGGAGGTATACTACGTTGGTAGATAGACATGTAACATATCCTTTAATTTTAAATTCCTCTCCAGTTGTTGTACTTTTAAAGCCTTGTATATGACTTGGCATAAGTCTACATGCTTTGCATTCTCCACAGGTGTAAAATCCCTTTCTACTATTTTTCACCCCATTTTTATTTGGTGGTTGGAATAGGCTGGGTGTAAGATAAGTTGATAAATTCCTCCCTTTTCTATATATGATCTTGGGCATGTCTGGCAGTTGACATCCCAAGAATTCATCATGTTGCAAAATAGACCAATGCCAATAGACCAACTTAATTATTTTGTTGATTGAAAAGGCTTTAGAATTATATTGTGTGTTAAAAGAATATTCAAAAGGATTTTTTGCTTTCATTAATGATTTGGGTTTATCGATCAAAAGGTCCCCTTTATTAATATTTTTGATCCTTTGAGCCTCTAGTTCTAATTGTTTTTTCTTATACCCCTTTTCCACAAACTTTTTAGTCAAAAGGTCTACTTGCTCCACATATAATTCCTCATTAGAACAGTTCCGTCTCAATCTCGTATACTGGCTTTTTGGAATTCCTGCAAGCCATTTGGGATGGTGTCCACTATCTGATTGGATGAAACTGTTCATATCTGTAGGCTTAAAAAAGGGGGTTATTCATTAAACGGAGGAATGCATAGTGAATTCAAATCGAATTTCAAATTTTAGACCAAAATATCTTAATTGGAAGGGTATTTCATTTGGAGAATTTTTCCAGTTCAGCTATTTTGGCCTTAAAGGGACACTATAGTCACCAAAACAAATCTAGCTTAATGTAACAGTTTCAGTGTATAGGTGATGCATGTGAAGTTTCACTGCTCAATTCACTGTCATTTAGGAGTTAAATCACTTTGTTTCTGTTTATGCAGCCCTAGCCACACCTCCCCTGGCTATGATTGACAGAGCCTGCATGAAAAAAAAAACTGGTTTCACTTTCAAACAGATGTAACTAACTTTAACCCCTTCAGGACCGCTGACGGTTCAGGACCGTCAGCGGTAAAACGTGCGTTTGGACCGCTGACGGTCCTGAACCGTCATAACGGTTTTGGGCTACTTACCTGATCGCCGTCGGTCCCACGGCGGCGATCAGCTCTCCTCCCGGTCCAGGGGGACTGCCTGTCTGCCCGGGCAGTCCCCCCTCGGCAGATCAGGACCCCACGGCCATGTGATCACTCGATCACATGACCGCAATAGGGGTCTTTGTATCTGCCTGCAGGGGGACTGTCTGTGCTGACAGGCAGTCTCCCTGCAAGTGAAAAATCAGAAATAAAGTTAAAAAAAAAAACAATCAGTGTAAAAAAAATTATAATATGTGTATATATATATGATATATATACATGTATTATATCTATATATATAATATATGTATATGTATCATATATATAATGTCACACTAAGTGTATTTTTATATTTATATATACGTATATTAATATAAAAATACACTTATATTTAAATTACACACGAATATATACAATATATATAATAACTATATATATGGTATATATATATTATTATAAAATACAAATAATATGTTAATAAAAATAAATAACAAAAAATAAAAATAATTTTTAATAATTAAAAAAAAATTATATATATATATTCAATTTTATTCTAACAGTATTTTGATATTGATATATATATATTTATATCAAAATACACTTAGAATGTAATGATATATATATCTATGTATAAATAAATAAATAAAAATAATACGAAATATACATATGTCCACATACAAAATTACATTAATAATTTCATAAATATACACGTAGACGTCAAATATATAAATATGTATATATATTAAAATTCTACGTGCATATTTATGTAATATTTTTACCTAATTAAGTAATTTTAATGATTGCAATTTGAGGGACCTGCCTGCCAACCCAGGCCAAAAGTCCAGATAATTTAATTTGCTAGCACTGTGCTTAACCCTGTAACTTTCTATGACACCCTAAATCCTGTACATGGGGGTACTGTTTTACTCGGGAGACTTCGCTGAACACAAATATTAGTGTTTCAAAACAGTAAAACATATCACAGCGATGATATTGTCAGTGAAAGTGAAGTTTTTTGCATTTTTCACACACAAACAGCTCTTTCACTGAGGATATTATTGCTGTGATATATTTTACTGTTCTGATACACTAATATTTGTGTTCAGCGAAGTCTCCTGAGTATAACAGTACCCCACATGTAGAGGTTTTATAGTGTTTGTGAAAGTTACAGGGTCAAATATAAGGCTTGATTTTTTTTATTGAAATTTGTCAGATTGGTTAGGTTGCCTTTGACAGCGTATGGTAGCCAAGGAATGAGAATTAGCCCCATGATGGCATACCATTTACAAAAGAAGACAACCCAAGGTATTGCAAATGGAGTATGTTCAGCCTTTTTTAGTAGCCACTTAGTCACAAACACCGGCCAAAGTTAGCGGTTTTTGCATTTTTAACACACAAACAAATATAAATGCTAACTTTGGCCAGTGTTTGTGACTAGGTGGCTACTAAAAAAGACTGGACATACCCCATTTTAAATACCCTGGGTTGTCTACTTTAAAAAATATGTACATGTTAGGTGTGTTTCGGGGATTTATGACAGATAACGGTGTAACAATGTCACTATTGATACATTTAAAATATATATATATTGAAACAGCAATTTCCTACTTGTATTTATAGGCCTATAACTTGCAAAAAAAAGCAATAAAGCATGTAAACACTGGGTGTTTTTAAACTCGGGACAAAATTTTGAATCTATTTAGCAGTTTTTTTCATTAGCTTTTGTAGACAAGTAAAAGATTTTTCAAGTAAAAGTCCAAAAACATGTTTTTTTTTTTTATTTTTCACCATATTTTATTATTTTTTTTAAATACAATATATGACATAATATATATACTGGTATTTAAAGAAAGCCCTTCTTGTCTTGAAAAAAACAATATATAACTTGTATGGGAACCGTAAATGAGAGAGCGGAAAATTACAGCTAAACACAAACACCACAAAAGTGTTAAAACTGCTCTGGTCCTTAACGTACAAACATCGCAAAAACAGGCCGGTCCTGAAGGGGTTAAAAGTTTTTATCTCCTACTCTGTAAATTTTAACTTTAGTTACAAACAGGAGGATCCTGCAGGGTCTACCAAGCTATTAACAGAGCAGGAGATAAGCCATTTTAAATTAAACAGAATTTGCAAACAAGGAAGTGTAAACATTAGATGACTCTTTGCAGGAAGTGTTTAGGAAGGCTGTGCAAGTTACATGCAGGGGGGTTGTGACTAGGGCTGCATTAACAAAGTGCTTTAACTAATAAATGGCAGATGATTGATCACTGAGACTGCAGAGGTGTGATCTATACACCAAAACTGCTTCATTAAGATGTTTTGATCATATTTGATGCTATAGTTCTGTGCTGTTTACCTGAATGAATTGCTTCTAAACAAGATAAAAGGTACATTTATGGACTCTATAACACAAGAATGTGTCCAAACAAACCCATTTAGTGACGTAAAAATTAAATTATATTTCAGCATTACCTCTCAGTAATACAATATTTTGCTTTCGACCTAGCACTGACTCTGGTAAATCATGATATTTACTAAAATATAAATAGTCACAGAACCGGCTTCATAATAACTGCTTATACTGAGCCTTTATCATTCTTAAGAGGATTCAAAGGAGATTCAGAACTATACATTTATCATGATCAATCCAAATGCGTTATTTATATTTAATGTGTAATTATATCGTGTAATTTCCACCTGCACCAGTTTAACTTTGCTAACCTTTTTGAAGAAAGATCAGAAATGGCTTTCTTGGGTTAGGGATAATATGATCAATGCAGAGTGGGTATCAAATGTAAAACAGAACCCTTAAATAATGAATAATTCCGACAGCGCTATTGTTCAGTACCACCTTGGGAACCTTCACAAATATTTAATTTATGAGCATGCTTTTGAGAAATAAGCTTGCATGAATATATCCTCATTCTTATCATGTTTAATAAATAGGTTATCATTGCTGCAAATTATTAATATATTAATTTAACAAAAGGTAACCTTCAATAACAGTGGAACCCGGCGTACATGTTGAATTTGTATTATTGTAGAACAATTGAGAGGCTAACTAATTAGCTGTGAACTGTATGTTAGTAGAGTATTGTTCCTCATCGCATCTTCAAAACTTCACAAAATAAAATGTTTCCCAAGGACAACCTATGAAAAGATAACAGAACTTGCTTTTTTTTTTCCCTGAATAAAATGGCACAGACAGATGTTCAAATGTCATTATAACTGGCATTAACATATTTTCATTATTCTCTTGAATTTGTATAATGTAAATATCTCTTTTAATGTAGAACACTTATTACTTGAAGCTAACGTGTTTGTAAATCTAACACCAGATTGCATGATGGATTGGGATATGATGTGAGAAATATGATATTCAGTTACTGTAGCTACCAAGTAGAATTGATGAAACTATTCATGGATTACTTGCAGGAGTAGAATAGATTTGTACATCTGCAGAAATCTCGTAGGACAATGCTATTCTTTTCTGGAAAGTGGGTAACTCCAAGTCATGTGGCTCGATATACATGTATACAAAAAAAACGCGAAAAATTAACATTATAGTCATTTAAAGTTGGAGATTAGTGACGTTTCATCCGTAATTTGTGATGAGAAAGGGAAAATAGAAGCACATTAAATGGATGGATAATCTCCAGACCCAACTAATATCATTCATTCAAGGCTGGATCCCTATTGGAGAAAACAGTCCATCCAATATCCTAGACCCGATGAAAACATCTGGAATTTTAGATTCGACCAGTGCCACTCAAATAGAACACTGATTCCTCAGCCTCTGATATTTGTTGTATATAAAAAAATAAATTTCTTACAAGTAGGGGAATTTTAAATCTCAGTTCATTATTGGGCAAGTTGTTCTTAACCAATTTTTACAAGGCTACCAGTGAGGATGCACTGAAGGAAATTCAAGTTGGTAGAGGCATTTATAAAGAAATTCCATCTTAAACTCACAGTTTTTACTTCTAGCAAGGCTAGAGTTCAGGAATTGATGCCTCTAAACTGATTTCAGGGTTAGAAGGTTTGACTCCTTAGTGTGGGGCAGCATCCTCACACCATAACCACTACAGTACCCTGTAGAATTCCCCTTTAAAGTGCTTAGTATAACCCCATTTATATTGTATGTGAAGTGGCTATAAGAGTTATGTTTATTACTAACTGAACATAGATTGAATGTTTACATCTTATTAAAGAGACACTAGAGGCATGTGCTCTGAGCCTGTCAAATCCTCCAACCAAAGGCTTTGCTATAAGAAGACTTTGATCGGACCTGGAGCTTTGCACGGTGCTGGATTGAGGTAAAAAAAAATGTTAAATTTTCTTTGAACATTTATTTTGGGGGACATATAGAATAATAGCAATGGAGCATTATTCTATTTCACACAAAAAAAAAAGGACTGGAGAAACTTTTTAACTTGATTTACACATTTGTATCCCCAGCTCTGTAAATTAAACATTAATCACACACTGTAGGCTTCTGCAGGGTCTAGGAGGCTATTAACAGAGCAGGAGATAAGAAATAAATCACACAGATTGTGTAATACAGGAACCTAAAAAATCTAGGTTCCTTTTCAGGAAGTCTTTACGAAGGCTGTGCAAGTCACATGCTGGGAGGTGTGACTAGAGCTGTATAAACAAAGTGATTTAACTCCTAAATGGCAGAAAATTGAGCAGTGAGACTACAGGGGCATGATCTATACACCAAAACTGCTTCATTAAGATAACGTTTTTTTTGTACCTATAGTGTCGCTTTAAGTGGAATAATATTGCCATTTACCAATTTAAACATATGTGTATGCTCTTGTTCCCTTGAGATTATGGGTACTATATGTTTTTATTTTTTTTCATACATGAACCCTTTCAGATGAGATATATATCAGCTAATGAATATTTCTTGCGAAGCCCTTTAGCGTAGCTATAGAATTGCAAAACAATATTTTACCTTTACAGCGATTTTATCATACACTGCTTAGCTCGAAAAAAAACTTTATATCAAGTACATCTACATTATACATTGTGATTCATTTCTTAATTTCAAGTTAGACACTGCCAGAGCCTGATTGCTTTAGAAATATTAGCCACATGACCTCTATTATAAGAGATAATCATATCTATGGTAATTTAATAGCACATTGCCCATAAATGTCAATGGGAGAACTGTCATTTAGTTACCAGAGTTGAGCTTATGTCTTGTAATGGAATCCAGTCCATATAGGAAGGAAATGCCATCAGTAATTTGTACAATTATATGTATGTCTTTAATCAGTCTTCCTGCATAGAAAAAAAAAGACATAGCTCTCTGTTTGGTTCACTATTAGAAAACTTTAAGGTACATTCTATAAACCGGAGCCACTATATGCCATTGTAGTTATTATGGTGGCAGAGGGCCTGGTCCCCTGGTTCTATGCCAAACCTGCAGCTTGGCCCCACTCACCAGTTTGCTAATATGGGAGTTCCCATTTGAGTATTAGCAATATTAGTGTTTCCCATATTTGGTAAAAAAAAATATCAATGAGTTCCAAACATGGACAAACTTAATATTGCTAAGTTAACGCAGTAGTGGAATTTAGCAATACAGTGAGTGGGGGCGTTGAACCACTGGTACCTCGAGGACCACTTGATTGAGACTTGACCTAGAACTTGTAAACAGCCTACTAGCATCAGCCCGGTGCCCTTGGCTTTCTTGCAAAATAAGTCACAAGGATTAAGGGTCATTGAAGATGTATGCCCTATTCCTTATCGACTTGTGGGATGTGCTATTTTCAGATAATATACATTTATAAATAATTTACATAGATCCTCTACAAAATTTGAGAGAACGCACTTTAGAGGAGAATATGCGAATAGGGCCATTTCTATCTGTGCATTAATACAGTGTATAAACTGTGCTTGCATGGTCTTAATTTCATTATGTTAAGTTGTTTGACATTTAAGGTATCCCCTTAAGAAGGCTTTGCAAAGGACTGTCATACATAATGTAGATCTATACCCTAAAAATTTTGTATGATTAAACTGATGGGATTCTAAAGTAAGACTAATTAATGTAAAGTCATTGTAATTGCACAAATGACCACTGAGTCCATTTGGAGAGCCAATTTAATACAGGGACCGATCTTTCCTGTAATGTAAATGTGTCTAGTATTCACATACATTGTCTTATTCAAATACATTGTCCTTGACACTCCACTGTTATACCTTGTTCGCAATGAGTATAATCATTTACCTGATGTCTACCTGTCCTTCCTACAGTAAACAGTATTGATCATTAGTGATGTCGCGAACATAACATTTTCGGACCGCGAACCGCGAACGCGAACTTCCGCAAATGTTCGCGAACCGGGCGAACCAGGCGAACCGCCATAGACTTCAGTAGGCAGGCGAATTTTAAAACCCACAGGGACTCTATCTGGCCACAATAGTGTTTGAAGGGGGGGGGAGGAGACCTACTCTCCTTCCCCCCCCGGCCCCCACCCCTGGGCGGCGGGTGGGTGCCATAAAGATAATGAGGGGGGGACCTACTGTCCTCCCCCTCTCCAGCCCCCACCCCTGGGCGGCGGGTGGGGGCCATAATGATAATGAGGGGGGGGGACCTACTGTCCTCCCCCCCCGGCCCCCACCCCTGGGCGGCGGGTGGGGGCCATAAAGATAATGAGGGGGGGACCTACTGTCCTCCCCCCTCGGCCCCCACCCCTGGGCGGCGGGTGGGGGCCATATAGATAATGAGGGGGGACCTACTGTCCTCCCCCTCTCCGGCCCCCACCCCTGTGTGGCGGATGGGGGCCCTAAAAATAACAATAAGGGGGGGACCTACTGTCCCCCCCCGGCCCCCACCCCATAGCGGTGGGTGGGGGCCCTAAAATTAACAATAAGGGGGGACCTACTGTCCCCCCCGGCCCCCACCCCTGAGCGGTGGGTGGGGGCCCTAAAATTAACAATAAGGGGGGACCTACTGTCCTCCCCCTCTCCGGCCCCCACCCCTGTGTGGCGGATGGGGGCCCTAAAAATAACAATAAGGGGGGGACCTACTGTCCCCCCCGGCCCCCACCCCATAGCGGTGGGTGGGGGCCCTAAAATTAACAATAAGGGGGGACCTACTGTCCCCCCCGGCTCCCACCCCTGAGCGGTGGGTGGGGGCCCTAAAAATAACAATAAGGGGGGACTATTGTCCCCCCCGGCCCCCATCCCCTGAGCGGTGGGTGGGGGCCCTAAAAACAACAATAAGGGGGACCTATTGTCCCCCCCCGGCACCCACCCCTGAGCGGTGGGTGGGGGCCCTAAAATTAACAATAAGGGGGAGACCTACTGTCCCCCCCCGGCCCCCACCCCTGAGCGGTGGGTGGGGGGCCCTAAAATTAACAATAAGGGGGGGACCTACTGTCCCCCCCGGCCACCACCCCTGAGTGGTGGGTGGGGGCCCTAAATACAAAGGGGGGGCACCCTAGTCACCCCTCCCTCCCCAAAAAAATTATCTCCCTACCTACCCCCCTCACCCTAAAAATAATGAGGGGGGACCTTTAACTAAAAACCTGTAAAAAAGAAAATTAGATAAAAACAACTTACCATTCGATGCTTTCTTTCTTCTACAATCTTCTCTTTTCAGCCCCAAAAAAGGCCAAATAAAAAACCATAATAACCAACGCAATTTAAAAAAAAAAAAAAAAAAATCCATGTTCACCCATGGAGGGCTCTGCACAGACTGAGCTCTGCAGGGTGGGGGGAGGCTTATAAAGCCTTGCCACGCCCTGCAATTAGGCTAAGAACACTCTGATTCGCTGGTTTAAGCCAATCAGAGTGCTCTTTGTTATTTTACACAGCGTGGGAAAATTCCAAAGAACTTTCCCACGCTGTGTAAAATGACACAGAGCAGTGGGATTGGATGGCTTGAAATCCATCCAATCACAGTGCTCTGTGTCATTTTACACAGCGTGGGAAAGTTCAATTTTCCCACGCTGTGTAAAATGACACAGAGCACTGTGATTGGATGGATTTCAAGCCATCCAATCACAGTGCTCTGTGTCATTTTACACAGCGTGGGAAAGTTCTTTGGAATTTTCCCAAGCTGTGTAAAATGACAAAGAGCACTCTGATTGGCTTAAACCAGCCAATCAGAGTGTTCTTAGCCTAATTGCAGGGCGTGGCAAGGCTTTATAAGCCTTCCCCCGCCCTGCAGAGCTCAGTCTGCGCGGAGCCCTCCATGGGTGAACATGGATTTTTTTTTTTGTGCGCTCGTTTTTTTGTTTGTTTTTTTTTTAAATTGCGTTGGTTATTATGGTTTTTTATTTGGCTTTTTGGGGCTGAAAAAAGAAGATTTTAGAAGAAAGAAAACATCGAATGGTAAGTTGTTTTTATCTATTTTTTTTTTTTACAGGTTTTTAGTTAAAGGTCCCTCCTCATTATTTTTAGGGTGAGGGGGTAGGTAGGGAGATAAAAAAAATGTGGGGGGAGGGGTGACTAGGGTCCCCCCCTTTGTATTTAGGGCCCCCACCCACCGCTCAGGGGTGGGGGCGGGGGGGACAATAGGTCCCCCCCTTATTGTTAATTTTAGGGCCCCCACCCACCGTTTAGGGAAAGTAGGTATCCCCCTTATTGTTATTTTTAGGGCCCCCACCCACCGCTCAGGGGTGGGGGCCGGGGGGGACATTAGGTCCCGCCCTTATTGTTATTTTTAGGGCCCCTACCCACCGCTCAGGGGTGGGGGCCGGGGGGGACAGTAGGTCCCCCCCTTATTGTTAATTTTAGGGCCCCCACCCACCGCTCAATAAAGAAAATTATATCTTATATCTTTTATTTTTATTATATTTTTATTTATTATTTGATTTTTCTATTTTTCACACATAAATTTAAAAAAAAAAAATTCTGGTTAGTACATGCCCCCCATGATGTTTTCAGAAATAAAATGTAACCACTCACTTACATAAAGAGTCCTGGATTACGTCCATTATATAAAAGAATTTATAAAATAAACAGTATTTGAACAGTACATACAAATATGGAAGAAGAAGAAAAAAAACATACAATAGGGATTTGTGTGTTGGTTTGAAAGGGAAAATGACAAACTGTAAAAAGTGAAAGCAACGTTGCCGTTATTCTTTGCCTTACTTGCTACAATGATAAAATAATTTCTGTACTCAGTATAGCAGATGAAAATACAGAGGTACACAAGACATTTAAACTTTGGCACCATGCTTTTGTGGTCATCTGCTGCCCTCTACTGGCAGCATGTGGGATTTTGATTATTCAAAAAACATTTGGTTATATACTGTACTTAAAAACACTGATTTTGACTAATTATGAATAATTCTAACAAGAGAAACACACTATTTGAAAATTCCCTCAATTAATAATTGTTTCAAATATTTTTATTAAGGATACATCAAAAGTATGACAATATGGTATCAGGTCTAGGCCTATCAATGAATCCTTTTATTGTTTATGCTTCGTTGGCTCCGTTTCGACCACAATCATTGCCTAATTCTTAATTCTGGTATTCAGAATACTGTTGGTGATCTGGAGATGGTTGGATGGTTGTGTGCTTGTTTTGCAATTTATTTGTTCATGTGTATTTCGCTGCTTCACTAAGACCTTTTTAGCATCATACCTTAACATACAAAGTGCAAATTCCAGCAAAACTGAAACAATCATTTGACAGGGACCATAAATAAACATGATACGGAACAATTTAGGTTGAATGATTGTCATTAAATTTGATGTATTCTTGGTACCCAATCAACAGAATGAAAACACAACAGGAAATAGGTCAGCCATAAAAAAACAAAAGAAAGGAGTGGGAAAAAGGGGGTGATGGGAAATCTAAGAAACACTTCAAATTCTTTATTGTGGTAACATCTTCAGAGGAACATCTGAGATTTGGAAAATTGAAATAATGTCACAAGAAGAATCATCGAACTCATTCTCTGCATACAGAGCATATAGAGCAAATGTAACAATTCATTGAATGTAGCTCGGTATATAGAAAGAGTATCTGTGCAGTGCAGTGCAGTGTGCGTCAGTATATATATATCCATTATCTGTGCATAGCAGTGTGTGTCACTCAGTATATAGAGGGTTTCACTGCGCAGAACATTCTGTGTCACTCAGTATGTAGAGGAATTCAGTGCGCAGAGCATTCTGTGTGTCACTCAGTATATAGAGGGACTCAGTGCGCAGAGCATTCTGTGTGTCACTCAGTATATAGAGGGATTCACTGCGCAGAGCATTCTGTGTGTCACTCACAGGGCCGGCGCTACCATAAGGCGGCCCAGGCGGCCGCCTTAGGGCGCACCGGCCCTGGGGGCGCAAAATCAGGCTGACCGGAAGGAGGGAAGCGCACTGCGCTCCCCTCCAACCGACGACCTTTTTTAGCGTGGCCGAGCGCCCGGTTCTGCCGGCGCGCGAGGGAGCACTCTCCCATGTGTGCTTCCTCTTCAGCTCCCTCGCGCGCCGCATACTGATACCGGAGCCGGAAGATGACGTCATCTTCCGGCGCCGGCATCCCTACGCGGTGCGCGAGGGAGCTGAAGAGGAAGCACACATGGGAGAGTGCTCCCTCGCGCCCACCCGCCAGCCCGCCAGCCCGGGAGACATGTGTTAGTGTTAGTGTGTGTGTGTGTGTGTCTGCTAGTGAGTGTCAGTGTGTGTGTCTGCTAGTGAGTGTCAGTGAGTGTGTCTGCTAGTGAGTGTCAGTGTGTGTGTCTACTAGTGAGTGTCAGTGAGTGTCAATGAGTGTCTGCTAGTGAGTGTCAGTGTGTGTGTGTCTGCTAGTGAGTGTCAGTGTGTGTGTCTGCTAGTGAGTGTCAGTGAGTGTGTCTGCTAGTGAGTGTCAATGAGTGTCTGCTAGTGAGTGTCAGTGTGTGTCTGCTAGTGTCAGTGAGTGTGTCTGCTAGTGTCAGTGAGTGTGTCTGCTAGTGTCAGTGAGTGTGTCTGCTAGTGTCAGTGAGTGTGTCTGCTAGTGAGTGTCAGTGTGTGTCTGCTAGTGAGTGTCAGTGAGTGTGTCTGCTAGTGAGTGTCAGTAAGTGTGTTACTGTGTGTCTCTTACTGAGTGTGTTTGTGTGTGTATTAGTGAGTCTGTTTGATGTCTGTTAGTGAGTGTGTGTTTGTCAGTGAGAGTGTATGTTTTGTAAGTGAGTGTGTATGTATGTCTGTCGCTGAGTGTGTCTGTCAGTAAATGTGTGTGTCTGTTAGCTGGTGTGTATGCATCTGTTTGTGAGAGTGTGTGTGTGTGTCTTCAGCACTTACCTTTCTCTAGCGCCGGACTCCCTTGGCGCTGGGGATCCCTCCGCCTCTCAGCTCCGAATGCTCTTGCCGCGCATGCATTCAAACCGCCCATAGGAAAGCATTACTCAATGCTTTCCTATGGACGTTCAGTGTTTTAGAATAGCGGAAGCTCCTCTAGCGGCTGTCAGTGAGACATCCACTAGAGGCTGGATTAACCCTCGGTGAAACATAGCAGTTTCTCTGAAACTGCTATGTTTTCAGCTGCAGGGTTAAAACTAGAGGGACCTGACACCCAGACCACTTCATTGAGCTGATGTGATCTGGGTGTCTGTAGTGGTCCTTTAATTGTGTGTGCATCTGCATGCACTGGCGTACATACCGCGGTCGCAGGGGTCACATCCCTGCGACCAGGTGCCCGCCGCCATGATGTCTATATGCCTGCATGTATGTCTCTGTCTGTGTCTGTATGTCTGTATGATTATTTCTGTGTTTGTATGAACCTTATTTTGAACGAGGGTGGGGGGCACCAAAATGCATCTTCGCCTGTGTAACTAAAAATCCTAGCACCGGTCCTGGTCACTCAGTATATAGAGGAATTCACTGCGCAGAGCATTCTGTGTGTCACTCAGTATTATTTGCTAAACTTAAAATTTTCACAAGTTAAACCTAAATGTTAAGGGGCGATGCCTGAGCTCCATAGCAGCTGGACGTGCATCGAGTGAGCTCCCAGCCTGAGATTGATTATTAGTCGATTTCTCGATACCTAGCTCAGAAAAGCTAAACGACCTGTAATATACCTACCTCTGTGGAGTCTGCTGGGGCGCCCAGGAACACTTGTGCTGAGAACCGATTGCTCATTCCACGGTAGCCCCAACCAGGCCTAGTGCAACAGCCGGGCGGGTGAAACGGCCAATAACCCGTTCTGCACATCACCGCACTTTCCTATAGCTTTCTTGCAGCCCTGTTCCCCCCTTCTGGACCGGTGGGGGTTATCCCGGTCCCCACTGGCTCGAGACAAGCAACAGCAAGATGTTTTACCATTGTGCCTGGGGAGATTCAGCCCATGGCTTATGCTCTCAAGATGTCACTGGTGCATCAACCTCATGGTCTCCAGCCGATGCAGTCAGGGAAGGTACTTGGGGACCTCACAGAGCGATCTTTGAAGTGACTGGAGGAAATATTTGACAGATTTTGGGCCTCATTAGAGGCACCCCAGGAAACACAGCCATTTCAACGTTTGAAAAAAGGATAATTTCAACGTTTGAAAAAAGGATCAGGAGAGAAAAAAGGATCAGGAGAGCTTGTGCACTTAACCTCCACAAGCACCATACATCTTGCCATTAGCCCACCTTGCATCGCCCACACAGACAGGGGACCAGCCGCTACCAATGGCACAGAACCACCAGGACCCTCTGTCTCACCCCCTTGGGGAAGGACTTGAACTCTGAGAGCCATCAAGTCCGTGGTCCACAAATGCTGGCCTATATCCTGGCTCAGGGCTGGAAGAATGACTCGCAACGTGCCCACCCACCGCTACCCTGCAATCCCACCACTTGCCTCACACATGCTTCCCGATACAGGGAATTGGCTGACCTATTGTACCAAGGGCACCATTTGGATCACAGAGACAAGATATATGCTTTTAGTTCATATGTTCTCTTTTAGTCTTGGTCTCTGGGGGCGCTACTACTACCTTTATTAATAGTTAGTATAACGGGCTCCCTACATATTTCTTGCATAGCTACTGACGTAGTCTCTAGCATGAGAGGCCCTATCCAAATGCAAGGCACATATTTAAATATGACCCAGTGGCTTTATAATGTATGTTGATCTCATGTCTATTTGCTTTTGACACTTCCTTTACTAATTTTAGCTCATTGTTAAAGGAACACTATAGTCACCTAAATTACTTTAGCTAAATAACGTAGTTTTAGTGTATAGATCATTCCCCTGCAATTTCACTGCTCAATTCACTGTCATTTAGGAGTTAAATCACTTTGTTTCTGTTTATGCAGCCCTAGCCACACCTCCCCTGGCTAGGATTGACAGAGCCTGCATGAAAAAAAAAACTGGTTTCACTTTCAAACAGCTGTAATTTACCTTAATTGTATCTCAATCTCTAAATTGAACTTTAATCACATACAGGAGGCTCTTGCAGGGTCTAGCAAGCTATTAACATAGCAGGGGATAAGAAAATCTTAATTAAACAGAACTTGCAATAAAGAAAGCCTAAATAGGGCTCTCTTTACAGGAAGTGTTTATGGAAGGCTGTGCAAGTCACATGCAGGGAGGTGTGACTAGGGTTCATAAACAAAGAGATTTAACTCCTAAATGGCAGAGGATTGAGCAGTGAGGCTGCAGGGGCATGTTCTATACACCAAAACTGCTTCATTAAGCTTAAGTTGTTCAGGTGACTATAGTGTCCCTTTAAGACATGCATGCTTTCTTGTCTATTCCAATTTATTTTTTAATTGTGCAGATATTGCTAATGCCATACCTATGTTTAACTCTGTCTGACATGATAATGCTTGCTTTAGCTGTTGGCATGGCAAGTGTTTGTGTAATTGTCTTTTCTGCACAGCAAAAATTTTAAAATAAAAATCTAAATCTTAAAAACGGAGGCAAGAATAGCTGATCTTTCAACATTCTCTAAATCCACCACAGTAACAACATGACTATTTTTGTTCAGTCTTGTCATTAGGATTTATTTGGCAAAAATTATGAGTTTTGTGAATTACCCGGAGCATCTCACGC
The DNA here is from genome assembly GCF_036172605.1 of Pelobates fuscus. NCBI lineage: Eukaryota > Metazoa > Chordata > Amphibia > Anura > Pelobatidae > Pelobates > Pelobates fuscus. The sequence goes on along the minus strand of NC_086320.1, from coordinate 63,913,206 downwards.
TCTGCTTTCCCATAGTGACTCCATTTGTCATAGTGTGTGTTTGTGGTGTTTGTTTCGTGTGTTATTATGTGTGTCATTTATGCAGGCCCGGCCCAAGACAATGTGCTGCCTGGATCCAATGCTTCTGCAATGGTTGTGTCTATGTGTGTGTGCTAGGGATGAAGTGCATCTGTGTGTGTGCTGGTGGTGAAATGTGTCTGTGTGTGTACTGGGGGTGAAATGTGTCTGTGTGTGTGCTGGGGGTGAAGTGTGTCTATCTGTGTGCTTGGGGATGAAGTGTGTTTCTGTGTGTGATGGGATGTAGTGTGAGACTGTGTGTGCTGGGGATGTATTGTGTGTGTGTGTACACTGCAGCGAATACACTTATCTATACACTGTGTCTGTGTATCTGCTTGTGTGTCTATGTATCTGCATGTGTGTGTCTGTGTATGTGTGGAAATGTTTGTATCTGTGTGTCTGTATATCTGCATGTGTATCAGTATGTGTATCAAACACTGACGTACATACACACACACACACAATCAGACACACACACTGGCACATACGGACACACACAGACACGCACATTAAGATACATACACAGACACACAGATATACAAACTGGCACATACACACATTAAGATACACACTGACACATGCACACATTCACATACAAATATACACACAGACACACAAACTGGCACATACACACACCAAGATACACACTGGCACATACACACCGTGGTACCTCCGACAATCGCGCTTCCTAGTATCACTGAGTACTATAAGTACTGCATCAGACACCATAACCACTGTATCCCCCTTAGCCGCTGCAGCTTGCCTGAGGTCTCGCTGTCCCTTCCCACCCAGGATCAACACCTAGATCCAGCTCCGAGTGGGAAGACCTCTCCTCCAAGAGAATATAGCAGGTGTAGTAATCCAAAGAGCAGTATAGCAAAAAAAAAAAATACACACATGAGCCAAGGCTTAAAGGGACACCATAGTCACCAGAACAACTACAGCTTAATGTAGTTGTTCTGGTGAGTATAATCATTGTCTTCAGGCATTTTCATGCAAACACTGCCTTTTCAGAGAAAAGGCAGTGTTTACATTGCCCCTAGGGACACCTCAAAGTGACCACTCCTCAGATGGCCACTGGAGGTGCTTCCTGGCTCAGTGCTGCACAGTAGGCAGCTCTGCCAATCAGTTCTGCGCGGAGACGCTAAATTTTTCTCATATAGATGCATTGATTCAATGCATCTCTTTGAGGAGGTGCTGATTGCCCAAAACGGTGTTTGGCCCGCCCCCTTGCCAATTTTAGCCAATCCAATGCTTTTCCCATGGGAAACCATTGGATTGGCTACAAATTGGCAATTCCGATGATGTCACAAAGGGGGCAGGGCCAGTGCTGGTGGACCTACACGACGCTGGAAATAAGGTGTTTTTTATGCTTTTAAGGGGGATAAGGGGGGGCAAGCCACCTTAATAGTGGGTTTTGCACTATGGAGTCAGGAAAACATGTTTGTGTTCCTGACCCTATAGTGTTCCTTTAATGCTGGAAAGTAGTTGGTTTAATGGCAGCACAGTTACAGAATTTATACAAGTCACAAACTCCTCCCCTGTGCCTGAGAGATAATTGAGTCAGGAACTGTACAAACTCAATTATCTCCAAGTACAGAAAAACATACAAATTTACAAAAGTACCCCGATAGCCCCGATCTGGGTGACCAACATATCCAAAAATCACCCACATTGGTTCAGGGATTTTTCATGGAAATCATAATTTGACCGACGCACACATGGTCCTATGCCGAAAAACGTTCCAGGGAAAAAGTGGTGGCGGTCGGTCAAGTTCAGTAGCTTAAAAACGAACAAACCACCGAACGTAGTCAATAGTCATACCGTGGAGCTTGTTTCCCTCATCCAGACGAATGATTCCACCGAACAATGCCCTTCCAGCTAGTGTAGAAACTAACGCAGGTCGATGATGGAAGTCCACAGGTGTTCGGGAGTTTCAGTGTCTGATTTCAGTTCCATGAATTCGACGACCAAACACCGCTGCCTGTGTTCGTGGGAACAAGATGGCCGCCACCTCGTTCATATGAACTGCGGCCACACAGACAAACAATTAGAACACTGCAGTTAGAATCATTAATAGGTGATGATAGGACTTAACAAACTCCCGGGTGGGCCATAGTTCATGCGTCTGTTCGGTTCCCGAACTGCATGGGAAAATTGCATGAACTAAGTCTTTTCCTAAGGCTTTTACAGGGCCCATAGTCCTGGGGCAAGAGGCTGACAAGCAGGCTCCTACAGGATAAAGGCATTTCTTTTGCCAAAAGTTGGGGGCTTAATTCAGGGCCGGACTGGCCCACCGGGAAACCGGGAAATTTCCCGGTGGGCCGTCGGCACCTGGGGCCGGGCAGGCAGCTGGCTCACCTGCGGCCGCAGAGGGAGCCCTTCTGGCGGCCGCTGGCTGGGGAAGCTCTTCTGGCGGCCGCTGGGGGAGCAGGCTGTTCTGTCTCTGCTCCCCCTCCCTCGCGCACTAGAAAGAGACCGGGGCCGGAATATGACGTCATATTCCGGCCCTGGTCTCATTAAGCTGCATGCGAGGGAGGGGGAGAGACAGAACAGTCTGCTCCCCCAGCGGCCGCCAGAAGAGCTTCCCCAGCCAGCGGCCGCCAGAAGGGCTCCCTCTGCGGCCGCCAGCACACAGGTAGAAATTGTGTGTCAGTGTGAGTGTGTGTGTGTCTGTGTCATGGTGTGTGTGTGTCTGTCTGTCTGTCTGTCATGGTGTGTGTGTCTCTCTATCTGTCATGGTGTGTGTGCCTGTCTGTGTCATGCAATGTGTGTCTGTGTCATTGTGTGCGTGTCTGTCTGTGTCACGGTCTGCCTGTGTCATGGTGTGTGTGTGTGTTTGTCATGGTGTGTGTGTGTGTGTGTCTGTCTGTGTCACGGTGTGTGTGTGTCTGTGTCACGGTCTCTCTGTGTCGTGGTGTGTGTGTGTGTGTCATGGTGTGTGTGTGTCTGCCTGTGTCATGTAATGTGTGTCTGTGTCACAGTGTGTGTGTGTTTGTGTCACGGTCTGTCTGTGTCATGGTGTGTGTGTCTCTGTGTCATGGTGTGTGTGTGTGTGTCTGTCTGTCTGTCATGGTGTGTGTGTGTCTCTATCTGTCATGGTGTGTGTGCCTGTCTGTGTCATGCAATGTGTGTCTGTGTCATTGTGTGTGTGTGTGTGTGTGTGTGTCTGTCTGTGTCACGGTCTGCCTGTGTCATGGTGTGTGTGTGTTTGTCATGGTGTGTGTGTGTGTGTCTGTCTGTGTCATGTAATGTGTGTCTGTCTGTGTCACAGTGTGTGTGTGTCTGTGTCACGGTCTCTCTGTGTTGTGGTGTGTGTGTCTGTCTGTGTCACAGTGTGTGTGTTTGTGTCACGGTCTGTCTGTTTTATGGTGTGTGTGTGTCTTTTTTAAGGTGTGTGTCTGTCATGGTATGTGTGTCTCTGTCATGGTGTGTGTGTGTGTGTGTCTGTCTGTGTCATGGTGTGTCTGTCTGTCATGATATGTCTGTGTTTCTGTCTGTGTCACGGTGTGTGTGTGTGTTTCTGTCTGTGTCACGGTGTGTGTGTGTGTCTGTGTCACGGTCTGTCTGTGTCATGATGTGTGTCTGTCATGGTATGTGTGTGTGTGTATGTGTGTTTTTACTCACCTTTTTTTTCCCCCACGTCGCGCTGGTCTCCCCTCGACTGGCCCTGCCTCTATGGCTGAGATCATCAAGCTTGATTATCTCAGCCAATCCGCACTGACACAGGAAGCACCTCTAGTGACCGTCTGAGTGTCTGTCACTAGGAAGCAATGACTTTCTATAAAAAGTCAGTGTTTATATTGAAAAAGCCTGCAGGGACAGGCTATAGACACCAGAACCACTACATTAAGCTCTGTGTGTGTGCGCGCACCTGCTAGTGAGTGGGCTTGCTTGTGTGTGTGTGTGTGTGTGTCTTCTACTGAGTGAGCTTGTGTTTTTATGTCAATGACCTTATGTATGTCAGTGAGATTGTTTGTCTGTGAGGCTGTGTATCAATCAACTTGTGTCAGTGAGATTGTCTGTGTCTGCATGTGAGTATGCTTACTGTATAATTAAAAATTTTACTCTGAAAGGACCAATATTTTATATTGGAAACAGCAATATATATATATATATATATATATATATATATATCAATCATCTAGGGTGGCAAGACATAGCCTTACATATTACATGCGACAATATATGGCGCAATGACTTATGGGGCTGGCATAGATTTTTTTTCCAGGGCTGCTTTGGAATCCCCAGTCCGGCCCTGGCCTAATTGATTGCTTTTTCTTCCCTCTTCTCACTAGTTCTGGTATGCATTTGCTTTTCTTATATATATTTATTGATGGGTTGTTATGATTTGGTATCTATATTAATTATTTATAACATTGGTATTCAGGAATTTGTTTACTAAATATCCTGCTTGGATGTAATTATAGAACTTCTGGTAATGTTTGTATACTATTAGTATGTGATTCATGTTTTGATTTATTGATATGCATTGTGAGATCTATTTTCAGTGGACCTATCTAATAAAATTTTGTTTACATTTACGGTTGTGCTCCTTGATAGTATGTGTATCTGTGTGTCAGTGTGTGTGCCTCTTTGTGTATCTGTGAGTGTCAGTGTGTATTTCTGTGTGCTATGTGTGTGTGCCAGTATGTATGTGTAGATATATGTGTCTGTGTGACAGTGTGTATGTTTATCAGTATGTGTCAAAGTGTATCTGTGTGTGTGTTTCGGTGTGTGTGTGTGTGCCAGTGTGTGTATGTGTAGGTGTGTGCCAGTGTGTGTGTATGTAGGTATGTGCATGTGAGTGTCTGTGTGTATGTGCATGTATCTGTTTGTGTGTGTGTATTGGTATATGTTTGTATGTATGCCAGTATGTGTATGTGCCAGTGTGTAAATGTGGGTGTATCTGTGTGTGGGACAGTGTGTGTATGTGTGTATCTGTGTGTGTACCAGTGTATGTGTCTGTGGAGGTATGTGCCTATGTATGTGTATGTTTGTAACTGCATGTATGTGTCTGTGTAGGTATATGTTTGTATCTCTGTGTGTTAGTGTGGGTACATGTGTGTATCTATGTGTGGTCACAAATGTCTATATATGCATGCATCCCAGCATTTATACATCAAAACTACATACAAACAAACTCCTACTGTCAAATACCAACATTACATGCAACCATGATCCTGCAATCAAATGTCAAAACTACATACAAACACACTCCTGTATTAAGACACCAGCATTATATAGAAAACACCAAAACTACACACAAATACAGCCCTGCATTGAAACCCCAACACTACATACATACCCACAAAAACTGCTCACAAGTAAAACCTTGCAAGGACGAGCAAATGGTAAATCCCCAGCTTGCAATTTATCCACAACAGATGGAAATCTATATTTTGGCCACAGTACGAAAATGGATTGCATCTCTCTACACAACACCTTATGCCAGAATCAGGGTAAATGACCATTCACAATAACCAACAGGGTGTCCCTTGGCCCCCCTACCTCCCCCGCTCCTTTTTGCCCTCACTCAAGAGCATTTTCAGGAGGTGATTAGACAGGATGGAAGTATTACGGGGTTCACAGCGGGCTAATGTGATCAGGGGCGGACTGAGAACCCTCAGGGCCCCCGGGCAAAATAAATCAAGGGCCCCCTTACAGTCCCCACCCATACTCCGCAGCAAGCGCCACCCATGTCCCGCCTCCATGCACCGCCTCCAGCCACACCCTACACAATCTTTAGACACAAGGAACAAAAGTGCAATAATCCCTTCAAGGCCCCAGTAGAGACTACAATTGAGGGCTAATGGGCCATGGAGGGGGGTCTTTCTAGCAGAGGCTATCTCAGTGTCCTTTAGAGAGTGTGTTAGAAAGAATCCCCTCCAGGCCCTATTAGAGACTACAATGGAGTCTAATAGGCTTGAAAGGGGGTCTTTCTAACAGAGGCCATCTCAGTGTCCCTGCTGGAAACAGTCGCCTCCAGGCCCCAGTAGAGACTACAATTGAGGGCTAATGGGCCATGGAGGGGGGAAGTATTCTAGCAGAGGCTATCTCAGTGTCCTTTAGAGAGTGTGTTAGAAAGAATTTCCTCCAGGTCCCATTAGAGACTACAATGGAGTCTAATGGGGCCTGGAGGGGGGTCTCTCCAACACTCTGGTTCCTATTCACAATATAGCAACACAACATAGCTCGCTGATACCTAGGCCAAGTTGGCTCCTCTTATCTTAATTACTGTTGTTGGCTGGCAGTCTGTGGGCTTGCTGGAAGGCTGTGGGCTTACTGGCTGCGGCTGGCAGGCTGTGGGCTTGCTGGCAGGCTGTGGGCTTGCTGGCTGTGGCCGGCAGGCTGTGGGCTTGCTGGCTGTGGCTAGCAGGCTGTTGGCTTGCTGGCTGTGGCTTGCTGGCTGGCAGGCTGTGGCTTGCTGGCTGCGGTTGGCAGGCTGTGGGCCTCTTCTTACTCCCCCCTCCCCCTCTTCTTACCCCCTTCTTACTCCCCCTCTCTTCTTACTTCCTCCCTCCTCTCTTCTTACCCCCCTCTCTCTCTTCTTACCCCCCTCCCTCTCCCTTCTTACCCCCTCTCTCTTCTTACCCCCTCCCCTTACCCCCTCTCTCTTTTTACCCCCCCTTTCTTTTTACCCCCTCCCCTCCCTTTCTCTTTTTGCCCCCCCTCCCCTTTCTCTTTTTGCCCCCCCTCCCTTTCTCTTTTTGCCCCCCCTTTCTCTTTTTGCCCCCCCTTTCTCTTTTTGCCCCCCCTTTCTCTTTTTGCCCCCCCTCCCTTTCTCTTTTTGCCCCCCCTCCCTTTCTCTTTTTGCCCCCCCCCCTCCCTTTCTCTTTTTGCCCCCCCCCTCCCTTTCTCTTTTTGCCCCCCCCCTCCCTTTCTCTTTTTGCCCCCCCTCCCCTTTCTCTTTTTGCCCCCCCCTCCCCTTTCTCTTTTTGCCCCCCCCTTTCTCTTTTTGCCCCCCCCTTCTCTTTTTGCCTCCCTCCCTTTCTCTTTTTGCCCCCCCTCCCTTTCTCTTTTTGCCCCCCCTCCCTTTCTCTTTTTGCCCCCCCTCCCTTTCTCTTTTTGCCCCCCCTCCCCTCCTCTTTTTGCCCCCCCTCCCCTCCTTTTCTCTTTTTGCCCCCTCCCCTCCTTTTCTCTTTTTGCCCCCCTCCCCTCCCTTTCTCTTTTTGCCCCCCTTTCTCTTTTTGCCCCCCCCCTTTCTCTTTTTGCCCCCCACTCCCCTTCTCTTTTTGCCCCCCCTTCTCTTTTTGCCCCCCCTCCCTTTCTCTTTTTGCCCCCCCTCCCTTTCTCTTTTTGCCCCCCTCCCCTCCCTTTCTCTTTTTGCCCCCCTCCCCTCCCTTTCTCTTTTTGCCCCCCTCCCCTCCCTTTCTCTTTTTGCCCCCCTCCCCTCCCTTTCTCTTTTTGCCCCCCTCCCCTCCCTTTCTCTTTTTGCCCACCCCTCCCCTTCCCTCTCTCTTTTTGCCCACCCCTCCCCTTCCCTCTCTCTTTTTGCCCACCCCTCCCCTCTCTCTTTTTGCCCACCCCTCCCCTTCCCTCTCTCTCTTTTTGCCCCCCCTCCCTTTCTCTTTTTGCGCCCCCCCTTTCTCTTTTTGCCCGCCCCTCCCCTCCCTTTCTCTTTTTGCCCCCCTCCCCTCCCTTTCTCTTTTTGCCCCCCTCCCCTCATTTTCTCTTTTTGCCCCCCTCCCCTCATTTTCTCTTTTTGCCCCCCTCCCCTCCCTTTCTCTTTTTGCCCCCCTCCCCTCCCTTTCTCTTTTTGCCCCCCTCCCCTCCCTTTCTCTTTTTGCCCCCCTCCCCTCCCTTTCTCTTTTTGCCCACCCCTCCCCTTCCCTCCCTTTCTCTTTTTGCTCCCCCCCCCCCTCCCACCTGTAGCGTGACCGAGCTGCACTCCGGTCCGCGGTGCCCGGCCGGAGTGATAGGAAGGTGCACACTGAGTGTGCACCTTCCTGTCAGTCCGGCCGGCTACAGGAAACAGAAACTCCTGTTCCGCGCGGAACAGGAGTTTCTGTTTCCTGTACCCGGCCGGACTGACAGGAAGGTGCACAGTGTTTGTGCACCTTCCTATCACTCCGGCCGGGCACCGCGGACCGGAGTGCAGCTCGGTCATGCTACAGGGGAGGTGAGAAGCTGCAGCCGCCTGAGGCTCTTAAGAGAGCGCTCAGGCGGCTGCAGCATTTAAAGGGGCGGCCGGGCCCCCTGATGGCGGGCCCCCCTCCCGGCCGGGCCCTCGGACCATGTCCGAAGTGCCCGACCGGTCAGTCCGCCCCTGAATGTGATCATGGAGTTGCTGCATATGCAGACTATATACTTTTCGTAATAGAACAACCACTAGTGTCCCTGCCGAATGTATTAGCGATTTCCAAGGAATATGAGCAATTATCTAACCTTCATTTAAATATGGATAAATCTGGGGTGCTTAATGTCTCCCTACCCGATAGGCAAGTGAACCCCTTGCAACAACACCTGCTGCATGAATTGTCTCCTGTGACGAGACCAATCTCGCCACATTGCTTTGGAGGAGCCTGGTTGCCCGCCTGCTGCCTTTGGACTATGGACCAGACTTTATGTGAAAATGTTAACCCAGATAGCTATGCCATGGAGCCAATTCGTGTAATTAAAGACTCTGTCTCCATGGCAATTAAACTGTATTCGTGTGGTCTGAGTGCCATTCACCTAATAATGTGCACTCAGACCTGAGCTATCTGGGGATATGTGACATGTCTGTGTTTTATGTATAAAAGGTGTTTTTATGTATTTTAAAGTGTTCTACTGTCTTTGTGTCCCCATGTGTTCAATGGAGTCTGTCTCTGTCCTGGGAGGTAATTGGATTACTTCTCCAGGGCAGAGGGGAGAGAGGGCTCTGTAAAACCGGTCTGAGCCGGAAAGCCATGCTGGCAGGGGGTTTTAAAAGATACTTTACTAACTTTTGACCCCCTGGTCTGATTCATGTTGTTCCCCTGAATGGATTGATTGTGGATATGTATTTTTATGTGAATGTGATGTATGGTTTTAGAGTTATGAAAGTTGGGTAAAAAGTATGTTTTAACTGTATGTATAATTGAGTTTCCTCTCAGGATAAGGGGAGGGATTATGTGGGATGTAACTGATGTGTGAGTGGTTGTTTTATACCTCCCTGTGGGCGGACCTGCATTTGTAATAACTGCAATAAAAAACAGGCTGGGTGTGCCAGCACCTCAGACCACTGCTTGACCCTCAACACGGAGCCTTGTCTCGTTCTTGGGGGGATTCACTGTATGCTGTTGGAGACTGATTGCTAGGAGTGTAAGCTGATGTATGCTTTTCCTGTTCGTCTGCTAGCAGCTATTCGTGAGGTTCCAGTTTGGAGTGCTATTTTGTATCCAGTTCGGGAGTTTGGTGATTTTACAGTAGCTGAGCCTGTCTGTGAAAAGGGGATTATCGCCTAAACGGATTTTAACCCCTTGTCTGCAGTAACGGTCCGTTACAATTGGTGGCAGCGGTGGGATCGTTCCTACAGCCAGAAGGACAGCTACAGGAGACACCATTTCTTTTGGATTTTACAATTTGAGGGCAACGCATGTCCCAGTACAGCGACCCTGACAGCACCAGGATGGAACCAGCAGTGGAGCATGAGGAGGGTGTCATGGATGACCGAGATGCAGTCCGCAAAGGCATCTAGTACCAGGCACTGGGTATGGTGGAGTACCAGCGTGGCGAGAGACTCCCCAAGGAAGACCAGCGATTGCAGAAGCGACTAGCCCTGCGGATGCCCTTCCTGGGAGAGCAGCCCCTGGAGGAATGGGTAAAGGAATTGGAGCTCCGGGTATGACAGGAGGTTTCGGCTGGAGGATGCCTACCAGGCGCTCTGGTGGTATGTGGCACAGTACCTGCCCTGGACAGCCGAGCATGACAAGCCAGAGGGAGAGGAGTTTGATGGTCCTGGCTTGTTATGGCAGTCCTTTTCAGAGCTCGAATTTGGGAGCCCTACACAAGCCTGGTTCAGTGATCTCTTGGAGTGGAGGGAGAGCTAGTATGACTGGGACGACACTCACGAAATTGAGCAAGACCTGGTCCACCTGGTGACCCGGGAGATGGAGCTAGAACAGGGCTACCAGCAGCTGTTCCAATACTATGAGACGGCTCAGCAGGAGAGCAGCAGGACAGAGCCAAACCCATTCAGAGGGGACGAGATGGTAAAGTTTTACTGGGAAGAACCCCAGGTGGCCGGTGGAGATGGGACTGAGGTCTCTCCACCGGTCCTGCAGGGAATTGGGAGCCCAGTCTCCATTCCCCAGCGGCAGTGTAAAGTGCAGGGAGAGGAGAGCAGTGTCCTCCCTCCCCAACGGCAGGCTGAGTTACAGGGGGCAGAGGTAGTTGTTCCTGCCCCCCAGAAGCAGAGTGATATGCCAGGAAGGCAGTGTGAAGTGCAGGGAGAGGAGAGCAGCATCCTCTCTCCCCAGTGGCAGGCTGAATTACAGGGGGCAGAGGTAGTTGTTCCTGCCCCCCAGCAGCAGAGTGATATGCCAGGAAGGCAGTGTGAAGTGCAGGGAGAGGAGAGCAGCGTCCTCCCTCCCCAGTGGCAGGCTGAGTTACAGGGGGCAGAGGTAGTTGTTCCTGCCCCCCAGCAGCAGAGTGATATGCCAGGAAGGCAGTGTGAAGTCCAGGGAGAGGAGAGCAGTGTCCTCCCTCCCCAGCGGCAGCATGATTTTTCGGGAATTGGGAGCCCAGTCTCCATTCCCCAGCGGCAGTGTGATGTGCCGGGAATTGGGAGCCCAGTCTCCATTCTCCAGCAGCAGTGTTATCTGTTGGGAATTGGGAGCCCAGTCTCCAGTCCCCAGCGGCAGAGTATCCAGCAGGGAATAGAGAGCCCAGTCTCCTTTCCCCAGCAGCAGAACTCTGTATTGGGAGGAGAGACAGTCGGTCTCCCTCCGCAAAGACTGGAAGTATGTATGGGAGAGGAGATTGTTACCACCTCTCCCCAGCGGCGGATCATTAATGGGCAGAGTGTTCTATCGGGAGAGGAGCTTGCTACCCCCTCTCCCCAGCGGCAGCTTAATGTACCAGGGGGAGACTGTAGATATTTTATTTAGTTTTGTAAAATGCTTCCAAAATTAAACAGAATAACAAAATAAATAACAAAATAACAATAGCAACCAACTCAAACATAATACCAAATGAAACATAAATACCCAAAAATTAAACAAATACTGAAATAAACTCTGGAAGGCGCACTATTAGGGGAGTAAACCCATATCAAAATTAAATAACTGGGAAATAACAGGGAGAGGGATTAACATAAAGGGGGGGGGGACTAAATCATAAGGGGAGAAATTTAAAAGGCGGGGTGCTCCATTACATCATGGAGCACTGGGGAGGGGAGGAGAAAGGCTGAACATTTCTCTAAGGGGGTCTACATAACAAGGGGACAAGGGGGGGACAGGACCCAATTGACCTCAAGTCCACAGCCAGCTAAACATAACCACATACCAAAACATAATAATAATAGACATAATAATAAACCTAGTAAAACCCACCACCCACTTGGAGTCCATTTCTCTGTCCATCACCATAACCCACCACCCACATGGAGTCCATTTCTCAGTTCAAAACAGTTCAAAACCATACAACCCACCACCCACCTGAAAACAAGTCCATAACCCACCGCCCAAAAGGAGTTCATTTTTCTGTTCAAACCACATAAACCCACCACCCACATGAAAATTCTTGTCCATAAACCCATCACCCATAACCCACCACCCACATGAAATCAAGTCCATAAACCCACCACCCGCAAGGAGTCCATTTCTCAGTTCAAAACACACAAAACCCACCACTCGCATGAAAATTCTTGTCCATAAACCCACCACCCACATGAAAACCATTTTGTTCAAACCCACCACCCTCAAGGAGTCCATCCCTCCGTCCATAAGACACCCTTAGTGTTTTACCCCCCACCCAAAAGCAAAATGTTCAATTGTCCATATTACAAAATCACACACAAAACCCACCCTAACCCAAACAGTACCAAAAACCGTGCAAAACCATTACCATAACCTAACTACCCTACACTACCCTACCTATACGCAGAGGAAGGTACTCGTCTGCTAAAGTGTGGTAGCCTTCCATGAAAAGGAAAAAAACAGTTCAAAATCTAAGGGGGAAAGGTGAAAACAGATTCGGAATTCCCCTTACCAAGACAAGGGCGCCCATGGAGCGGTTCAAGGCGGGTGGACCTTGAGATTTCGCCACAAACGCTGCCAAATGGACGAATCCATAGAGGCCCTTTCGGTGGTATAGATCCCACAAACCGCCCTCAGAATGTCTGCTACCACCACCTGACAGGAAAGGTCTTTACGTTGAAGGGAAACCTGACACCGTGCCATCCAAGTGAAATACTTAACCACTGAACTGACTACATAAAGAGTGCCCAAATCAAAAGCCCTCCTCCCTGAGTTGGACGTCCCATACGCCCACTCCGCGTAAGTCCAGCGGGATAAGCAGGGGATGCCCAAGGCGGCTGAGACCTCTTTGTAGACCTGTACGTTAAAGGGGCACTCGAGGAGGAAGTGGTCCATGGACTCCACCTCCCCGGAACATTCCACCCGAGGACAACCGCGATCCGTTATGTTCCTGTACTTCAAGTTCCCTCGAACGTAAAGTCTACCGTGGAAGGAGAGAAACGCCACGTCTCGGTATTTCTCTGGAAGGCGCCTGGAGTTGATGTTTTTCAACCCCGAGGCGAGAGTACTTGGCGGGCAGTCCTTCAAAGCAAGCTGAATGCCAAAGTGGGTGGCCAGGACCCTCCCGTCGAGAAGCTTCTTGGGAGTGTCCCGAACCTCCTCCACCGTGACGTTCCACCTGCGCAGAATTCCCACTCCCTCGATGACCGAAGTCGGAAGATAGCTAGAATGCCGAACTCTCATGCTCTTCACCCTCCCACCCTGAAACCAGTCTACCAGGAAAGGTGTGACCCACTCCCTGAATATACATACCCAGCCAGGCTGCTCATCCTTCAGGAGAGCCCCAAAGTTCCTTTTCAGGAAGTTGTTAGTTAAAAAGACGATGGGGTTGACCATGGCCAGACCCCCGTCTTTTCTGGCCAGGTAAGTGACCTCTCTTTTGATGAGGTTCAGCCTGTTCCCCCACAACATGCGGAAGAACAGCGCAAACATCCGAGCGTGGAGGGACCTGGGCAAAAGGAAGATGTTACTGACGTAGCCGAATACGGTCAGAACATAGGTTTTGATCAAGTTCACCCGTTCTCTGAACGTCAGTTTCCACCTGTGGCTCTCCTCCACCTTGCTGGACGCTATGGCAAGCCGTTCGGTCCAGTTCCTGAGAGCCAGATCCCCTGGTCCGAACACCACCCCCAAGATCTTAATTTCAGGCTGGGCCCTCGGGAAACCGTCTGGAAGAGGGAACTGGTCCCCTTCCTTCCCGCACCAGAAAACTACGCTCTTGTCCCTGTTGACACGAGAGGCTGAAGCGGCAGAATACGCTAGGATTAAATCATCCACCTCCGTGGCCTCCCGAGTATCGGAGACCACTATGGAGATGTCATCAGCGTAGGCAACAACCCGTAAAGGCCTCTCCGGAGCCCTAGCCACTCCCTGTAACGTGCTCGCCTCGACCCTTCGGATGAAGGGATCGACTGCAAACACGTACAAGAGTGGGCTGAGAGGACAGCCTTGCCGGACCCCGGATCGGATCCTAAACGTCCTGCCCCTCCACCCGTTCACAAGAGCGAAGCTTTCGGCCCCTCTGTACAAGGTGATTATCCAATTGATGAATTTTCCCGGCAAGCCATACTTCCGCAAGACTGACCACAGATAACGGTGATCTACCCGATCTGCACTTCTCGAGGGCTTCCCTGACTTCGAAAACGGCATCAAAGACAGTTCTGCCCCCGATTGAACAGTACTGGGAGGTGGATAGGACACGCCTCGCTAGGCCCTGCACTCGTTTCATCAAAATCTTTGCCAGGACCTTCCTGTCGACATTTAACAGGGATATGGGGCGCCAGTTCCCCACATCCGCTGTGTCGAGCACGTTCGGCTTGGACAGCAAGATCAGGGCAGAAGTCCTCATCGAGGGTGGCAATAATCCTTGAGCCAAGCTTTCATTAAACACCTCGATCAGATGAGGGGCCAAGAGGTCGCAGAACTGTTGGTAAAACTCAGCCGTCAGACCATCAGGACCTGGCGACTTACACTTGTTCTGCTGTTGGATACTCTCTGTGACCTCTTCTATGGTGATCTCGCTGACCAACTCGTCAAAAGAGAGGTCGCTATGCTCAGGGAGCGTGAGCTCGCTTAAGAAGTCATCCACCCTTCTCCCGTGGGAGGTTCCCGCCTCGCTACATTGGGGGCTGCCCTTTCCAAGGAGCTCAATATAGTAGTCGCGGACCACCTTCAGAATCCCGCGAGGAGACTCCTCGAGGGTCCCGTCGGTGCCCCCCAGACTAGGGATGGACTTGGTACCTTCCTTCCGCTTGCAGCCAAGATAAGGATCGGGCGAGCGGTACGGCCCATGATCCCTCTCTTTTACAAGGGAGGCGTACCTGTCATACTGATAACTCCTCATCAGGTCTTTAACCGCCGCAATGTCCTCGGGGTCACCTCCCTGCGAGATCAGGATGTCTAACCTCCCAAGCAGGCCCAGATACATCTTGTACCTGGAGGACTGCATGTTTCGGGCGAGATTGCGAAACAGCCGTTGAGTTCTGGCCTTCACCATCTCCCACCACTCAGACTTCGTTTGGCCTAAGTCGGCCAATGTCATCTGATCGTGAAAGAATTCCATGAAGGCTTGCTGAACTCTCTGTTCCACCAGGAGGTCTGAATTTAGCCGCCAGATCCCCCTACCCTTAGGTGGGGTACTATGGACGTTCAACTCGCAAGACAAAATGTGATGATCGGAGAACTCCACCGGTGTAAGCACGGGTGCCGCCACCAGGAAATTCTCCTTAAAGAAAAACCTATCTATCCTACTCTGACAGCTACCTCTGTGATAAGTGTACCCACCCGTGGGATTGGGAGTGTGATGAAGGTACACATCGACCAATCCAGCCTGACTAACCATCTTATTTAAAAAATAGGAGTCATACCCCAGCCTCTGAGTGGCGTCTCTCCTGTCTTGAGGCCTAGTTATGGTGTTAAAGTCACCGCCAAACAGGATTTGCTGGGATGTATAAAGGTAAGGCTCTATCTCAATAAACAGGCGCTTCCTCTCCCACTTAGATTGGGGGCCATAGATGTTAATTATCCTGAAAGGTTGCCTGCCCAGTGAGACATCTAAAACCACACACCTTCCTTTTTGCAACTCAATAACCCTGTTGATGCTAACATCAACGTCCTTAAATAGGATGGCGATTCCCCCATATCTCTCTGTGGCTAGAGAGAAGTAGGAGGGCCCCCATCTCCAGTCCCGCTTTGCAGCGTGCAGGGCCGCGAGGGTTTCCAGCCGGGCCTCCTGTACCAAGATGACATTGTACGGAGCCCGGCTGAGGTGGTCGTAAACCAAAAAGCGGGCCCTGCTGGACTTAATGCTGTTTACATTCACCGTAGCCACAGAGAGTACAGGAAAAGTCGCCATAAGGGCATTAAGTATAAGGAGACTTTCCCTTCCTTCTGCGATACCCCTCCTCCTCCGTGTCAGAACCGAGGAACCTCTTCACTGAGACTCCGGGATATAGTGGCCCGTCGTCTCTCAGAAGCACCTCCTGTCCCACCTCAACCTCTGCCACCACCTCGGGGAGGTTCGCCATCTCCTTCTCGAACTCACAGTCGGCCCAGCTGGAGGACAGTGCCTCGTACCTGTTAGATACGGGCACCGGGGCCTCCTGCAAGCCCGAAGAGGAGGATGACGCCCTTGCCACACCACCCTTATAAGTGGCGTCTCCCCCTTTCGGGGGTTTCGCCGCAGGGGGTATGGTGGTCTTCCGGGGTGAGGGCAGCGTCGAGGTCTTGGAGGGGGGGGGTTTCTTACCTTTCACCGTGCTCCACTCAAGGGACTGTGCATCTAAGGAACGTGCATCTGGGGACTTCTCAGTGGGGGTAACCTTCACCGTGGAGAGTTTAGGAGGGGGGGGGGCTAGGGGGAGGGGGCCTAGGGGGAGCCATAATGGCTGTGGAGGTAGTGCTTTCTCTACGTATACTTTTCGTGAGGGGACGTGAACTTGCTGCCTTCCCAGGGTCCTGAGATGGTGCAGAGACCGAGGGGAGGATGGGCTGTTGCTGGGGCAGGGAAACCCCTGTGCCAAAGATGGGCACCGTAGTTGAACTCGCTACCTGAACCCCTAACCCAGCAGAGTCCATCTCCACCGGCTCCTGACTCCAGATGGACTCGATATTGTGCTGGGCTTCGGGGCAGGTGCGGTACGTGTGACCCATCTCTGAACATAGATGACACCGGATCTCCCTGCAGCTGTCCCGGAGGTGCCCCACAGCGCCGCACATAGTGCATTTGAGGACCGTACAGGCATTGCTGTAATGCCTGTACGATCCGCACTTGTGGCATACCCTGGGCTGACCAGGGTAAAAACAGGATACCCGGTCAGCCCCGATAAAAAAACTATTAGGCATATGCTGTGTGACACCTCGAATCTCTCGCAGCAACACTGAAACAGTCCATCCGCCTGTCCAAATCCCATCCTCATCTAAAATCTTAACTGGTGAGGATTTAACATCCCCAAACCTCTTAGTCCAAACAAGGATGTCTGCTATGGGGATGGATTCATTTCTCACCAGGAAGGTGACCTTCTTAAGACCCTGGCGAGAAATGGCCACAGCGGTGAATCCTGCCCACTTTGTACCTTGTGCAGACCTGGCCGCTTCCCACCCAGCCCAGAAGCGATCCAGGAGCTGCGACGTCATAAAGGAGACGTCGAACTCCCGGGTGCCCGAGGCATGGATGAGCGCGTACAGGTCCACGGGCGCAAATCCCATATCCTTTAGCCGGGTCACCAGCCACCGTCTGTCAGGCACCTGGGTCTCACCCCCACAGACGAGCCGTACCACGTTCCTCCTGTTCCCAAAGGAAACCTGAGGACGCGTAGCAGGCCCGTCCGCAGATAGGCGAGGTGGCCCAGATGCCCAAGCATTGGGCGCACCGGGACCCGCCGTCTGGGAATGATTCGGGCGGACTCCCCTCGCTGAACCAGAGGCCTCGGTCACACCAGAACCCTGGGTGACAACCTGGGAGTGCCTAAGGGGAACCCATGTACCTGCTTGTGCGTCTAAACTATTTATAACCGCGGCACCCTTTGTTAGGGTGCCTGTACCCGTGCTCGTGCCCGCCACCTGTGTACCAACTAACTCCAGTGAACCAGGGGCAGGGGCAACATAACCTGAGGCGGGGGCAACATAACCAGGGGCAGGGGAAACAATACCAGGGACAATAGTACTGGGGGCGGGGGCAACATAACCAGAGGCAGGGGCAACAACACCAGAGGCAGGGGCAACAACACCAGGGGCAGGGGCAACAACACCAGGGGCAATAGTACCGGGGGCAGGGGCAACAACACCAGGGGCAGGGGCAACAACACCAGGGGCAGGGGCAACAACACCAGGGGCAGGGGCAACATCACCAGGGGCAGGGGCAACATCACCAGGGGCAGGGGCAACATCACCAGGGGCAGGGGCAACATCATTAATACAAACAGGCTGGCTGTGGACCTTTTTACTAAGGTCAATGGGTCCCATCATTACATTTACATCCATACTCCCATCATCCTCAGCCATCCCCAAACCACCAGTGGAGTCAAAC
Organism: Pelobates fuscus; assembly: GCF_036172605.1. NCBI lineage: Eukaryota > Metazoa > Chordata > Amphibia > Anura > Pelobatidae > Pelobates > Pelobates fuscus. Next base: position 63,895,401 of record NC_086320.1, on the reverse strand, counting down.
ACAATGTTAGTCATACTTTTCTTACCTCCACTGGCGGTTTCCTCAGTATGGACTGCTGGCTGAGGATGATGGGAGTTTCCTGCAGTCCTGTCTTCCATAGCGCCAGCGGCACCCACGGCACCGGTACCCGCGGCAACAGGGGCACCAGGGGCACCAGGAACAACAGGGGGACCAGTTACACATGCAGACATAAGGGGAACACATAGGGAAGCAGGGGGAACAGACTGGAAGACAAACTTGGACACATCCAGGGAAACAGACTGGGAGACAAACAGGGGAGGAGACTTGCTGGCAGGGGAGAGCAGTGGAGCTTGCTCCAAGGGAGCAGAGGGAAAAGGAGGGCCACTACGCAGAAATGTTTGGTGCTGCACAGCCCCAGCAGCTGTAGCAACCTTCATGGAAGGTCCAACAGTGCCGCTATTCCACCCACAGGGACGCCCCGCTTCAGGAGCAACCACCATGGAGGGTCCAGCGACACCGTCTTTCCCCCCAACAGGCCGCATAGCGCCGGGAACTGCGGCAGCACCTTTCATGGAGCAGCCATCTACACCCTGCTCCAGACTGTTCCATCCAGTGCCATCCTGCCCAGCAGCCGCCTGAGGACAGGAGACAGAGGTACCAGCCACCCCAGGGGACGCAACCACACGGAGAGGAAGGTCAGAGGGAAGGCAGGTAAGGGAGGGAGTGGAAAGGGAGTAAGGGAAGGGCCCCTCCATGGGATCACCGGTACACGCCATAGTACCGGCGGGGATGGTCTCCCTGTCACCATGGAGGGCGGCGGGGGGCCCAGATACTTCCACAGAGGCAGGTTGTGCAGGTTTCTGGGGCATACAGGTGTTGCCACCTGTAGGGTTAGTATCCCTGGCCCCAGGCTTCTGCAAGGCCTGATCATCATTGTACATATACTCAGTATTTGAGCACTCACCCTCCTCTGTGGAATCTCCAGACCCCCTGACAGAGGTCTCAGGCTGACGCCGGGCGATGTTTTTCTTATTCTTCTTTTTCTTCTTTTTGTCCTTTACGGAGCCCTCCCCAAGTTCGTTTCCAAACTTGAGGAGAGACTCCTTAATCAGCCCTCGACCTCTGTCCTGCACTTTCAGCTGCCACTCTTCACCTTTCTCTCCGTCCCACTCCTCTTCACTGTCCTTCTCTCTGGCCCTCCTCTCCGTCTCAGCAGCGCCCCCTGGAGTAGCAAGGACAGAGGTACATGGCTCCCCAGGTGAGTGATGGGAGTTGGAATCCAAGTCCTTGCTGGACTCCTCACCTGGGGACATGTCCCTCCTGCTCTCCATAGCCCTCTGCCTCCTGGACCTCGCAGCGTCCTTGGCTCTCTGTTGCAGGATGGCCTGGATGGCTGCTATTTTCTTTTCAGTCTGGAGCAGGGTGTAGGATAGATGCTGCTCCACTAATTTTTTCTCAGCTATAGCGGCCCTCAAAGGCCCTCTTTTGTAATTAGAGGTCCTGTTTGATATTTCCCTCTGCTCCCTTAGCTCTGCCTGGACCCCAGCTAGGCCCGAGTCTGCCTCGGCATGCTGGGCCTTCAGGGACACAAGCAGACCCCGGAGCCAGTCAGAAGGTAGCCCCGAAAAGACCCTAGCCTCAACCCCCTCACCCTTTGCAGCCTCAGCATAGGTGAGGGAGGCCTGAGGGGCCTTGCTGGTACTAGCCACCTCAGGGGGGGTCTCAGGGACTACATTCTCCTCGGTACCCTCTCCCACCTCCAGGGACGGGGGGGGCTGCTCTAGAAAGTGGAGGCCACTGCTGGCAAGTTCACGGCACTCAGCCAGCAGCCCAGAGAGCAGCTGGATATTGGCCCTGGTGTGGGCCGTGGCTCCCTGGGGGACCCCCACTCCCCTTTTCCATGCACCAAGCTTCCTGGACATCCCCCCCGCCAGTTCCTCCAACAGGGAGACCTGGTTCCGGACTTGCCGGGAGAGGGCCTGGTGTTCAGTCCAGGACAGGCCCCTGGTATCTGCCTTACCTTCCCCAAAGGCCAGCTCAGCCTGCAGCTCGTCCAGCCTGACCTTCCATCCCCAGGCTGGGGAGGAAGGCCCGAGGGCCATGCTGCCTAGGCCCAGGCAGAGCCCCCTGCTGCAGTAGTCCTTAGCCCAGTAATTGAGCTCAAAAAACGGATACAAACACACTCAGAGTTCCTGGGAACACCCAGAGCAGGCAAGCACAGCTCCACTCCCCAGCAGCAGTAGCGGAACTCCTCCCACCCCAGTGGGAGGAAAGACTGTAGATATTTTATTTAGTTTTGTAAAATGCTTCCAAAATTAAACAGAATAACAAAATAAATAACAAAATAACAATAGCAACCAACTCAAACATAATACCAAATGAAACATAAATACCCAAAAATTAAACATAAATACTGAAATAAACTCTGGAAGGCGCACTATTAGGGGAGTAAACCCATACCAAAATTAAATAACTGGGAAATAACAGGGAGAGGGATTAACATAAAGGGGGGGGGGGACTAAATCAAAAGGGGAGAAATTTAAAAGGCGGGGGGCTCCATTACATCATGGAGCACTGGGGAGGGGAGGAGAAAGGCTGAAAATTTCTCTAAGGGGGTCTACATAACAAGGGGACAAGGGGGGGACAGGACCCAATTGACCTCAAGTCCACAGCCAGCTAAACATAACCACATACCAAAACATAATAATAATAATAGGCATAATAATAAACCTAGTAAAACCCACCACCCACTTGGAGTCCATTTCTCTGTCCATCACCATAACCCACCACCCACATGGAGTCCATACCACAGATAACGGTGATCTACCCGATCAAAAGCTTTGGACTGATCAAGTGCCAGAAGGTATATCCCCCTTTCTCCGGCCCTGCACTTCTCGAGGGCTTCCCTGACTTCGAAAACGGCATCAAAGACAGTTCTGCCCCCGATTGAACAGTACTGGGAGGTGGATAGGACACGCCTCGCTAGGCCCTGCACTCGTTTCATCAAAATCTTTGCCAGGACCTTCCTGTCGACATTTAACAGGGATATGGGGCGCCAGTTCCCCACATCCGCTGTGTCGAGCACGTTCGGCTTGGACAGCAAGATCAGGGCAGAAGTCCTCATCGAGGGTGGCAATAATCCTTGAGCCAAGCTCTCATTAAACACCTCGGTCAGATGAGGGGCCAAGAGGTCGCAGAACTGTTGGTAAAACTCAGCCGTCAGACCATCAGGACCTGGCGACTTACACTTGTTCTGCTGTTGGATACTCTCTGTGACCTCTTCTATGGTGATCTCGCTGACCAACTCGTCAAAAGAGAGGTCGCTATGCTCAGGGAGCGTGAGCTCGCTTAAGAAGTCATCCACCCTTCTCCCGTGGGAGGTTCCCGCCTCGCTACATTGGGGGCTGCCCTTTCCAAGGAGCTCAATATAGTAGTCGCGGACCACCTTCAGAATCCCGCGAGGAGACTCCTCGAGGGTCCCGTCGGTGCCCCGCAGACTAGGGATGGACTTGGTACCTTCCTTCCGCTTGCAGCTAAGATAAGGATCGGGCGAGCGGTACGGCCCATGATCCCTCTCTTTTACAAGGGAGGCGTACCTGTCATACTGATAACTCCTCATCAGGTCTTTAACCGCCGCAATGTCCTCGGGGTCACCTCCCTGCGAGATCAGGATGTCTAACCTCCCAAGCAGGCCCAGATACATCTTGTACCTGGAGGACTGCATGTTTCGGGCGAGATTGCGAAACAGCCGTTGAGTTCTGGCCTTCACCATCTCCCACCACTCAGACTTCGTTTGGCCTAAGTCGGCCAATGTCATCTGATCGTGAAAGAATTCCATGAAGGCTTGCTGAACTCTCTGTTCCACCAGGAGGTCTGAATTTAGCCGCCAGATCCCCCTACCCTTAGGTGGGGTACTATGGACGTTCAACTCGCAAGACAAAATGTGATGATCGGAGAACTCCACCGGTGTAAGCACGGGTGCCGCCACCAGGAAATTCTCCTTAAAGAAAAACCTATCTATCCTACTCTGACAGCTACCTCTGTGATAAGTGTACCCACCCGTGGGATTGGGAGTGTGATGAAGGTACACATCGACCAATCCAGCCTGACTAACCATCTTATTTAAAAAATAGGAGTCATACCCCAGCCTCTGAGTGGCGTCTCTCCTGTCTTGAGGCCTAGTTATGGTGTTAAAGTCACCGCCAAACAGGATTTGCTGGGATGTATAAAGGTAAGGCTCTATCTCAATAAACAGGCGCTTCCTCTCCCACTTAGATTGGGGGCCATAGATGTTAATTATCCTGAAAGGTTGCCTGCCCAGTGAGACATCTAAAACCACACACCTTCCTTTTTGCAACTCAATAACCCTGTTGATGCTAACATCAACGTCCTTAAATAGGATGGCGATTCCCCCATATCTCTCTGTGGCTAGAGAGAAGTAGGAGGGCCCCCATCTCCAGTCCCGCTTTGCAGCGTGCAGGGCCGCGAGGGTTTCCAGCCGGGTCTCCTGTACCAAGATGACATTGTACGGAGCCCGGCTGAGGTGGTCGTAAACCAAAAAGCGGGCCCTGCTGGACTTAATGCTGTTTACATTCACCGTAGCCACAGAGAGTACAGGAAAAGTCGCCATAAGGGCATTAAGTATAAGGAGACTTTCCCTTCCTTCTGCGATACCCCTCCTCCTCCGTGTCAGAACCGAGGAACCTCTTCACTGAGACTCCGGGATATAGTGGCCCGTCGTCTCTCAGAAGCACCTCCTGTCCCACCTCAACCTCTGCCACCACCTCGGGGAGGTTCGCCATCTCCTCCTCGAACTCACAGTCGGCCCAGCTGGAGGACAGCGCCTCGTACCTGTTAGATACGGGCACCGGGGCCTCCTGCAAGCCCGAAGAGGAGGATGACGCCCTTGCCACACCACCCTTATAAGTGGCGTCTCCCCCTTTCGGGGGTTTCGCCGCAGGGGGTATGGTGGTCTTCCGGGGTGAGGGCAGCGTCGAGGTCTTGGAGGGGGGGGGGTTCTTACCTTTCACCGTGCTCCACTCAAGGGACTGTGCATCTAAGGAACGTGCATCTGGGGACTTCTCAGTGGGGGTAACCTTCACCGTGGAGAGTTTAGGAGGGGGGGGCCTAGGGGGAGCCATAATGGCTGTGGAGGTAGTGCTTTCTCTACGTATACTTTTTGTGAGGGGACGTGAACTTGCTGCCTTCCCAGGGTCCTGAGATGGTGCAGAGACCGAGGGGAGGATGGGCTGTTGCTGGGGCAGGGAAACCCCTGTGCCAAAGATGGGCACCGTATTCGAACTCGCTACCTGAACCCCTAACCCAGCAGAGTCCATCTCCACCGGCTCCTGACTCCAGATGGACTCGATATTGTGCTGGGCTTCGGGGCAGGTGCGGTACGTGTGACCCATCTCTGAACATAGATGACACCGGATCTCCCTGCAGCTGTCCCGGAGGTGCCCCACAGCGCCGCACATAGTGCATTTGAGGACCGTACAGGCATTGCTGTAATGCCTGTACGATCCGCACTTGTGGCATACCCTGGGCTGACCAGGGTAAAAACAGGATACCCGGTCAGCCCCGATAAAAAAACTATTAGGCATATGCTGTGTGACACCTCGAATCTCTCGCAGCAACACTGAAACAGTCCATCCGCCTGTCCAAATCCCATCCTCATCTAAAATCTTAACTGGTGAGGATTTAACATCCCCAAACCTCTTAGTCCAAACAAGGATGTCTGCTATGGGGATGGATTCATTTCTCACCAGGAAGGTGACCCTCTTAAGACCCTGGCGAGAAATGGCCACAGCGGTGAATCCTGCCCACTTTGTACCTTGTGCAGACCTGGCCGCTTCCCACCCAGCCCAGAAGCGATCCAGGAGCTGCGACGTCATAAAGGAGACGTCGAACTCCCGGGTGCCCGAGGCATGGATGAGCGCGTACAGGTCCACGGGCGCAAATCCCATATCCTTTAGCCGGGTCACCAGCCACCGTCTGTCAGGCACCTGGGTCTCACCCCCACAGACGAGCCGTACCACGTTCCTCCTGTTCCCAAAGGAAACCTGAGGACGCGTAGCAGGCCCGTCCGCAGATAGGCGAGGTGGCCCAGATGCCCAAGCATTGGGCGCACCGGGACCCGCCGTCTGGGAATGATTCGGGCGGACTCCCCTCGTTGAACCAGAGGCCTCGGTCACACCAGAACCCTGGGTGACAACCTGGGAGTGCCTAAGGGGAACCCGTGTACCTGCTTGTGCGTCTAAACTATTTATAACCGCGGCACCCTTTGTTAGGGTGCCTGTACCCGTGCTCGTGCCCGCCACCTGTGTATCAACTAACTCCAGTGAACCAGGGGCAGGGGCAACATAACCTGAGGCGGGGGCAACATAACCAGGGGCAGGGGAAACAATACCAGGGGCAATAGTACTGGGGGCGGGGGCAACATAACCAGAGGCAGGGGCAACAACACCAGGGGCAGGGGCATCAACACCATGGGCAATAGTACCGGGGGCAGGGGCAACAACACCAGGGGCAGGGGCAACAACACCATGGGCAATAGTACCGGGGGCAGGGGCAACAACACCAGGGGCAGGGGCAACAACACCAGGGGCAGGGGCATCAACACCATGGGCAATAGTACCGGGGGCAGGGGCAACACCACCAGGGGCAGGGGCAACATCACCAGGGGCAACATCATTAATACAAACAGGCTGGCTGTGGACCTTTTTACTAAGGTCAATGGGTCCCATCATTACATTTACAGTTACATCCATACTCCCATCATCCTCAGCCATCCCCAAACCACCAGTGGAGTCAAACACAATGTTAGTCATACTTTTCTTACCTCCACTGGCGGTTTCCTCAGTATGGACTGCTGGCTGAGGATGATGGGAGTTTCCTGCAGTCCTGTCTTCCATAGCGCCAGTGGCACCCGCGGCACCGGTACCCGCGGCAACAGGGGCACCAGGAACAACAGGGGGACCAGTTACACATGCAGACATAAGGGGAACACATAGGGAAGCAGGGGGAACAGACTGGAAGACAAACTTGGACACATCCAGGGAAACAGACTGGGAGACAAACAGGGGAGGAGACTTGCTGGCAGGGGAGAGCAGTGGAGCTTGCTCCAAGGGAGCAGAGGGAAAAGGAGGGCCACTACTCAGAAATGTTTGGTGCTGCACAGCCCCAGCAGCTGCAGCAACCTTCATGGAAGGTCCAACAGTGCCGCTATTCCCCCCACAGGGACGCCCCGCTTCAGGAGCAACCACCATGGAGGGTCCAGCGACACCGTCTTTCCCCCCAACAGGCCGCATAGCGCCGGGAACTGTGGCAGCACCTTTCATGGAGCAGCCATCTACACCCTGCTCCAGACTGTTCCATCCAGTGCCATCCTGCCCAGCAGCCGCCTGAGGACAGGAGGCAGAGGTACCAGCCACCCCAGGGGACGCAACCACACGGAGAGGAAGGTCAGAGGGAAGGCAGGTAAGGGAGTAAGGGAAGGGCCCCTCCATGGGATCACCGGTACACGCCATAGTACCGGCGGGGATGGTCTCCCTGTCACCATGGAGGGCGGCGGGGGGCCCAGATACTTCCACAGAGGCAGGTTGTGCAGGTTTCTGGGGCATACAGGTGTTGCCACCTGTAGGGTTAGTATCCCTGGCCCCAGGCTTCTGCAAGGCCTGAACATCATCATTGTACATATACTCAGTATTTGAGCACTCACCCTCCTCTGTGGAATCTCCAGACCCCCTGACAGAGGTCTCAGGCTGACGCCGGGCGATGTTTTTCTTATTCTTCTTTTTCTTCTTTTTGTCCTTTACGGAGCCCTCCCCAAGTTCGTTTCCAAACTTGAGGAGAGACTCCTTAATCAGCCCTCGACCTCTGTCCTGCACTTTCATCTGCCACTCTTCACCTTTCTCTCCGTCCCACTCCTCTTCACTGTCCTTCTCTCTGGCCCTCCTCTCCGTCTCAGCAGCGCCCCCTGGAGTAGCAAGGACAGAGGTACATGGCTCCCCAGGTGAGTGATGGGAGTTGGAATCCAAGTCCTTGCTGGACTCCTCACCTGGGGACATGTCCCTCCTGCCCTCCATAGCCCTCTGCCTCCTGGACCTCGCAGCGTCCTTGGCTCTCTGTTGCAGGATGGCCTGGATGTCTGCTATTTTCTTTTCAGTCTGGAGCAGGGTGTAGGATAGATGCTGCTCCACTAATTTTTTTCTCAGCTATAGTGGCCCTCAAAGGACCTCTTTTGTAATTAGAGGTCCTGTTTGATATTTCCCTCTGCTCCCTTAGCTCCGCCTGGACCCCAGCTAGGCCCGAGTCTGCCTCGGCATGCTGGGCCTTCAGGGACACAAGCAGACCCCGGAGCCTGTCAGAAGGTAGCCCCGAAAAGACCCTAGCCTCAACCCCCTCACCTTTTGCAGCCTCAGCATAGGTGAGGGAGGCCTGAGGGGCCTTGCTGGTACTAGCCACCTCAGGGGGGGTCTCAGGGACTACATTCTCCTCGGTACCCTCTCCCACCTCCAGGGACGGGGGGGGCTGCTCTAGGAAGTGGAGGCCACTGCTGGCAAGTTCACGGCACTCAGCCAGCAGCCCAGAGAGCAGCTGGATATCGGCCCTGGTGTGGGCCGTGGCTCCCTGGGGGACCCCCACTCCCCTTTTCCATGCACCAAGCTTCCTGGACATCCCCCCCGCCAGTTCCTCCAACAGGGAGACCTGGTTCCGGACTTGCCGGGAGAGGGCCTGGTGTTCAGTCCAGGACAGGCCCCTGGTATCTGCCTTACCTTCCCCAAAGGCCAGCTCAGCCTGCAGCTCGTCCAGCCTGACCTTCCATCCCCAGGCTGGGGAGGAAGGCCCGAGGGCCATGCTGCCTAGGCCCAGGCAGAGCCCCCTGCTGCAGTAGTCCTTAGCCCAGTAATTGAGCTCAAAAAACGGATACAAACACACTCAGAGTTCCTGGGAACACCCAGAGCAGGCAAGCACAGCTCCACTCCCCAGCAGCAGTAGCGAAACTCCTCCCACCCAGTGGGAGGAGAAACTGTAAGCCCCACAGCTGTGCAGATGGGACCGTGGTCTCTGCACTTACCACACAGGGGGTAGGGACGGTCAGTCCTACCCTCCCCACGACAGGGCAGTTTAGCCAAAGGGGAGAGAGTCGGTCGCCCCCTCCGGCAGCAGAGCCGTACACCTAAGGGGGAGACAGTCAGTCTCCAGCAACCAGGCTCCAACCAGACTACTCTGGTGGTAGTATTGGCACCAGGACAGAGTACCGCTGGTCTCAGCCTACTCAGCAACCCACCAAGGCAGCCTACCAGTCCTCCACACAGCCGTGGTGAGGCACCTGGACATGGACAAGTTTCTCCTCTACCCAGGTGTAGTAACCATTTATTGTGGGTGGGCTGTACTGTTTTTTTCTGTTTTATGGGTGGGCTGCTGGACTAACAAGAGCACTGACCGGCAGGAGGTCAGGTACCCTGTTAGTCTATTTGGAAAGGGGGAGAGATGTGACGAGACCAATCTCGCCACATTGCATTGGAGGAGCCTGGTTGCCCGCCTGCTGCCTTTGGACTATGGACCAGACTTTATGTGAAAATGTTAACCCAGATAGCTATGCCATGGAGCCAATTCGTGTAATTAAAGACTCTGGCTCCATGGCAATTAAACTGTATTCGTGTGGTCTGAGTGCCATTCACCTAATAATGTGCACTCAGACCTGAGCTATCTGGGGATATGTGACATGTCTGTGTTTTATGTATAAAAGGTGTTTTTATGTATTTTAAAGTGTTTTACTGTCTTTGTGTTCCCATGTGTTCAATGGAGTCTGTCTCTGTCCTGGGAGGTAATTGGATTACTTCTCCAGGGCAGAGGGGAGAGAGGGCTCTGTAAAACCGGTCTGAGCCGGAAAGCCATGCTGCCAAGGGGGTTTAAAAGATACTTTACTAACTTTTGACCCCCTGGTCTGATTCATGCCATTTTTTAATATGTTGTTCCCCTGAATGGATTGATTGTGGATATGTATTTTTATGTGAATGTGATGTATGGTGTGACGAAATGCCTTTTGTCACTGGGTTTATTGGTGACAAGCAGCCCTTTACCCCTGGCTGTTGGAGGAGCCTGATTTCCAGCCTCTTACCTGTTGACTATGGTCCCTGGGAGATTTGGCCTTTCAGGTGCAACATTTGGGCATATTGGATTTGTATGGTGCTGCTGCTGGCCCTTTAAAAAAACATCCGTGGACATATTATGACTTTTAGGAACAATGTCCCTTTAACCCCTTAAGGACACATGACATGTGTGACATGTCATGATTCCCTTTTATTCCAGAAGTTTGGTCCTTAAGGGGTTAAGACTGTGTAGCAGATTGCATTCAGGCTGTCTTCAATATTATGTATGCTATTATGTGTTAGGTAAATTGTAAATGTGTAGGTTCTATGTGATAAATGTAACAGTATGTATTTTTACGTCTTTTATTGTCCTTTGTCTGCCATGTGGCTAATGGAGTTTTGCCTCTGTCCTTGGAGATAATTGGATTACTTCCCAATTATCTCCAGGATAGAGACTCTGTGGAACTTGTTTTGGGAAGAAAAGCCATGCTTCATTTTGTAACAAAGGACTTTCCCTTAACTTTTAAACCACTGGTCTGATTCGTGTCATTTTTTAATATGTTGTTCCCCTGAATGGATTCATTGTGAATATGCAATTTATGGAGATTGGATGTATGGTTTAAGAGTTATGAAAGTTGGGTAAAAAGTATGATGTAACTGTGATATGATTGGTTGTTTTATCCCTCCCTGTGGGCGGTCCTGTATTTGCAACAACTGTAATAAAAGCCAGACTGGGTGTGCTAGCACCTCAGATCATCTTGTACCTTCATGAAGTTTCGGCTCATGTTTGGGGGATTGGAGAACTATATCACTATACTCCCCAGGGTATAATCGCTAAGAGCCTGTTCCTGCTCTCTGGAATTCGGAGAGGTCCACCTACTGGAAGCTGGACCCTGGTCTTGGGTCCAGAGTGGGTGGAGTCGGCGAGACCCCAACCAAGCTGCGGCGGTTCGTGGGGTCTGCAGTGGTTATGGTGTCAGCATAGGCGTGCGCAGCCTGTTGCATTAGGGTGTGCACCCTAAAGCACAAACACACACGCCGCATGTATATGTATTTTTATATACACATACATACATATACATACACACACACACACACACACACACACACACACACACACACACACATATATATATATATATATATATATATATATATATATATATATATATATATATATATATACACAAATACAAATATACGTATGTGCAGTGTATGTGTGATTGCGAGGGGTACAGTGTGGTGTAATTGTGAAGGGTGCAGTGTGTGTGATTGTGAGGGGTACAGTGTATGTAATTGTAAGGGGTACAGTTTGTGTAATTGTGAGGGATTCAGTGTGTGTGGGGTACAGTGTGTATGATTGTGAGGGGTGCACTGTGTGGCAGGGTGGGGGGGCAGTGAGTGACAGGGGGCAGAGGCGTAGTGACGGGTTAGGGGGGTAGTGACAGGGGTTAGGGGGGTAGTGACAGGGGTTAGGGGGGTAGTGACAGGGGTTAGAGGGGTAGTGACAGGGGTTAGGGGGTTAGAGGGGTAGTGACAGGGGTTAAGGGGGTAGTGACAGGGGTTAGGGGGTTAGAGGGGTAGTGACAGGGGTTAGGGGGGTAGAGGGGTAGTGACAGGGGTTAGGGGGGTAGAGGGGTAGTGACAGGGGTTAGGGGGTAGTGACAGGGGTTAGGGGGTAGTGACAGGGGTTAGGGGGTAGTGACAGGGGTTAGAGGGGTAGTGACGGGGGTTAAGGGGGTAGTGACGGGGGTTAAGGGGGTAGTGACGGGGGTTAGAGGGGTAGTGACAGGGGTTAAGGGGGTAGTGACAGGGGTTAAGGGGGTAGTGACAGGGGTTAAGGGGGTAGAGGGGTAGTGACAGGGGTTAGGGGGGTAGTGACAGGGGTTAGGGGGGTAGTGACAGGGGTTAGGGGGTTAGAGGGGTAGTGACAGGGGTTAGGGGGGTAGAGGGGTAGTGACAGGGGTTAGGGGGGTAGAGGGGTAGTGACAGGGGTTAGGGGGGTAGTGACAGGGGTTAAGGGGGTAGTGACAGGGGTTAGGGGGTTAGAGGGGTAGTGACAGGGGTTAGGGGGGTAGAGGGGTAGTGACAGGGGTTAGGGGGGTAGAGGGGTAGTGACAGGGGTTAGGGGGTAGTGACAGGGGTTAGGGGGTAGTGACAGGGGTTAGGGGGTAGTGACAGGGGTTAGAGGGGTAGTGACAGGGGTTAAGGGGGTAGTGACGGGGGTTAAGGGGGTAGTGACGGGGGTTAGAGGGGTAGTGACAGGGGTTAAGGGGGTAGTGACAGGGGTTAAGGGGGTAGAGGGGTAGTGACAGGGGTTAGGGGGGTAGTGACAGGGGTTAGGGGGGTAGTGACAGGGGTTAGGGGGTAGTGACAGGGGTTAGAGGGGTAGTGACAGCGGTTAGAGGGCTAGGGACAGGGTTAGTGGGGGTATGGGGGCAGAGGCAGGGTGGGGGGGGCAGTGAGTGACAGAGGGCAGAGGGGGGTTTAAATACCTGCCCTGGTGGTCCAGTGGGCGCCATCTCTCTTCAGTCTGCAGCTCCGCCGGGAGTGAGCTGCAGACCACATGGTGAGTCTCGCGATCTCCAGGCAGAGCGTTGCCGCGGCAACGCTCTGACAGGCTGGAGATCGCGAGACTCTTCAGTCTGCAGCTCACTCCCGGCGGAGCTGCAGACTGAGGCTGGATCTCCATCAGGGCAGAGGGCCAGGAGGGGCTTCTCACCCGGCGGCATTGTGGGCAAGCCGCCGGGCCCCCTCCTGTGTCGGGTCCTCGGTCATAGACCGAGGACCCGACATGTCAGTCTGCCCAGAGGCAGTGCAGCACGGAGGTGTGATTAGGGTGTGCCCAGGCACACCCGGCACACCCCGTGCGCATGCCTATGGGTGTCAGGCAGAGTGCTTGTGTGATGTAATTCCAGTAAAATACAAGTTTAGCAGGCTAAGATTGCCACAAGGCATATGTATGTATATGTGTTTGTAGTATCAGTTAGTTAATAACACGTAGCTAAGATACTGTCATCACTGTACTGACCAGGTGCAGGAATGTAAGAACTGGAATTACGCGTCCCTCTCCTTTGTATCAGATGAGCCACATGGTTAGACCGGATGGATGAGTTTAGACTCTATTCATTAAATAGGTTAAGGGTATGTGTGGGTGTAGTTAATTGTGGGAGGAGCTACAGTGCTATATAAGGAATGTACTCTATGTATTCAGTACTCAGACTTTGCTGTATTTTGGTGACGCTAGTCCCTCTGAGTCCCGATCGGTGATCCAATAAAGAATCTCTTCCTTCCTGAAGAAACCTGTGTCCATCTCTCTGTGCTTGGCTTCCGTCAGTTTCTCCGGTATCATTTGGTGCGTTGGCCGGGAAGCTCATCGTTCAACGGTAGCTGAGAGGCAGAGGCGTGAGACGGTCTATCTTTGCCCACGTTCTCTACGGCTGCACCCCTGAACTTCTGCGTGGACCTCCCTTCGTCTCGGCGCCACTGGTCTGTTGTCCAGGAGATCATCGGCCTCTACGTGAGAAGTGCTGGGGTGTCCCCGTCGATGAGTGTGAACTCAGGTTCAGGAACGAGGAGGTAAGACAACTGCTGTTTTAGACGGCAGGACCCACTAGGGGTATACCGATTGTGCGGTAGGCCCAAAGGGGTTTTGAATCTGTGTATCTGCCCCCTCTGTCGGAGGGAAGGAGCGAAGGCGCACCGCTCGATCGAACGCTCTTTAGTCAGACCGTTTGATTTGGTTAGTCAGGCGGGGTCCTGGTGTAAGATAGCCCTAGCCGGACACCGGTGTCTTGTCTAGACTAGCGTTCTAGGGTGTATATTACGTTCGCTAGGTCGGAGGGACCGGGAGACTAAGCGGCGCCTGTGTAAATTCGGTTCGCTAGTTCTCATCCTATCTGGGCTAAGTGGGAAGGCGTGTAAATTTGGAACCCACTAGACTTTTGATAGTACGACTAAGAGGCGCCTGTGTAAATTCGGATCTCTAGCTCGTTGTATAGTGCGACTAAGAGGCGCCTGTGTAAATTCGGATCTCTAGCTCGCTATATATGTGGTGATTGGGCAGTGTGGCTAACCAAAACGGGTGTATATAGTTTTAGGTAGTCCATTCAAGGTACTGGCCAATAGTTTAGTTGGGAATTGTAAATGTGTTAACGATTGTTTTAGTAAAGTGTATATCTTGTTAGATAGCGCGAGCTCAGCCGTCTAGCGAGAGTGTTAATAGTGTGTTGCTGTATTATAGTGCACGGTACCATAACCCTGTATATTTACTGACATTATATAATAAGTACTAATCATTGTCGTCCATTGCATGTTTAACACCATAACCACTAATAATTGTATTGTGACCTTAACTTGTGCTTTGACCTATGCTAACCGTACTGTAACCGCTATTTGTAAAAGACGATGTTACTGGGGTGTGTTATAGACGGGTAATTCGTATATAGAGAATTATAGCGTGGGTGACTGTGTAGTTACGCCAAAGGGCATAATATTGATTATATAGTGACTGGTGTAGCAGCTGTGTGTGTACGGGAATTCCCTGAGTGTTTATTGTTATTGTGTACGTTTCACTTGATAACCGTACCACGTGGTGCTGTTGCCAGAGGAAACGGGTGTGACTGTTGAATAGTACGCGTGTATAGTAATCGTTGTCGACAACGTTCCACTGTTAAGTATGGGTGCGTCGCAGTCAACGATTCCGGATCCCTTAGGATGTATGGTTAAGAATTTTAAAAAGGGATTCAAAGTTTGTGATTTTGGGGTAAAGATGTCTCCTGTACGTTTGGTCACTTTGTGTACTAGGGAGTGGCCTACTTTGGTTGCGGCATGGCCGCCACGTGGCAGTTTGGATCCAACTCTGGTACAGCGCTTACACGTGGCTGTATCGGGTAGGCCTGAACTTTACGGCCAGTTTCCTTATATTGACTGTTGGAGACAGGCCGTAAATGACTCGCCAAAATGGCTCCAGACATGCCACGAGGAACAGTGTCGCCTCATGGTAGCTAGGACTTGTTCGTCCACTAGGGCTGGTGTTAGGCCCATTTTGGACACGCCCCCTGAGTCCGAGATCCCTTTGCCGCCCCCTTACTTTCCGGTAAGAGGAAGTGACGCAAATACAGGAAGTCCTGTAACCCTTCCCTCACTACCCCCATCCACTTCCGCTTCCTCCTCCAGTACAGGATCCACCCCCCCTCGTACTAAATCTCCCCTTCCGGAACCAGAACCCACCCCCATTAGAAACGAATATCCTGATTTGGCGCCACTTCAGACTTCCGGTCAAGCTTCATCTAGCTCGGCCCGAAGTGTTCTATTCACTACCTTTTCCCAAAACCAACCTCCCACATCCCCATACCCTATCTCTCCCCGACCGGAACCCATGACTGACGCTTCCCTACGTAGCCCCATCCAAACCCGACAGTTGACTGGTGCCCAACAATTAAAGCACTATCAGATGCCTCTTCGCTTAAATCCCGGGTCAGCTTATATCGATGCCGCAGGTCAAATGGCACACGCTGACCCTGTCTTCGTATATGTCCCTTTCACCACTACCGACCTTTTAAACTGGAAGACCCATAATTCCTCGTATACTGAGAAACCACAAGCCATGACTGATCTGTTCACCTCAATAGTACAGACGCATAATCCGACATGGGCTGATTGCCAGCAGTTACTAATGACTTTATTTAACAATGAGGAAAGGACAAGAATAAATCAAGCAGCCATTAAAGCATTAGAAGATAGAGCCCGTGCTTTGAACCAAGCTAATCCAGCAGCATGGGCCGCAACACATTATCCCAACACTGATCCCGATTGGAACGTAAATGGTGCTGATATGGTTCAACTCAGAGCCTATAGAGACGCTATAATTGCTGGCATGAAAGCCGGAGGAAAGAAAGCCATTAACATGTCGAAGACAGTTGAGGTGATCCAGAAAAGCGATGAAGCGCCCAGTGTCTTTTATGACCGATTATTGGAGGCGTACCGCTTGTACACCCCCTTTAATCCGGAAGACGCAGACAATTCCCGAATGGTGAACTCCGCCTTTGTCAGCCAAGCTTACGGAGATATTAAGCGCAAGCTACAAAAGCTAGAAGGGTTTGCAGGTATGTCAATCACCCAACTAATGGAGGTAGCTAATAAGGTGTATATGAATAGGGAAACAGAAAGCAAGAAAGAGGAGGAGCGCAAGATGCGTAAAAAGGCTGATATGCTAGCGGTAGCGATCGCAGGCGTAGATAAACGGGGCCCAGATAGAGGCAATAATAGATGGAGTAGGGAGCCTTTGAGTAGGGATCAATGCGCGTATTGCAAGGAAGAAGGGCATTGGAGGAACGAATGTCCGCAAAGAGAGCAGTACGAGAGAGACCAACCCAGGGCAGGCTACGGAAACTTTAGAGGCAGAGCGAGAGGTAGAGGAGGCCCCGGAGGGAGTAATGGGTATAGAGGGAGTAATGGGAACAGAGGAAGTGTTAGGGAAGATAGGTATATTCCAGCAGCGCAAAGGTCTCGCGATAGAGAAGGTAGGGACTTTGTAGGATTGGCTGACACGGTCATGGAGGACTATTGATACCGACCGGGCTCCATCCCCCTTGGTCGAGCGGAGCCTATGGTCGATGTATCAATAGGGGGGAAAAGGAGTGCGTTCATGATCGACACTGGTGCTGAACATTCAGTGGTGACTAATCTAGTTGCTCCTCCATCTGGAAGGACTATTACTGTGATAGGAGCAACTGGAAGAAGTGCTGAAAGACCGGTTCTTAAAAGTCGACTCTGTACATTGGGAGGCCACGTAGTAAAACACCAATTCCTTTATATGCCTGAATGTCCAGTCCAATTGCTGGGACGTGATATGCTATCCAAATTACAAGCGCAGATTACGTTCCTACCAGATGGAACAACATCTTTAAAGTTTAATGGACCTTCAGGTATTATGACTTTATCCAAAGGAAGAAGAGTGGCGACTTTATACAGTGTTGACTAGCCAAAACCCTAGGAGTGATGAGACATTGTTTAACATACCAGGAGTTTGGGCAGAGAACAACCCACCAGGACTGGCCCGCAATATTCCACCAATAAAAATTGAACTGAAACATGGGGTTTATCCAGTGAGCCTAAGACAATATCACATTCCGCAGAAGGCTAAGAAGAACATCCAATCCTATCTGGATAAGTTCATACGGTATGGTATCCTAAAATTCTGTACTTCCCCCTGGAACACCCCATTGCTGCCTGTTCAAAAGCCCGGTACAGATGAGTATCGACCTGTACAGGACTTAAGAGCAGTCAATGATGCGGTTGTTAGCATACATCCAGTTGTACCCAATCCATATAACCTGCTTGCTTTAATTCCGGGCGGGGCTACTTACTTCACAGTCTTAGATCTCAAAGATGCCTTCTTTTGCCTCCGAATTGCCGCAGAAAGTCAATGTATTTTCGCTTTCCAGTGGGAGAACGCTGTAACGGGCTCAAAACGCCAAATGACTTGGACAAGACTGCCCCAAGGGTTTAAAAATTCACCTACCCTATTTGGTTCAGCCCTAAGTCAAGATCTATTGGATTTCGAGTCCATCCCAGGAGAGTGTGTATTGTTACAATATGTAGATGACTTGTTGATAGCAGCAGTTACAAAAGAAATCTGTCAGCAAGCAACGCACGATCTACTACACATTCTCTGGAAGGCAGGATACAAGGTGTCTAGAAAGAAGGCTCAGTTGTGTTTGCCAACTGTCAAGTATCTGGGGTTCCATATCTCTGAAGGTCAAAGAATTATGGGGCCAGAGAGAAAAGAGGCTGTCTGCCAAATACCAATACCCAAGAATAGAAGACAAGTGCGAGAATTCTTGGGGGCAGCAGGCTTCTGTAGGATATGGATTCCCAGCTATGCGATACTGGCAAAACCTCTGTACGCAGCTATCAAAGGTACAGAGCACGACCCCTTCCTATGGACCCAAGAACAGCAAACGGCATTTGAAGATGTGAAGAAGGCTTTGATGAGTGCCCCAGCATTAGGTCTACCTGATCACACACGACCATTCTACCTGTATGTACACGAGCAAAGAAGAATGGCTGTGGGAGTATTGACACAGTACTTGGGATCATGGCAAAGACCTGTTGCCTACATGTCTAAACAATTGGATGCAGTGGCCAGCGGACTTCCACCTTGTCTAAGAGCCGTAGCTGCAGCCGCCCTGCTAGTAGCTGAAGCCGATAAACTCACTCTGGGTCAAGAACTTTATGTACGAGTCCCACATGCAGTACAGACGTTGTTGGATTACAAAGGAAATCATTGGTTTAGTAACAGCCGTATGACCAAGTATCAAGCAATGTTGTGTGAAAACCCAAGAGTGCATTTAGAGACTGTAAACACCTTAAATCCAGCTACCCTTTTGCCACAACCTACTGAAAGTCAACATGATTGTTTGGAAGTAATGGATGAAGTATTCTCAAGTAGACCAGATCTTCGTGATTTTCCCATCCAGAACCCCGATGTTCAATATTACACCGACGGCAGTAGTTATGTGAAAGAAGGGATCCGCTATGCAGGATATGCAGTGACAACAATAGACAAGGTGATAGAAGCTCGGCCACTGGCGAAAGGAACATCAGCACAAAAGGCAGAATTAATAGCACTAACACGAGCGTTACAATTGGCTGAAGGTTTAAGAGTAAATATCTATACGGACTCTAAGTATGCGTTTTTAACCACTCATGCCCACGGAGCTTTGTATAAAGAAAGAGGACTACTGAATTCAGAAGGCAAAGAAATCAAGTACGCAGCTGAAATCCTACAACTATTGGAAGCAGTGTGGGAGCCGAAAGAAGTCGGTATCATACATTGTCGAGCGCATCTGAGAGGAGATGGTGATGTAACCAAGGGAAATCGGATGGCAGATAGTGCAGCTAAGCGTGCTGCTGAATCAGGAAGACAGGAGTATGTAGGGCATATAGCTGCTCTTATACCAACTCCACTGTCCCAATGGACTCCAGTTTATACAGCTCAAGAAGAGGAGTGGTTAAAGACTGAACCGGGAAAGTATCTGGAGAACAAGTGGTATCAGCTAGAAGATGGAAGAATAGTTATACCAGCATCGCTAGCGGTAGAAATTGTCCAAAATTATCACAACGGGACACATTCTGGGAGAGACAGTACTGAAGAATCTCTTAGAAAACATTTCTACATACCAAGATTGTCCAACTTGACTCAAGCCATTGTACGCAGATGTGTAACGTGTGCTAAGAATAATGCAAGACAAGGACCAGTAAAGCCACCAGGAGTTCAGTTTATGGGGGGACTCCCCATGTCCGATCTACAAATAGACTTTACAGTGATGCCTAAGTCGGGTGGACATCGTTACCTGCTGGTAATTGTGTGCACCTATTCAGGCTGGGTAGAAGCATGTCCTACTCGTACAGAGAAAGCAGGAGAAGTTGTGAGATTCCTGCTACGAGAAATAATACCCCGATATGGACTACCCTGTTCTATAGGATCGGACAATGGTCCAGCTTTTGTTCATCAGTGCCTACAACAACTGACTCATATGCTTGGTATAAAGTGGAGGCTTCATACTGCATATAGACCCCAGAGTTCTGGTAAGGTAGAGAGAATGAATAGAACTATAAAGAACCAGTTGGCTAAAATGTGTCAGGAAACCCAACTTAAGTGGAACGTTCTCTTACCTATAGCCTTATTGCGAATCCGCAGTACCCCTACCAGAAGGATGGGCCTCTCTCCTTTTGAAATCATGTATGGGCGACCACCTCCCGTACTTGGTAACTTAAGGGGGGACTTGAGTCAGTTGGGAGAAGGAATTACCCGGCAGCAGGTTGTAGAGTTGGGTAAGACTATGGAGGAGGTACAGAAATGGGTACAAGATAGATTACCTGTGAATATTTATCCCCCTGTTCATAGTTATCATCCAGGAGATCAAGTGTGGATTAAAGAGTGGAATAATGTACCGTTAGGGCCCAAGTGGAGAGGTCCTTATGTTGTTCTTTTGTCTACCCCTACAGCAATAAAAGTAGCAGAAGTGACTCCGTGGATACATCACTCCAGGGTTAAACCAGCAGCAGTCGATTCTTGGCAAGTTACAGTAGATCCAGAGAATCCCTGCAAGATCCGGTTAAAACGCACTACTCAGTCGGAGTAACGAGGAATTATTGTGGATTACAAATTTTATTGTTACAGGTGTGAGTGAGAAGGCCATAATAAAGCCTGTCCGCTTACCAACACATAGTGTATAAGCCAGGAAAGTCTCGAAGGGACACCTGTGAAGACGAGCAGAACTCCATTCCCTGCAGCCCTCACATCCTGGAAGCTGAGGTTCCATCGCACGGACGAAGACTGAGGATGACGGCGAAAGATGTGCTTTTGATAGTGTTTATTTATATGTGTTTTTATATTCAGGAAGGTAGAGGTACCGACACTCCTAGCTGTGAGGTATGCATTAAGACTACGAGAACAGGTAACCATATTTCCCAAACCCTAATTTGGCATTCACAATACGAGTGTAAAGGAGATGTATCGAGATGTAGATACTTAAATATAGATTATAGTGTGTGCCATTTAGGAGTAGGAGAACCTAAGTGCTTCAGTCCAGAGTATCAACCTCGTACAATTTGGTTGACTCTCAGGAATGGAGATCCTCAGGGGACCCTAATTAATAAGACGGTGTTAGAATCCGTACATTCTTCGGGTGTTCTGCTATTTGATGCATGTAAGGCGATATCAAGTGGTAGAAAACCGTGGAATGTATGTGGGGATCTTAGATGGGAGAGGACGTATGGGTCTAATGATAAATATATTTGTCCCAGTAGTAAAAATAAATATGTGAGTCCTAGATGCCCAAATAAAGACTATAACTTTTGTCCATATTGGTCTTGTGTGGGGTGGGCGACTTGGGGACAGACAGTAGATAAAGACATGATAGTGACTAAGTTGCCGACTAGCCCTTATTGTAAGTCTATGGAATGCAACCCAGTCCATATACTTATTAATAACCCCGACAAGTTCCTAGATAAGTATGGAAATTTATTTGGGTTTCAGATATACGGGACGGGTTTAGATCCTGGGACATTATTGTTTATAGGAATAGAGACTGATACGGTATCCTCCCAGACTCATCAAGTATACCATTCCTTTTACGAAGAGATGAGTATAGATAATAAGATCCCCCATAATGCTAAAAACCTGTTCATCGATTTAGCTGAAAGTATTGCCGGTAGTCTTAATGTTACCAACTGCTATGTGTGTGGAGGTACTAACATGGGAGACCAATGGCCTTGGGAAGCAAAGGAGGTAATGTCCGGTTCTGAGGCAGTTGACCAACTAATATCTACACAAGCCGATTATCATTTGAGTGTTAGAGGTAAATCTGAGTGGAGATTAAAGACCTCCATCATAGGTTATGTTTGCATAGCAAGGAAAGGAATAATGTATAATACTTCTGTAGGAGAATTAACTTGTCTAGGGCAAAAAGCTTATGATGATGATACTAAAAATACAACTTGGTGGTCGGCTTCAAATGTCTCAGAACCATCTAACCCGTTTGCTAGATATGCCAATTTAAAGGATGTGTGGTTTGATCTATCCATCACATCTACTTGGAGAGCCCCAGCAAATTTGTACTGGATCTGTGGTAAGAAAGCCTATTCGGAGCTGCCACAGGACTGGGAAGGGGCATGTGTGTTGGGTATGCTCAAACCATCCTTCTTCTTGTTACCGATTGAAACAGGTGAGACTTTAGGTGTTAAAGTGTATGATGTGAATCATAGGAAGAAAAGGGGACCCATAGAGATAGGCGCCTGGGAAGATGATGAATGGCCTCCCCAGCGTATTATAGATTACTATGGGCCAGCCACGTGGGCTGAGGATGGTACCTTTGGTTATAGAACCCCTATTTATATGCTCAACCGTATTATAAGATTATAGGCGGTGGTTGAGATTATCACAAATGAGACATCACAAGCGCTCAATCTTCTAGCGAAGCATAACACCAGGATGAGGACAGCAGTCTACCAAAATAGATTAGCCTTGGATTACCTTTTGGCAGTAGAGGGAGGTGTATGTGGGAAGTTTAACCTGAGCAATTGCTGTCTTCAAATAGATGACGAAGGGCAAGCAATAGCTGAGCTTACTAGCCATATGGTTAAACTAGTGCATGTGCCTACTCAGGTATGGAAAGGGTACAATCCAAGTAGTTGGTTTGGTAGCTGGTATGAGTGGTTTGGAGGGCTTAAGGCAGTGGTAGGTGGAGTCCTACTGATTTTACTGTTGTGTCTACTCCTACCGTGTCTTATACCCTTAGTAGTTAGGTCTGTGCAAAGCCTGATAGGAAGTATAGCAGAGAGGAAGGCTGCTGCACAGATAATGGCGATTTATAAGTATAAGGCTTTAGATCAAGGAGAATCAATGCAGGAAGATGAGTGTTAAAAGATTCACATCATAAGAAAAGTCTGGTCTGGTTCATGGTAACCTGAGGTATATGCAAACCAAGGTTAAGTGATGCCTCAAGTAATTGTGAAATATCAGAGGCATCAAAGGGGGGAATGTGATGTAATTCCAGTAAAATACAAGTTTAGCAGGCTAAGATTGCCACAAGGCATATGTATGTATATGTGTTTGTAGTATCAGTTAGTTAATAACACGTAGCTAAGATACTGTCATCACTGTACTGACCAGGTGCAGGAATGTAAGAACTGGAATTACGCGTCCCTCTCCTTTGTATCAGATGAGCCACATGGTTAGACCGGATGGATGAGTTTAGACTCTATTCATTAAATAGGTTAAGGGTATGTGTGGGTGTAGTTAATTGTGGGAGGAGCTACAGTGCTATATAAGGAATGTACTCTATGTATTCAGTACTCAGACTTTGCTGTATTTTGGTGACGCTAGTCCCTCTGAGTCCCGATCGGTGATCCAATAAAGAATCTCTTCCTTCCTGAAGAAACCTGTGTCCATCTCTCTGTGCTTGGCTTCCGTCAGTTTCTCCGGTATCACTTGGAGACCTCGGAAAGCACTAGGAGCATCCGTCAGCGGAGGGTACCCGGTCAGGGTGCCAGCGGTTCCGTTACATATGGTTTTAGAGTTATGAAAGTTGGGTAAAAAGTATGTTTTAACTGTATGTATAATTGAGTTTCCTCTCAGGATAAGGGGAGGGATTATGTGGGATGTAACCAGGGCTCGAGTCCTGCAGGAACGCATGGGAACGGCGTTCCTGCACTTTTTCCAAAGCAGGAACGCCATTCCCGTTCCCAGTCCTGCAGGACCTGCCCTGCTACCTGCACACAGGGGCCATCACACGCTGTGTTCCCTCTCCGGCTCTAACTCTCGCGAGACCACGGGTTACCATGGCAACGCTCCGCACAGGCGAGTCTCGCAAGAGTTAGAGCTGGAGAGGGAACACAGCGTGTGATGGCCCCTGTGTGCAGCGGCTGCTTCCCTCCACCGGACCACCAGGCGATCTCCCCCCTCCCTGACAAGGTAAGAAGCAGGGAGTGGGGGGGTTCTAAAATAAAAAAAATACAAACACATAAAGTTAAAAAAAAATGCTTCAGCCCCTATCATCACACACACACACCATCCAGCACACACACACACACACACAACAAACAGCGCACACACACACAGTGGCGTACCTACAGGGGTCGCAATTGCGACCGGGCCCGGCACTCCAGGGGGCCCGGCCGCACTGTGGGCCCCTGCTGTTTCTATCAGATAATAACATTCTTCCTGGTGCTGTGGGCGGCCTCGGCAGATGGCTGGCTGCTCTGAGTCTCAGACTCAGTGACTGATGCAGCAGGTAAGCTGGGGCCGGTATGCTGTCTGACTGGGGCGTGTGGTGCAGGTAGTGGGGGTGGGGGTGGAGCCCAGGGGGGGAACGTGGAGGTGGTAAGGCAGCCAGGAAGGAACCTTCTCCTCCTGCTCCGCAGGAAATCAGATCTCCCTCACTGCCTCTCCAGCAGGCAGCAGCCCTTCAGCACTGCCACTGTCTGACAGCAGGAAATAGCAGACACTGAGTGTTGCTGTGCATCGTGCAGAGCAGAGTCCCCCCAGTCAGGCCAGGTCCAGATCATTGTGTCTCCCCTCTTTGACCCAAGGTAAGCCAAAGTTAGGGGGACAACAAATAGGAAGGTGTATTGTTGTTGTTTTTTGTTTTGTTTTTTGCATTGCATTGTTGTAGTATTTTAAAGTCCTTAATCCCTACCACAGTGAGTCCCTTGGCAATCCTGTGTGCTGCCCATCCCCCTTTGTGCATCCTTTCCTCCTGTTTGAACCCCTTTACCCCCTCTGTGATTCCCCCTTTCCCCCTTCTGTGCAGTTCATTCCCCCCTTTGTGCAGCCCCCTTTCCCCACTTTGTGCAGCCCCCTTCCCCCTCTCTGTGCAGCCCTCTCCCCCTTGTATGAATCCCCCTTTTTCCCTCTGTGCAGTTAATTTCCCCCTCTCCCCCCTCTGTGCAGTTAATTCCCCTTTGTGTGAATCTCCAATTCCCCCCTTTGTGCAG
Organism: Pelobates fuscus; assembly: GCF_036172605.1. Lineage (NCBI taxonomy): Eukaryota > Metazoa > Chordata > Amphibia > Anura > Pelobatidae > Pelobates > Pelobates fuscus. The sequence goes on along the minus strand of NC_086320.1, from coordinate 63,870,838 downwards.
CCCCCTTTCCCTCTCTGTGTGCAGCCCCCTTTCCCTCTCTGTGTGCAGCCCCCACCCCCTGTGTGAATTCCCCTTCCCCCTCTGTGCAGTTCATTCCCCCTTCTCTGTGCAGCCCCCTTGCCCTCTGTGTGCAGCACCCTCTGTGTGCAGCCCTCGAGTGTGTGTGTTAGTGTGTGTGTCTGTTACTGAGTGTGTTAGTTTGTATGTGTCTGCTAGTGAGTGTCAGTGAGTGTTAGTTGTTGTGTGTTTGTTAGTGTGTGTGTTAGTTGTGTGTGTCTGTTAGTGAGTGTGTGTGTGTGTGTGTGTTTGTGTGTCAGTGAGTGTGTTACTGTGTGTCTTACTGAGTGTGTTAATTTGTGTGTGTCTGTTAGTGAGTGTGTGTTTGTCAGTGAGAGTGTATGTATGTCTGTCACTAAGTGTGTCTGTCAGTAAATGTGTGTGTCTGTTAGCTAGTGTGTATGTGTCTGTTCGTAATAGTGTGTGTGTGTGTGGTAAAAACCCCTTCAGCACTTACCTTTCTCCAGCGCTGGGCTCCCTTTGCGCTGGGGATCTCTCCGCCCTGATCCGCCTCTCAGCTCCGAATGCGCATGCGCAGCAGAGCCGGGAACGCATTCAAACTGCCCATAGGAAAGCATTACTCAATGCTTTCCTATGGACGTCCAGCGTCTTCTCACTGTGATTTTTCACAGTGAGAATCGCGGAAGCGCCTCTAGCGGTGTTGTGGACAGAAGAATTAAACCAAAATAGCTATTTACTAATGTCTATTTATTCTGTGTTCACTATGTTAAAACTGGCTGCTAGAGTAAATATTCCCTTCCCCCTTTATGGTTCAGTCATTATTTCCTCTGCAAGTTTCTTGTTACACATTCTGTTACACATTCTTGTGTTAATAGGTAGCCTCCTTTGCTAACTCCTCCCCCACTTCCTTTGTGCCAATTCCACGTGCAACAAAATGGAGAATCACTGTTAAAGTAACAAAGAAACTACTCACTTCCCCTTTCTTCATGTATCCAAGCCAGAGCTGGAATATGGGGGGAAGAGCTCTGTAATGATGACATCACATCCTGTAGGGTGGGACCCTTTTTGACTGTTAACCAATTGTTGAATTGATATTGTATGTTTAAACTGTGACGTATTTTTGCTTTAAGAAGGAGACCCCCCTCTGGGGAATAAAGCATTCCTTAGTATTTCACTGATCAGAAACTTTGTCTCCGGTGTGAATTACTTCTAGGGAAAGCGTGCACGCATTCATCAATCAATTTGGAAGGTGTAGATAGACAAATAATCAAAGTTTTCTTTGATCCAAAACAGCGGCTGTCAGTGAGACAGCTACTAGAAGCTGGATTAACCCTTAGTGTTTTCAGCTGCAGGGTTAAAACTAGAGGGAACTGGCACCCAGACCACTTCATTGAGCTGAAGTGATCAGAGTGCCTATAGTGGTCCTTTAAGTCTGCGGCCCAGGCCCGTGCAGAGTAAGCATGTGTGTGTGTGGGGGGTCCACAGATCAATTTTCGCACCGGGGCCCCATGGATCGTGTGTACGCCACTGCACACACATCATCCCGCACTCACACATCATCCAGCACACACACACACACACACAGATCATCCAGCGCGCACACACACACACATCATCCAGCACACACACACACACACCCACATCATCCAGCACACACACCCACATCATCCAGCACACACACACACATCATCCAGCACACACCCACATCATCCAGCACACACGCACGCACACACATCTTCCAGCACACACACACACACTTCATTCATTATACATACTCTGCACTCAATACAAACACACTACATTCACTATACACACTACATTCACTACACACTACATTCACTACATTCATTATACACACCCTGCACTCACTACAAACACACTACATTTATTATACACACTGCACTCATTACAAACACACTACATTCATTATACACACTCTGCACTCACTACAAACACACTACATTTATTATACACACTGCACTCACTACATTCATTATACACACTCTGCACTCACTACAAACACACTGCATTCATTATACACACTGCACTCACTAGACACACTACATTCATTATACACATTCTGCACTCACTACAAACACACTACATTTATTATACACACTTTGCACTCACTACAAACACACTACATTTATTATACACACTGCACTCACTACATTCATTATACACACTCTGCACTCACTACAAACACACTTCATTCATTATACACACTGCACTCACTAGACACACTACATTCATTATACACATTCTGCACTCACTACAAACACACTACATTTATTATACACACTTTGCACTCACTACAAACACACTACATTTATTATACACACTGCACTCACTACATTCATTATACACACACTGCACTCACTACAAACACACTACATTGATTATACACACTCTGCACTCACTACAAACACACTACATTGATTATACACACTCTGCACTCACTACAAACACACTACATTTATTATAAACACTGCACTCACTACATTCATTATACACACTCTGCACTCACTACAAACACACTGCATTCATTATACACACTCTGCACTCACTAGACACACTACATTAATTATACACATTCTGCACTCGCTACAAACACACTACATTTATTATACACACTTTGCACTCACTACAAACACACTGCATTCATTATACACACTCTGCACTCACTACAGACACACTGCATTCATTATAAACACTCTGCACTCACTACAAACACACTACATTCATTATACACACTCTGCACTCACTACAAACACACTACATTCATTATACACACTCTGCACTCACTACAAACACACTACATTCACTATACACACTCTGCAGTCACTACAAACACTAAATTCATTATACACATTCTGCACTCACTACAGACACTAAATTCATTATACACATTCTGCACTCACTACAAAAACACTACATTTATTATACAGACTGCACTCACTACAAACACAGTACATTCATTATACACAGCCTGAACTGCACTATATGCATAGGAGTGTAATTTTTTTTTATAGGGGGGGGGGGGGGGGGGAATGGGAATCATGGGTGATTTCCCTCACTTTTTTCTCCAGGACTTGACCCCTGGATGTAACTGATGTGTGAGTGGTTGTTTTATACCTCCCTGTGGGCGGACCTGTATTTGTAACAACTGCAATAAAAACCAGGCTGGGTGTGCCAGCACCTCAGACCACTGCTTGACCCTCAACACGGAGCCCTGTCTCGTTCTTGGGGGGATTCACTGTATGCTGTTGGAGACTGATTGCTAGGAGTGTAAGCTGATGTATGCTTTTCCTGTTCGTCTGCTAGCAGCTATTCGTGAGGTTCCAGTTTGGAGTGCTATTTTGTATCCAGTTTGGGAGTTTGGTGATTTTACAGTAGCTGTGCCTGTCTGTGAAAAGGGGATTATCGCCTAAACGGATTTTAACCCCTTGTCTGCAGAAACGGTCCGTTACATCTCCGATATCTTGGAATCTGGCTGACAAAAGACCCAGGACATATGTATAGAGACAATTTCCTACCTTTGTTACAAACACTGAAATCAGATATGACTAGATGTACTGAAAACTGCACAGCCTGGTTCAGAAGAATGAGTACTATAAAATGCCAAGATTATTGAATCTATTTTCATTAACATCCCTAGGGCTTATTTCAAATCTCTAACGATGGCCATGCTACAGTACACGTGGATTACAAGAATCAGCAAGAATCTAAAAAAAGCTAATTCTACCAAAACATTGCTGGGGTGTGGGATTGACACTTGTTTTGCGATATTGCCAGGTGACTCATTTACAGCTAGGCAAACCATTTAGGAAAACAATGCAAGAAGTATGGAGAGGGATAAGACATTCCTACAGACTGACAACAACCCCGGGACCTCTCTTCCTTCCACCGCATTAGCCCCTGACGCCAGTTTACATGACAATGTATTAGAAACACACAAGCCCTGATCAAATGTGTCCACAGCTGACAAAATAGAACGAGAAACCCTGATTAGACACACTAAGAACCAAGCAGGGTCAATCAGGTACCCTATTACAAGGGCTAGAGTGGCATTAGAGAAGTCCAGGCATGAGGAGATCAACTGGCTGGCGAAGTGGAATAAGAAAAGATTTTAGTTAGTTATCTACACCTCTGATGTAGATAAGAACAAAGTCTACACACACCCAAGCCAATCTTGGCAAATAAATATGGGGATTCAGTTACATTATATGGCCATATTTTGTTAAGGCCACCACTACGTCACAGTAACTCAATATCGGCATGTACTACTCTAATTTTAACATGGGAGATTAACAAGCTGAGTGCAATACTTACTGCTTAAACTGCTTCCAGAGACTCTCCTTAATTTGTGCCTAGGCATTTATAAAGCCTTCAACACTACACACTGTTACCATATATTATATTTAAGGTTAGGATAAGTAAAATGTTTTACCTGAGAGGAAGTGACCTGCTGTCAGTTCCTCCCAGAGCTGACATCATTAAAGGGGCCCGCACTGTTAAAGGGCCACAGCACTGACCCAATGGGCCCAATGGGCCCCCTCAGTTCTGCTGCAGGCTGGGAACTCTAATATAGCATTTAAACATTTAAAACATTTACCGCTGAATGGAAGGATGGCACCAAGGGATTCCAGAACTGTAGTCGCAGTTACAGTACCTACAGTGTCCCATTATTCTTAGATCAGCACAAGTCTAGCATGCTTAATACGATGTGAGCCACACTAGGGTCATCAGTCCTTACAATGACACTCCAGGCACCATAGCAATTTCATCTGAATTTTATGGTGCAATGTGGTAGAAGGCTTTGAGAGTGTTAGCGACGCCCGGCTGAGGCTTTCTGATTTAATCCTCGGATACGGAGAGAAAGTTTAGTCTGGAGCGGAGTGATTGTGTGCTGGCTGGTGCCCCTCACACTATAACTGATACCGGAGAAACTGACGGAAGCGAAGCACAGAGAGATGGACACAGGTTTCTTCAGGAAGGAAGAGATTCTTTATTGGATCACCGATCGGGACTCAGAGGGACTAACGTCACCAAAATACAGCAAGTTCTGAGCCCCGGACAATAGTGCAGGCTCCTTATATAGGCACATAACTCCTCCCATATTAAGCTCCACCCGCACATTCTCTTGACCAATCAATACAAATAAGAATTAACTTCCTGCTTGACCGCATGGCCTGTCCAGCACAATGGAGGAGGGGAATACTACATCCTGTATTCTTGCACATGCTCCGTACACTACTGATCGTATCTTGCCTCGTGCAACCAACTGATCGATACGTCAGCATATGCACGTACACATGCCATGTGGTAATCTCGGCCTACTAAATTTATTTTTACCGAGATTCCACCACATTCCCCCCTTTGATGCCTCTTGATATTTCACAATTACTTGAGGCATCACTTAACCTTAGTTTGCATACACCACAAGTTACCTTGAACCAGACCAGACTTATCTTATGATGTGAATCTTCAACACTCATCTTCCTGCATTGGTTCTCCCTGATCTAGAGCCTCATATTTATAAATTGCCATTATCTGTGCAGCAGCCTTCCTCTCTGCTATATTTTCTATCAGGCTTTGCACAGACCTAACTACTAAGGGTATAAGACACGGCAGGAGTAGACACAACATTAAAATCAGTAGGACTCCACCTACCACTGCCTTAAGCCCTCCAAACCACTCATACCAGCTACCAAACCAACTACTTGGATTATACCCTTTCCATACCTGAGTAGGCACATGCGCTAGTTTAACCATATGGCTAGTAAGCTCAGCAATTGCTCAGGTTAAACTTCCCACATACACCTCCCTCTACTGCCAAAAGGTAATCCAAGGCTAATCTATTTTGGTATACTGCTGTCCTCATCCTGGTATTATGCTTCGCTAGAAGATTGAGCGCTTGTGATGTCTCGTTAGTAATAATCTCAACCACCGCCTATAATCTTATAATACGGTTGAGCATATAAATAGGGGTTCTATAACCAAAGGTACCATCCTCTGCCCACGTGGCTGGCCCATAATAATCTATAATACGCTGGGGAGGCCATTCATTATCTTCCCAGGCGCCTATCTCTATGGGTCCCCTTTTCTTCCTATGATTCACATCATACACTTTAACACCTAAAGTCTCACCTGTTTCAATAGGTAACAAGAAGAAGGATGGTTTGAGCATACCCAACACACATGCCCCTTCCCAGTCCTGTGGCAACTCCGAAAAGGCTTTCTTACCACAGATCCAGTACAAATTTGCTGGGGCTCTCCAGGTAGATGTGATGGATAGATCAAACCACACATCCTTTAAATTGGCGTATCTAGCAAACGGGTTAGGTGGTTTTGAGACATTTGAAGCCGACCACCAAGTTGTATTCTTTGTATCATCATCATAAGCTTTTTGCCCTAGACAAGTTAATTCTCCTACAGAAGTATTATACATTATTCCTTTCCTTGCTATGCAAACATAACCTATGATGGAGGTCTTTAATCTCCACTCAGATTTACCTCTAACACTCATATGATAATCGGCTTGTGTAGATATTAATTGGTCAACTGCCTCAGAACCGGACATTACCTCTTTTGCTTCCCAAGGCCATTGGTCTCCCATGTTAGTACCTCCACACACATAGCAGTTGGTAACATTAAGACTACCGGCAATACTTTCGGCTAAATCAATGAACAGGTTTTTAGCATTATGGGGGATCTTATTATCTATGCTCATCTCTTCATAAAAGGAATGGTATACTTGATGAGTTTGGGAGGATACCGTATCAGTCTCTATCCCTATAAACAATACTGTCCCAGGATCTAAACCCGTCCCATATATTTGAAACCCAAATAAATTACCATACTTGTCTAAGAACTTGTCGGGGTTATTTATAAGTATATGGACTGGATTGCATTCCATAGACTTACAATATGGGCTGGTAGGCAACTTAGTCACTATCATGTCCTTGTCTACTGTCTGTCCCCAAGTTGCCCACCCCACACAAGACCAATATGGGCAAAAGTTATAATCTCTATTTGGGCATCTAGGACTCACATATTTATTTTTACTACTGGGACAAATATATTTATCGTTAGACCCATACGTCCTCTCCCATCTAAGATCCCCACATACATTCCACGGCTTTCTACCACTTGATATCGCCTTACACGCATCAAATAGCAGAACACCCGAAGAATGTACGGATTCTAATACTGTCTTGTTAATTAGGGTCCCCTGAGGATCTCCATTCCTGAGAGTCAACCAAATTGTACGGGGTTGATACTCTGGACTGAAGCACTTAGGTTCTCCTACTCCTAAATGGCACACACTATATTCTATATTAAGGTATCTACATCTTGATACATCTCCTTTACACTCGTATTGTGAATGCCAAATTAGGGTTTGGGAAATATGGTTACCTGTTCTTGTAGTCTTAATGCATACCTCACAGCTAGGAGTGTCGGTACCTCTACCTTCCTGAATATAAAAATACACATAAATAAACATTATCAAGAACACATCTTTCGCCGTCATCCTCAGTCTTCGTCCGTGCGAAGGCACCTCAGCTTCCAGGATGTAAGGGCTGCAGGGAATGGAGTTCTGCTCGTCTTCACAGGAGTCCCTTCGAGACTTTCCCTGGCTTATATACTATACGTCGGTGGGCGGACAGGCTTTATTATGGCCCTCTCACTCACGCACCAAATCCCTGAAACAATAAAATTTTGTAATCCACAAAGTTCCTCGTTACTCCGACTGAGTCTTGCGTTTTAACCGGATCTTGCAGGGATTCTCTGGATCTGCTGTAACTTGCCAAGAATCGACTGCTGCTGGTTTAACCCTGGAGTGATGTATCCACGGAGTCACTTCGGCTACTTTTATCGCTGTAGGGGTAGACAAAAGAACAACATAAGGACCTCTCCACTTGGGCCCTAACGGTACATTATTCCACTCTTTAATCCACACTTGGTCTCCTGGGTGGTAACTATGAACTGGGGGATAAATATTCACAGGTAATCTATCTTGTACCCATTTCTGTACCTCCTCCATAGTCTTACCCAACTCTACAACCTGCTGCCGGGTAATTCCTTCTCCCAACTGACTCAAGTCCCCCCTTAAGTTACCAAGTACGGGAGGTGGTCGCCCATACATGATTTCAAAAGGAGAGAGGCCCATCCTTCTGGTAGGGGTACTGCGGATTCGCAATAGAGCTATGGGTAAGAGAACGTTCCATTTAAGTTGGGTTTCCTGACACATTTTAGCCAACTGATTCTTAATAGTTCTATTCATTCTCTCTACCTTACCAGAACTCTGGGGTCTATATGCCGTATGAAGCCTCCACTTTATACCAAGCATATGAGTCAGTTGTTGTAGGCACTGATGAACAAAAGCTGGACCATTGTCCGATCCTATAGAGCAGGGTAGTCCATATCGGGGTATTATTTCTCGTAACAGGAATCTCACAACTTCTCCTGCTTTCTCTGTACGAGTAGGACATGCTTCTACCCAGCCTGAATAGGTGCACACAATTACCAACAGGTAACGATGTCCACCCGATTTAGGCATCACTGTATAGTCAATTTGTAAATCGGACATGGGGAGTCCCCCCATAAACTGGACTCCTGGTGGCTTTACTGGTCCTTGTCTTGCATTATTTTTAGCACACGTTACACATCTTCGTACAATGGCCTGAGTCAAGTTGGACAATCTTGGTATGTAGAAATGTTTTCTGAGAGATTCTTCTGTGCTGTCTCTCCCAGAATGTGTCCCGTTGTGATAGTTTTGGACAATTTCTACCGCTAGTGATGCTGGAATGACTATTCTTCCATCTTCTAACTGATACCATTTGTTCTCCAAATACTTTCCAGGTTCAGTCTTTAACCACTCCTCTTCTTGAGCTGTATAAACTGGAGTCCATTGAGACAGTGGAGTTGGTATAAGAGCAGCTATATGCCCCACATATTCCTGTCTTCCTGATTCAGCGGCACGCTTAGCTGCACTATCTGCCATCCGATTTCCTTTGGCTACATCACCATCTCCTCTCTGATGCGCTCGACAATGTATGATACCGACTTCTTTCGGCTCCCACACTGCTTCCAATAGTTGTAGGATTTCAGCTGCATACTTGATTTCTTTGCCTTCTGAATTCAATAGTCCTCTTTCTTTATACAAAGCTCCGTGGGCATGAGTGGTTAAAAACGCATATTTGGAGTCCGTGTAGATGTTCACTCTTAAACCTTCAGCCAATTGTAACGCTCGTGTCAGTGCTATCAATTCTGCCTTTTGTGCTGATGTTCCTTTCGCCAGTGGCCGAGCTTCTATCACCTTGTCTATTGTTGTTACTGCATATCCTGCATAGCGGATCCCTTCTTTCACATAACTACTGCCGTCGGTATAATATTGAACATCGGGGTTCTGGATGGGAAAATCCCGAAGATCTGGTCTACTTGAAAATACTTCATCCATTACTTCCAAACAATCATGTTGACTTTCAGTAGGTTGTGGCAAAAGGGTAGCTGGATTTAAGGTGTTTACAGTCTCTAAATGCACTCTTGGGTTTTCACACAACATTGCTTGATACTTGGTCATACGGCTGTTACTAAACCAATGATTTCCTTTGTAATCCAACAACGTCTGTACTGCATGTGGGACTCGTACATAAAGTTCTTGACCCAGAGTGAGTTTATCGGCTTCAGCTACTAGCAGGGCGGCTGCAGCTACGGCTCTTAGACAAGGTGGAAGTCCGCTGGCCACTGCATCCAATTGCTTAGACATGTAGGCAACAGGTCTTTGCCATGATCCCAAGTACTGTGTCAATACTCCCACAGCCATTCTTCTTTGCTCATGTACATACAGGTAGAATGGTCGTGTGTGATCAGGTAGACCTAATGCTGGGGCACTCATCAAAGCCTTCTTCACATCTTCAAATGCTGTTTGCTGTTCTTGAGTCCATAAGAAGGGGTCGTGCTCTGTACCTTTGATAGCTGCATACAGAGGTTTTGCCAGTATCGCGTAGCTGGGAATCCATATCCTACAGAAGCCTGCTGCCCCCAAGAATTCTCGCACTTGTCTTCTATTCTTGGGTATTGGTATTTGGCACACAGCTTCTTTTCTCTCTGGCCCCATAATTCTTTGACCTTCAGAGATATGGAATCCCAGATATTTGACAGTTGGCAAACACAACTGAGCCTTCTTTCTAGACACCTTGTATCCTGCCTTCCAGAGAATGTGTAATAGATCGTGCGTTGCTTGCTGACATATTTCTTTTGTAACTGCTGCTATCAACAAGTCATCTACATACTGTAACAATACACACTCTCCTGGGATGGACTCGAAATCCAGTAGATCTTGACTTAGAGCTGAACCAAATAGTGTAGGTGAATTTTTAAACCCTTGGGGCAGTCTTGTCCAGGTCATTTGGCGTTTTGAGCCCGTTACAGCGTTCTCCCATTGGAAAGCGAAAATACATTGACTTTCTGCGGCAATTCGGAGGCAAAAGAAGGCATCTTTGAGGTCTAAGACTGTAAAGTAAGTAGCCCCGCCCGGAATTAAAGCAAGCAGGTTGTATGGATTGGGTACAACTGGATGTATACTAACAACCGCATCATTGACTGCTCTCAAGTCCTGCACAGGTCGATACTCATCTGTACCGGGCTTTTGAACAGGCAGCAATGGGGTGTTCCAGGGGGAAGTACAGAATTTTAGGATACCATACCGTATGAACTTATCCAGATAAGATTGGATGTTCTTCTCAGCCTTCTGCGGGATGTGATATTGTCTTAGGCTCACTGGATAAACCCCAAGTTTTAGTTCAATTTTAATAGGTGGAATATTGCGGGCCAGTCCTGGTGGGTTGTTCTCTGCCCAAACTCCTGGTATGTTGAATAAGGACTCATCACTCCTAGGGTTTTGGCTAGTCAACGCTGTATAAAGTCGCCACTCTTCTTCCTTTGGTACGGATAATGTCATAATACCTGAAGGTCCATTAAACTTTAAGGATGTTGTTCCATTTGGTAGGAACGTAATCTGCGCTTGTAACTTAGATAGCATATCACGTCCCAGCAATTGGACTGGACATTCAGGCATATAAAGGAATTGATGTTTTACTACGTGGCCTCCCAATGTACAGAGTCGACTTTTAAGAACCGGTTTTTCAGCACTTCTTCCAGTTGCTCCTATCACAGTAATAGTCCTTCCAGATGGGGGAGCAACTAGATTAGTCACCACTGAATGTTCAGCACCAGTGTCGATCATGAACGCACTCCTTTTTCCCCCTATTGATACATCGACCATAGGCTCCGCTCGACCAAGGGGGATGGAGCCCGGTCGGTATCAATAGTCCTCCATGACCGTGTCAGCCAATCCTACAAAGTCCCTACCTTCTCTATCGCGGGACCTTTGCGCTGCTGGGAAATACCTATCTTCCCTAACACTTCCTCTGTTCCCATTGCTCCCTCTATTACCATTACTCCCTCCGGGGCCTCCTCTACCTCTCGCTCTGCCTCTAAAGTTTCCATAACCTGCCCTGGGTTGGTCTCTCTCGTACTGCTCTCTTTGTGGACACTCGTTCCTCCAATGCCCTTCTTCCTTGCAATACGCGCACTGATTCCTACTCAAAGGCTCCCTATTCCATCTACTATCGCCTCTATCTGGGCCCCGTCTATCTACGCCTGCGATTGCTACCGCTAGCATATCTGCCTTTCTACGCATCTTGCGCTCTTCCTCTTTCTTACTTTCTGTTTCCCTGTTCATGTATACTTTATTAGCTACCTCCATTAGTTGGGTGATGGACATACCTGCAAACCCTTCTAACTTCTGTAGCTTGCGCTTAATATCTCCGTAAGCTTGGCTGACAAAGGCGGAGTTCACCATTCGGGAATTATCTGCGTCTTCCGGATTAAAGGGGGTATACAAGCGGTATGCCTCCAATAATCGGTCATAAAAGACACTGGGTGCTTCATCACTTTTCTGAATCACCTCAACTGTCTTCGACATATTAATGGCTTTCTTTCCTCCAGCTTTCATGCCAGCAATTATAGCGTCTCTATAGGCTTTAAGTTGGACCATATCTGCGCCTTTAACATTCCAGTCGGGATCGGTATTAGGGTAATGTGTTGCGGCCCATGCTGATGGATTGGCTTGATTCAAAGCACGGGCTTTATCCTCTAGCGCTTTAATGGCCGCTTGGTTAATCCTTGTCCTTTCCTCATTGTTAAACAAAGTCATTAATAACTGCTGGCAATCAGCCCATGTCGGGTTATGTGTCTGAACTATCGAGGTGAACAGATCGGTCATAGCTTGTGGTTTCTCAGTATACGAGGAATTGTGGGTCTTCCAATTCAAGAGATCGGTTGTCGTGAATGGGACATATACGAAGACTGGGTCAGCATGTGCCATTTGACCTGCGGCATCGATATAGGCTGACCCGGGATTCAGACGAAGAGGCATCTGATAATGTTTTAATTGTTGGGTACCGGTCAGTTGTCGGGTTAGTATGGGGCTACATGGAGGGGCGTCAGTTAGAGGTTCCGGTCGGGGGGTAATAAAGCATGAGGATGTGGGAGCTTGGTTTTGGGAAAAAGTAGTAAATAAAACACTTCGAGCCGAGCTAGAAGAAGCTTGACCGGAAGTCTGAAGTGGCGCCAAATCAGGATATTCAGATCTAATGGTGGTTGGCTCTGGTTCCGGAAGGGGAGATTTAGTACGAGAGGGGGTGGATTCTGTACTGGAGGAGGAAGCGGAAGTGGATGAGGGCAATGAGGGAAGGGGTGCAGGACTTCCTGCATTCGCGTCACTTCCTCTTAAAGGAAAGTAAGGGGGCGGCAAAGGGATCTCGGACTCAGGGGGCGTGTCCAAAATGGGCCTAACACCAGTCCTAGTGGACAAACAAGTCCTAGCCACCATGAGGCGACATTGCTCCTCGTGGCATGTCTGAATCCATTTTGGCGAGTCATTTACGGCCTGTCTCCAACAATCAATATAAGGAAACTGCCCGTAAAGTTCAGGCCTACCCGATACAGCCACGTGTAAGCGCTGTACCAGAGTTGGATCCAAACTGCCACGTGGCAGCCATGCCGCAACCAAAGTAGGCCACTCCCTAGTACACAAAGTGACCAAACGTACAGGAGACATTTTAACCCCAAAATCACATGTTTTGAATCCCTTTTTAAAATTCTTCACCATACAACCTAAGGGATCCGGAATCGTTGACTGCGACGCGCCCATACTTATCAATGGAACGTTGTTGACAACGAATACTATGCACGCGTACTATTCAACAATCACACCCATTTCCTCTGGCAACAGCACCACGTGGTACAGTTACCAAGTGAAACGTACACAATAACACAATAAACACTCAGGGAATTCCCGTACACACACAGCTGTTACACCAATCACTAGATAATCAATATTATGCCCTTTGGCGAAACTATACAGTCACCCACGCTATAATTCTCTATATACGAATTACCCGTCTATAACACACCCCAGTAACATCGTCTTTTACAAATAGCGGTTACAGTACGGTTAGCATAGGTCAAAGCACAATTTAAGGTCACAATACAATTATTAGTGGTTATGGTGTTAAACATGCAATAGACGACAATGATTAGTACTTATATACAGTGTCAGTAAATATACAGGGTTATGGTACCGTGCACTATGATACAGCAACACACTATTAACACTCTCGCTAGACGGCTGAGCTCGCGCTATCTAACAAGATATACACTTTACTAAACAATCTTTAACACATTTACAATTCCCAACTAAACTATTGGCCAGTACCTTGAATGGACTACCTAAAACTATGTACACCCGTTTTGGTTAGCCACACTGCCCAAGCACCACATATAGCGAGCTAGAGGACCGAATTTACACAGGCGCCTCTTAGTCGATTACTATCAAAAATCTAGTGGGTTCCAAATTTACACGCCTTCCCACTTAGCCAAGATAGGTTGAGAGCTAGCGAACCGAATTTACACAGGCGCCGCTTAGTCTCCCGGTCCCTCCGACCTAGCGAACGTAATATACACCCTAGAACGCTAGTCTAGACAAGACACCGGTGTCCGGCTAGGGCTATTTACACAGGACCCCGCCTGACTAACCAAATCAAACGGTCTGACTAAAGAGCGTTCGATTGAGCGGTGCGCCTTCGCTCCTTCCCTCCGACAGAGGGGGCAGATTCCATACACAAATAACCCCTTATGGGCCTACCGCACAATCGGTATACCCCTAGTGGGTCTGCCGTCTAAAACAGCAGTTGTCTTACCTCCTCGTTCCTGAACCTGAGTTCACACTCATCGACGGGGACACCCCAGCACTTCTTACGTAGAGGCCGATGATCTCCTGGACAACAGACCAGTGGCGCCGAGACGAAGGGAGGTCCACGCAGAAGTTCAGGGGTGCAACCGTAGAGAACGTGGGCAAAGATAGACCGTCTCACGCCTCTGCCTCTCAGCTACCGTTGAACGATGAGCTTCCCGGCCAATGCACCAAATGATACCGGAGAAACTGACGGAAGCGAAGCACAGAGAGATGGACACAGGTTTCTTCAGGAAGGAAGAGATTCTTTATTGGATCACCGATCGGGACTCAGAGGGACTAACGTCACCAAAATACAGCAAGTTCTGAGCCCCGGACAATAGTGCAGGCTCCTTATATAGGCACATAACTCCTCCCATATTAAGCTCCACCCGCACATTCACTTGACCAATCAATACAAATAAGAATTAACTTCCTGCTTGACCGCATGGCCTGTCCAGCACAATGGAGGAGGGAAATACTACATCCTGTATTCTTGCACATGCTCCTTACACTACTGATCGTATCTTGCCTCGTGCAACCAACTGATCGATACGTCAGCATATGCACGTACACATGCCACGTGGTAATCTCGGCCTACTAAATTTATTTTTACCGAGATTCCACCACATAACAACTTCATTCTGATGAAGTTGTTGTGGTACTTGGAGTGGGCCCTTAATTCAGTCATTCTCCCTTCAATAATATGCCAGGAGAGTATTTTAATTAGTTAATGGCTACACAAATAGTACAAAATTACATAATATACCCATTAAAAGAACAGGCAGATCATGTAATATGTTCATATTTGGACTGTACATCCAAAAAGAGGCTCCAGGGACTCACTGGGTTCAAATGTTAGGTAGTTTTAATGGATCATCACGTGCACAGCAATGTTTTGACCGTAACAAACGTCTTTCTCATATTCAGACTATTTCTCAGTCATGTCCACTTAGCTGTTCACATGAGAATGCAGAGCTTCTGTGCTCACTCCTGCCTGCCAGCTCTTCTCCAGCTCTTCACCTCGTCTGAACTATCGAGGTGAACAGATCGGTCATAGCTTGTGGTTTCTCAGTATACGAGGAATTGTGGGTCTTCCAATTCAAGAGATCGGTTGTCGTGAACGGGACATATACGAAGACTGGGTCAGCATGTGCCATTTGACCTGCGGCATCGATATAGGCTGACCCGGGATTCAGACGAAGAGGCATCTGATAATGTTTTAATTGTTGGGTACCGGTCAGTTGTCGGGTTAGTATGGGGCTACGTGGAGGGGCGTCAGTTAGAGGTTCCGGTCGGGGGGTAATAAAGCATGAGGATGTGGGAGCTTGGTTTTGGGAAAAAGTAGTAAATAAAACACTTCGAGCCGAGCTAGAAGAAGCTTGACCGGAAGTCTGAAGTGGCGCCAAATCAGGATATTCAGATCTAATGGTGGTTGGCTCTGGTTCCGGAAGGGGAGATTTAGTACGAGAGGGGGTGGATTCTGTACTGGAGGAGGAAGCGGAAGTGGATGAGGGCAATGAGGGAAGGGGTGCAGGACTTCCTGCATTCGCGTCACTTCCTCTTAAAGGAAAGTAAGGGGGCGGCAAAGGGATCTCGGACTCAGGGGGCGTGTCCAAAATGGGCCTAACACCAGTCCTAGTGGACAAACAAGTCCTAGCCACCATGAGGCGACATTGCTCCTCGTGGCATGTCTGAATCCATTTTGGCGAGTCATTTACGGCCTGTCTCCAACAATCAATATAAGGAAACTGCCCGTAAAGTTCAGGCCTACCCGATACAGCCACGTGTAAGCGCTGTACCAGAGTTGGATCCAAACTGCCACGTGGCGGCCATGCCGCAACCAAAGTAGGCCACTCCCTAGTACACAAAGTGACCAAACGTACAGGAGACATTTTAACCCCAAAATCACATGTTTTGAATCCCTTTTTAAAATTCTTCACCATACAACCTAAGGGATCCGGAATCGTTGACTGCGACGCGCCCATACTTATCAATGGAACGTTGTTGACAACGAATACTATGCACGCGTACTATTCAACAATCACACCCATTTCCTCTGGCAACAGCACCACGTGGTACAGTTACCAAGTGAAACGTACACAATAACACAATAAACACTCAGGGAATTCCCGTACACACACAGCTGTTACACCAGTCACTAGATAATCAATATTATGCCCTTTGGCGAAACTATACAGTCACCCACGCTATAATTCTCTATATACGAATTACCCGTCTATAACACACCCCAGTAACATCGTCTTTTACAAATAGCGGTTACAGTACAGTTAGCATAGGTCAAAGCACAATTTAAGGTCACAATACAATTATTAGTGGTTATGGTGTTAAACATGCAATAGACGGCAATGATTAGTACTTATATACAGTGTCAGTAAATATACAGGGTTATGGTACCGTGCACTATGATACAGCAACACACTATTAACACTCTCGCTAGACGGCTGAGCTCGCGCTATCTAACAAGATATACACTTTACTAAACAATCTTTAACACATTTACAATTCCCAACTAAACTATTGGCCAGTACCTTGAATGGACTACCTAAAACTATGTACACCCGTTTTGGTTAGCCACACTGCCCAAGCACCACATATAGCGAGCTAGAGGACCGAATTTACACAGGCGCCTCTTAGTCGATTACTATCAAAAATCTAGTGGGTTCCAAATTTACACGCCTTCCCACTTAGCCAAGATAGGTTGAGAGCTAGCGAACCGAATTTACACAGGCGCCGCTTAGTCTCCCGGTCCCTCCGACCTAGCGAACGTAATATACACCCTAGAACGCTAGTCTAGACAAGACACCAGTGTCCGGCTAGGGCTATTTACACAGGACCCCGCCTGACTAACCAAATCAAACGGTCTGACTAAAGAGCGTTCGATTGAGCGGTGCGCCTTCGCTCCTTCCCTCCGACAGAGGGGGCAGATTCCATACACAAATAACCCCTTATGGGCCTACCGCACAATCGGTATACCCCTAGTGGGTCTGCCGTCTAAAACAGCAGTTGTCTTACCTCCTCGTTCCTGAACCTGAGTTCACACTCATCGACGGGGACACCCCAGCACTTCTTACGTAGAGGCCGATGATCTCCTGGACAACAGACCAGTGGCGCCGAGACGAAGGGAGGTCCACGCAGAAGTTCAGGGGTGCAGCCGTAGAGAACGTGGGCAAAGATAGACCGTCTCACGCCTCTGCCTCTCAGCTACCGTTGAACGATGAGCTTCCCGGCCAATGCACCAAATGATACCGGAGAAACTGACGGAAGCGAAGCACAGAGAGATGGACACAGGTTTCTTCAGGAAGGAAGAGATTCTTTATTGGATCACCGATCGGGACTCAGAGGGACTAACGTCACCAAAATACAGCAAGTTCTGAGCCCCGGACAATAGTGCAGGCTCCTTATATAGGCACATAACTCCTCCCATATTAAGCTCCACCCGCACATTCTCTTGACCAATCAATACAAATAAGAATTAACTTCCTGCTTGACCGCATGGCCTGTCCAGCACAATGGAGGAGGGGAATACTACATCCTGTATTCTTGCACATGCTCCGTACACTACTGATCGTATCTTGCCTCGTGCAACCAACTGATCGATACGTCAGCATATGCACGTACACATGCCACGTGGTAATCTCGGCCTACTAAATTTATTTTTACCGAGATTCCACCACATAACAACTTCATTCTGATGAAGTTGTTGTGGTACTTGGAGTGGGCCCTTAATTCAGTCATTCTCCCTTCAATAATATGCCAGGAGAGTATTTTAATTAGTTAATGGCTACACAAATAGTACAAAATTACATAATATACCCATTAAAAGTACAGGCAGATCATGTAATATGTTCATATTTGGACTGTACATCCAAAAAGAGGCTCCAGGGACTCACTGGGTTCAAATGTTAGGTAGTTTTAATGGATCATCACGTGCACAGCAATGTTTTGACCGTAACAAACGTCTTTCTCATATTCAGACTATTTCTCAGTCATGTCCACTTAGCTGTTCACATGAGAATGCAGAGCTTCTGTGCTCACTCCTGCCTGCCAGCTCTTCTCCAGCGTGGATATAGACGATCAAAAATAATATTTTTATTAATTTGCTTTTCTTAATTTTTTTCTCTTTTGCCAGATGTGACATTAGTATACAGCTATCGCAGCATGCAGATATTGTCAAAATGTCATTCTAATAAATAGTAAAACCATAGCAAGAGAACATGTAAGATATTAGCAGGAAATCGCAGTGTGTAATAATGGCGTGCCCACTCAATATAAATAGTAAGTAAACTACTATCAAAAATGTATCTGTGTTCTCCAAAGGAGTATATTTACTCATGTGAATTTGTCATTATTGGCTGTTAATGGGCATTTATTTCATTGTGCCCCAATGAGCCCAAATAAATAAAGAGGTATTTGCATGTGCGGAACATTTTACCTGCAAAATAGCTAAATAATATGCTTTCACTATTTTATTCCATAATGCACCTAAGTGGTTTGGACTTCAGCTGAATAGACCTCCGTTATTAAAGTGATTTTCAAAAAAAGAAATCATATGATTAAGTAGTGTTCTCAGCTCTCTATATAAAAGAACTACATTGAAAATATTTTACACGGCAAATGGATTGGATGCATAGTTCCCTGGCTTTACGCTGGCATGTGGTTTGTTCTTTAAAGAAAGTAATAGAAAAATTAATCCATAGGGGACCTTTCCAGATGCAAAGGACCCACCACTAATTGTTACTGATGGCTAGTGTGACATATGCTTAGTGCTGTTTTTTTAGGTTACAAATAGCAAAACCGGGTTAAATGTAAAAAAAAAAAATTGAAATATTGAACTTGTCACACTCAAAATAAACCACAAAGAAATAAATGAAGCAGATTTTATCACCTTTAAACAATTGTGTTGGGAATTTGGTTTTATTAACTACTAAAGTTTACCTTTACCTTAAAAAATATATGCATTCTGATTATATCGTTATTTTACTGGATAGCGTAGGTTAATACATTTTAGAATTGAATGATAGGTTAGTCAAAATCCAGCTGTAGGCATTTTGAATTTTAACAGTTAGATTTTTTTGTTTTTTTTTTTAAACGTGCTTAAAGAGGTAGATTTATTTATTTATTTGGATTATTTTCTGTTTTGTAAATAAAATAACTATTCCATGGTAAATAAATGCATTTTATTTATTAATGCAAATGTTATATCTGAAAATGAAAGGAAAATCAAATAAAGCACGACTGAGATAATGCTCAAGCATTGCTTTAAGAAATTAAATGCATCAGCAGAAATTGAAAACGGCAACTCCTTCTACTTGAAGCATGCTGGCGAGAATGTCTAAAGGGACACCGTAGACACCCAGACCACTTCAGCTCATTGAAGTGGTCTGGGTGCAATGTCCCCTGTCCCTTACCCTACAGTGGTAATTATTGTAGTTTCTGAGAAACTACAATAATTACCTCTGAGGGATAACTCCTCCACTAGTGGCTGTCTACCAGATAGCCACTAGAGGGACTTCCAGAAATGAAATGGACCTTCCGTTATCTGACGCTGGAGGTCCTCGTGCTCAGCATGAGGACCTCCAGCGTCAGATTTTTACCCATAGGAAAGCATTGAATAATGCTTTCCTATGGGAAATCCTAATGAGAGCGTGGCCACTGCCGCGCATGTGCATTGGGTCTCCCCCATCGGGGGCACTGCAGGAGCCTATAGTGCCAGGAAACCGGGTTTGTTTTCCTGGCACTATATAGAATCCCTTTAAGGACATTTAAAAGTCCACATGGACTTTGCACAATTATGATTGTAACAGACTACAATTGGAGTTAGCATGGTTGATTTGTATTTTATTATTTTTCATTAGAATATTAATATATTTTAAAATATGTTGGATAAGAAAGTTGAGAACAGATGAGTATTTTGTTTAAAAGGTACATTCTAAACACCATAACTACTACATATGATTGTAGTGGTGATGGTGCAAAGTGTTTTTAGATGACACAACCTGCCTCCACAGACTTTTTTTTTTTAGAGTGGCCACTCTTGTGTTTCACTTCCACGTTATGCATCCAAAGTTGTCCGAACCTCATTAAATAAGATTTGGTTAAGGTGGCCACCTGATTAGTACCTCATTAAAGGGACACTACGTTCACCACAACAACTACAGCTTGGTGTAGTGGTTCTGGTGTCTATAGCCTGTTCCCGCAGGCTTTTTAATGTAAACACTGACTATTCAGAGAAAAGGCAGTGTTTACATTACTGCCTTAGGACACCTATAGTGACCACTGCAGATGAATGTGATTGGCAACTTGTATCCCCTTCTCTTGTGTAAGGGCATTCCACCTGTCATTCACTCGTTGTTCCGTTAACCTCGTATTTATTTATAAAATATTTTACCAGGAAAGATACATTGAGATTTCTCTCGTTTTCAAGCATGTCCTATACAAGGCTCCGACTTCAGCCTCAAAAGCGGTGCTGCCACTGTCTGTGCAATTTTGAGAATTTGCAAAGACCCCCGATGGCGACATCGCAACTGGGGGCTCAGGTGGCCGGGCGGATAAAGGTGAGCCTGAACCCGTCCTTAGTGTGCGCCGCCGTCTTCGGGTCCTTTTGAAGCGCCAGGAGCGCATGTCACTGCTGTACTCTCGCGCACTGACGAAAGCGCAGCATTTGGGTCTATGGAGGATAAAACCAATTCCCTGCGGATTGACATTTCTAGGCAGAGTTAGCTCCACCCAGTGCGTGGAAGGAAATACGCAGAGACAAAGTAGTCCCCAGTCTCTCAGTATAGCTCTTGGCTGGGATGGAATTTCAGTGAAATCCTCACGCTGTCAGTATGAGTATTTTCAGATTATCTCTCTCTCTATGAAATAGTCATTTTTAATATGTGGGTGACAGCGCCGCTTTAAGCACACATGTTATGCACTACAGCTCCCATGATCCTCTGCCAGTCACTCTGAGGGCTGAGCATCATGGGAGACGTAGTCCGGCTAGCTAGAGCAAGCAAAAAAAAAAACGAGCCTTGCAACGGCCATTCTCTTATCTCAGATCCCAGCCCGCGTGAGAGACGCGAGCGGTGACGCAGGACGCACAACGCACGACCGACGCGGTTTCCATGGTGATGGAAATGGCCTGGGAGGAGCTGTAGTTGCGAACCTGAAAAGGCCCGCCATCGTTTCCACCAGAATGAGCCTGACACCGGAGGCCAGGGCCAGGTAACCGTTATACCCCGGGGGAGGAGGGGGGCAGACAGACAGCATGGCGCCATGGGGAGGGCGGCGGCTCGCTGGGGGCCACACAGTGCCAGCCACTCCCAGCACACTCGGTTTGTGAGGGAATTTAATATAGAGTCACACCTCGGGCGACCTCCCTGGGGGTAGACAAAGTCTCCTGTATTGTTTGTTGGCATCATGAGACCCAATTTCTGAAAGAAACAAACTATAATCCCCTACCTTTATTTACCATGTGCTATCCTCACTCACACCCCAGTGTCCCCTCTAAAGTTAGAATTAATACAAAAACACATCATATTATCATATGGCAGTACGCTTGCTGGGTTACTCACTGAAGTGAGAATTGGAGAGTTTTTAAAGAGAATTCAAATTTTGCAGATTTGGGAAGGATCCTCATTTCGTTATACACAAAGCTAACAACTGTACACATTGTCATTCAAATAACTGTTCCTGAATAGGTTTGTAAAACCACCTGTCCCTATTATTGTATCTAATCTCATAAAGTGGGTGTGTTGGTAAAAATACATATATTTAAAAGTAGATAAAAGAGATAAATTAAGTTATTAGGTGAGTTAAGCGAAAGTCCGCAATAGAAAGAATGAGGTCTGTGCTACCAGATCATTTGTGCACACCATGGTGCTACTAGTGTTTATTTGAAGAACAACATTAAACCACAAACATTTTCAGGTTTTTACCAAGGCAAATGTCCTCACAGTGTCCAGGACATTTGTATTGATAAAGGGAAATGGCTAGAAAAGTTAAATGTTTTCTTCAAATAAACACTATTGGCACGGATGTGCACAAAGTAGCTGGTAGTGCAGATCTCATTTGTTCTATTGTTTACATTGGTTATTGTACACTGTTGGAGCTACAGTGTGGGGTCTTTGCAGCACAGTCTACAGCTATATATTTTGATCTAATCTGTTTTTTTTGTTTGTTTTTAATGGTACTGCAGATACCCTTTTGGTTCATGCATTTGTTTTGATGAATACATCAGCTAGCAAATGCTGAACATGATATGCCATAAACCCTTTCTGAATAGGGATGTGTGAGGAATGCCCAATGTTCCCATTGAGAATAGTCTAAGCTGCCTAGGTTGTTTCTGACACGCTTTGTTAATATGCAACAACCATGATAATTCTGGCAATACAAACCACAGCACAACGCTGGCATATCAGAAGTTGCAAATTTGTTGTAATATATGAAAATACTCTATGTAATGGCACAGGTCTTTTTGTGCCAGAACTTTGCTATATGCCATGCGTTTTGATTGCCAGAGTTAATTAAGCACATTAACGAACATTGTATTTAAAATGACTCATCAGACTCCTTTTCTTCTTACTCTTTATTTTCTTTCCAGAGACAATCAAACACGACAAATACAAGATTCAGTTAACAATGTGGAGAAGCACTTTGGAGAGCTGTGTCAACTCTATGCTGGGTATGTTCGTAAGACTGCCAGACTACGGGACAAAGCTGATCTTCTTGTGAGAACAGTCAATGTGTATGCAGACACTGAGACGCCAAATCTGAAAGCTGGGTTGAAAAACTTTGCTGATGAATTTGCCAAACTTCAGGATTACCGTCAGGCAGAGGTATTTAGTGGTCAGAGCAGGCATCACAACTGTTCAAAGATTTAAGAAGCGATTGACTGAAAGCGGTATCCTGCCCCCTTCTTCACCATATAATGTTCTGTGTTTTCATACTTCTTCTCTCTCATCTATTATGTAGTGATTCACTTGTATGCCATTTGTGTAATTATCTCTCCAATCCTTTATGTGGTCATACACTTTGGCACCGTCTGTATGTCTCTTTTGCCATTGGCGATAAAACATCTGCTCCCACAATGCTTTGTTAAACTATATGCACTTGACCAGTATTGATTGTATTTCAAGATTCAGAACTGTCATGCATCTAGGAAAAAAAAACAGCTTTTTAATCTAAATAGAAATTTTCAATCTTGAATTTTTTGTTAGTTATGCTTGTAAGTGTTCATTTAAAAGATTTATTTTTTGTTTAAAAGATTGTGTGAGATTTGCAGTCAGGTTTGTTGGTATATTATCAGTGTTTTGTTCTTGTCCTCAGAACAGCTACATCTCTTAGAATAACTGTCTGATTAACCTTGTGTTCAAAGAGTAAGATTCACAAAGCAATTCTGGGTTAATTTCCATACTTGATGTTGAATGAATCAGACCTGGTGCTACTAATTTTCATTCCAGTATTTAAGCATTATTTTAGTGTCTGTCTCCAGTTTGATAAAACCATAAAAAAATCTTGGACTCTAATTATCGGTTGCTAAGAGGGAGAGTTTGTAGCATGGAAACAGCCTTGGTTTGTAGCATAGAAACCAACCCTATGTCAGGGGAATCTTTTATCTGCTCTTTTAATTGTTTAATTTAGTGAAATTGAATTTTGTTAATTGTGTTTTGCATTTGGTAGAAGCTGTTAGGAAGGATTAATTGTAAAGTGGGATTAACCAATCAGTATGTTTCCAACATGTTTTGTAGTATGAAAACTTCTATCCTTAATCTCAGTATTGTTCTGTGTACAAATCATTGTTTTATTCGGTAAATATAATCCTTTTGGCTATTGCATTTACATGCCTTTTGTTATCCTTTAGGTTGAGAGACTTGAAGCCAAAGTAGTAGAACCTCTAAAAAGTTATGGTGCGATAATCAAACTGAAACGGGTAGGTATTTACTTATTGTGTATTTAGAAAACAATTGAAAATTAGAGGTTTACGGTTTTAATTAATCATAAAATTAAAAAAATGAGATGTGGAAAAGAAAGGTATACAGCTTTCTTTCATCAGAAAAAAATTTCAAATATCCAGCTCATTTTCTATAAAATCATGTAATTCTTCATAAACTGTAACATGCAATAACAATAATACATGAAGCTCTGTATGTGTTAACTTAGGGCCCAGATTGGCAGTTTAAAAAAAACCTATATGCCTTGGTTACCATTACTGATTTTTTTTTGTATGTTCCAAGAAGATAAACCATTGGTGGTAGGATCCTAAACACCAACACGAAAACATACTCTCAGTCCAATATAGATTCCTCAAGAAAACTTAGATATGTGTTACAGGCTGGAAAAAGACATGAGCAAAATATGCAAACCTGTCTTTCTTTTTTTTTTTTTTTTTTTCCTCCAAAGCACTTGCCTAATACAACATGGTGTGGGATTAAAGGGATACTGTAGGCAGCAAAACACTAGCTTAATGAAGCTGTTTTAGTGTATAAATCATGCCTCTGCAGTCTCACTGGTCAATTCTCTGCCATTTAGGAGTTAATGCACTTTGTTTCTCTTTATGCTACTCTAGTTACACCTCCCCTGGCTGTAACTAACCTAGCCTACCAAAAAAAAAAAGTTTAATTTTCAATAATGACAATAACTTGTTTTAGAGGTTTATATCCTGCTCTGTAAATTTAACTATGATACCATACAGAATGCTTCTGCAGGTTATTAACAGAGCAAGAGCTAAGATATTATCTGTGCCTTGTATATTCTTTAGTTTGATTTTAAATTTGCCTATTTTGTTAGTGAGATATAATTACAGGAGGGCTTAAAAATTCAAGTCCAATGCTACTAACCAGGATTTAAAAGTTACTCGCCATTTCAAGCCTGGAGAGTGCACAAATATTTTCACTCGCAAGTGGAAATTTTGTATGGTTCACATGTCCGTTTTACAGCTGACATGTGGTGTTTTGTCTTTTTATTATGCTGTTAAATCTCCTGGTAACAATATCCCAATGTCTTTTTATTTGACACAGGAGGATCTCAAAGTGACCTTAACTGCTAGAAACAGGGAATCCAAGCAAATGGCTCAGTTGGAAAAAACACGCCAGAGGAACCCGTCTGATCGTCAGATAATTGTATCCTTTGTTGAGCAGAATGAAATAAAATTGTTAGACGTGTTTAATTTTTCCACTGACAACCAAGCAAATTCAGTTCAGTTTATAGGTTTGTGTTTAAACAGATGCAAATAATTTATGTACAGTCCTTATAACTATAAGTGCAAATACAATTTTAGAACCTCAAGACTATATAATCCTGTTTGGTAATGAAACTAAGAACAGGGAAATAGAAGGCGCCGAATACATATAAGTATATATTATTGTATTAGAAACTAGCAGCGTTCTACTTGTTGTACTGAACCTGCAGCAGCATCACAAAACTCCCTGCATGCAAAATATCCAAACTGGAACATTTTTTTTTTTCCTCAAGTCAACAATGCTTCCAATTCAGATACTCTGGCCTTAAATAAAAAAAATAAAAAATAAAAAATCACATTGAATTTCCAACAATGCTCACTTTAGTAACAACTCTGTATCAGATCTAGAAGACTTGAATTATTGTCTTTTCTATATTCTTGACTATAAATATTTTGTATCTTCCTTAATCCCTATTTACAGTCACAGGTAAAAAAACGAATTCAATAAATCACACACAGATTCTTCAGTGATCGTCTGAATTTCTTTATTTGGACCACTCCAAATGTACATGCTGTACAAATTTAGCCTTACTAGATACATGAAGTAAATTATATTGCAAGTATTAATTTTACAAAGATACATCTGTGAGTAGATAAGCGTGCATATGGGTGTATCCAGAATGGCTTTCAATATTTTGAACATATCAAGGAATGAAAATACACATTTTTCCTAGTCTCTGCATGCAGGTGTTTTTTTTTTGTTTTTTTTTAGAGACTATGTAAGTCCATATTTGCATAGTATTTGTTAAAGCGTATCTGTTGTGGCACCTGAAAGTTATGCTCTTTTTAAAAGAGCAAACAATTTCATCCATACATTGTGCTAGAAAGTTATCAGTCAATTAATTGGAGTAGACTCTGTCCTGAAGAATTGATTGACCAGGGAAAGCAAAATAGACCTCCCACGGGTATTCAGTCTGCTCTCCAAGTATAGCAAATATAGCGCATGTTCTGTGGACTCTATAGTTACTCCCTTGATCACACTGCTTGGGAGTATAGGAAAGGAGTGACATTAGGCGTGTGATAAAGCCAGCCTGTCCGCATCACACGGGATGTTGGCCCTGTTTTGGGATGTGTCCCCAAGCAGGGCAAATCAAACAATGGTCCAAGCAGAGGTGAGTGTTACAGGAGAGTAACTCCCAGAAAGCTAAGGAAGCGGAGCTTGTTTAGAGGTGAATTTATATTACTGTTATGTATAACCTGCATATCTAAAGTTGGACTTTGAGGGGACCTTTTTAGGCATAGAAACTCGAGAAATGCTCACATTTCCTGTTTTGGAATTTCACTGAAAATCTTAAACCCAGGTAAAAGATATGCCTAGACATGGGAGGGACTGCTTTTGTCTCAGCATAGTTCCTCCACCTGACAAGCTTGACAAACACAGAAGTTACCATGTGTCATGCTTGTCATTTTCCCCCAACCATCACCAGTGACTGCTGTAGGGGGAGGGGAAGGCTGTCTCTATGAAGGATCCTGTGGAATCCTCCATAGACTTCAGTGCTGTACTCGCGTGCATGTGTTCAGAGATAATGTTGGAAGCTGAAGCTGCAGAGGATGCGGCAGGTCAAGATGGCAGCGCCTGCAATGTACTGGTTCAGATGAGTCGAGTAAATCTCATCTATTCATTTCCCTTTTCACATTTTAGAACAATTTTTTTCCCCCCATAGTGTTATAACCTGTACACTTATTCCCTTAGACAGAACCTCTCCATGCCTTTTTTTTTTTTTTTTTCTCTCCTCCTCCTCCTACGGACTTGTTTGTGTAGGGGCACTAAGTTGTTTTAAATATACAGTTGTCAACCCTTTTTTATTTTGGATCACCCCTGTAACAGACCGTTTCGCTCACCCAAGGTTAAAAACCGTTTAGGCGATATTCCCCTTTCCAGATACACCGACAGCTACTGTAAGCACCAATCTCCCGAACTGAAAACACATGAACCCTGGAAATATCTGAACAGGAAAACCATACGAAAGGGTTACACTCCTGGCAGTCAGCATACAATCCAATTCCCCCAATAACGAGACGACACTTCGTTTTGAGGGTTAAGCAGAATCTAACTGTCCTGGCACATACAGTCTCTTTTATTCCCAATCCACAACCACAGTACAGCCCACGGGGTATTACAGAACAACCAATCAATCCGTACAATACACACAGACACTCCCACACAAAATCATCCCCTCTGCCTGGGATATGATTACTGAACACAATGGGTAATCTCATTATTACAGGCAGAGGAATACCGTTTTTACACAATATTTATAACTTCTAAAATATGCATGTCACAAACATAAAACATAAATTTTCATAAGCAGCACACTCCAAATACAAACATGTCAAAATCATCTAAATTGATCCATTGGTTCAAAAGATAGATCGAAGTCCTTTGTGACCAAATGAAGCATGGCTTTTCTGCCCAAAACCAGTTCCACAGAGTGTTCTATCCTGGAGATAATTGAGAAGTAATCCAATTATCTCCAAGGACAGAGGCAAAACTCCATTAGCCACATGGCAGACAAAGGACACTAAAAGACATACAAATACACAAGGTTACATTTATTACATAAAATACAGACATTTTACCTATCCCCAGATAGCTTAGATCTGAGCGCACATTATTACCGGATGGCGCTCAGATCATATACATACAGTTCAATCGCCATGGAGCCAAAGTCTTTCATACAGTCTTTCAGTATACGGCTGGGGTAGCATGGCTTTAACAGTCTGCAGAAAGGCACAAACCAGCCTTTCTGCAGGGAAAAAGAACAGAGGCCATAGTCTAAAGGCAAGAGGCAGGCAAGTAGCCCCCTCCAAGGACACGTGGCGAGGTCGGTTTCGCCACAACCCCTTTATGGACATTTCTATTAGTAATTTCAGGTGGTAGGAGGTAATTGCACATTTTCACTTTTTTTTTTTTTTGTGGGGGATCTTTTTTGTTTTTAAGGCAGAAGCAGAACTTCAGAGAGCAACAATGGATGCATCTCGAATAAGTCGACAACTTGAAGAAACCATTGACAATTTTGAGAAACAGAAAATCATAGATTTAAAGGTAATTGTCAAACATCTTTACTATCCATTTTAAGTTTGAAAAGTCTTTAATTATAAAATGTAATAATTTGAACTTTATTTCCTTTACCAGTTTTTCCTAGATTGTAAACTCATTTAAATAGGGCACATTTCACATCTTTTAGTTCTGTCAATTTGAAATGACTTACTGTTTTATTGCGCTGTGAAATATGTTGGCATTTAACCCCTTAAGGACCAAACTTCTGGAATAAAAGGGAATTATGACATGTCACACATGTCATGTGTCCTAAAGTGGTTAAATAAATGATGATGGCCATACTAATAGTTGTTTGTGTGTTGGCTATCTTTAATGATTGTTGGTACTTCATCTGAAAGTCTAAAAGAAAAGTGGGTTACCACTCCCACAAGTGGGACTAAATCCTAGAATCTCAAGCCAAGAACGGAAAAAACAAGGGAAGATAAATATTGTTAGGTATAATATTTAAGGTTAAAGTATCTAACTTATTTTCAAAAATGAAAAGTCTTATATTTGCATAATAGCAAATGTCATACTCCCACAGCAGTTTGAAAACTGAGAGGTAATATAATCACAGTAAATCTGTGATAGTTTTGTCAAGGCTTAATTTAAGAACATAGCTCTGTACACTCAGTAGGTAGAACGTCAATACATACAGACTATAGACTGGGCCAACCTTTTAGGATGTGCATACTGAGCGAGGATGCAACATCAGTGCCTTGCTAGATCTCTGGGAATGTGGCTTTGCAGTGTGAAAGGCACTGCTGTGAGGCCACTATAAAGCTACTGGAGAGACCCATAAACATTTTACCCCTGATATATGTGAGCGTGAATGGACACTGAACACCTCTGGGTCAGCTCTTGTCTCTACTGCTTGCACTGCTTCACTTAAAGTGCCCAATGCTCATTTCCCAGGCTTACTAGACCACCAGAGAAAACTACTCTTCACCACCAGGCATGAAGACGCACAACAGACTTCTCTTGTTTGTCTTTGTTTGTCTTGAGTGTCTCTTGTTTGTCTTTGATGCTATGTTTATGAAAAACCTCAGGAGTAACAGAACTGCTTAAAATGTAGAAATGACAATTATTTTTTTTTGATTCTTTATTTCTTTTAATTCTTTTCAATCATTTTAAACAATTAACAAATTGTAATATCTGTATATTCTTTAGTCAATATTCAATCCATAAAAAAATTTTCTTACAAAAGAAGAGGAAAATACAGACATGGGGTGCACCGAAATTCCGGCGGCCGAAAATTGACCTAATCCATTTCGGCCGATATTGGCAAATATCGGCAGAAAATAGGGCGGTCAGGCTGGCGGGCGCGCGAGGGAGCACTCTCCCCTGAGTGCTTCCTCTTCAGCTCCCTCGCGCGCCGCAATGATACCGGAGCCGGAAGATGACGTCATCTTCCGGCGCTGGTATCAGTGCGCGCGAGGGAGCTGAAGAGGAAGCACTCAGGGGAGAGTGCTCCCTCGCGCGTCAGCCTGACCGCCCGCCGGGTGACCGGCCCCCCAGGAGCCCAGCAGCACCACTGGACCCCAAGGAATCCCCTCAGCACTCCAAAAGGTAAGGAGGCTGGGGGGATTAAATAAAAAAAAAAATGCATTAGTGTGTGTGTGTGTGTGTGTTACTGTGTGTGTTAGTGTTACTGTGAGTGTGTGTGTTAGTGTTACTGTGAGTGTGTGTGTTAGTGTTACTGTGAGTGTGTGTGTGTTAGTGTTACTGTGTGTGTTAGTGTTACTGTGAGTGTGTGTGTTAGTGTTACTGTGAGTGTGTGTGTTAGTGTTACTGTGAGTGTGTGTGTGTTAGTGTTACTGTGAGTGTGTGTGTGTGTGTGTGTTAGTGTTACTGTGTGTGTTAGTGTTACTGTGAGTGTGTGTGTGTGTGTGTGTGTTAGTGTTACTGTGTGTGTTAGTGTTACTGTGTGTGTTAGTGTTACTGTGTGTGTTAGTGTTACTGTGTGTGTTAGTGTTACTGTGTGTGTTAGTGTTACTGTGTGTGTGTGTTAGTGTTACTGTGTGTGTGTGTTAGTGTTACTGTGTGTGTTAGTGTTACTGTGTGTGTTAGTGTTACTGTGGGTGAGTGGGTGTGGGTGAATGGGTGTGGGTGTGGGTGTGAGTGTGAGTGGGTGTGGGTGTCTGTTGAGTGTGTGTCTGCTAGTGAGTGTCAGTGAGTGTTACAATGTGTGTCTGTTACTGAGTGTGTTTGATGTCTGTTGAGTGAGTGTGTGTTTGTCAGTGAGAGTGTATGTTTTGTAAGTGAGTGTGTATGTATGTCTGTCGCTGAGTGTCTGTGTCAGTAAATGTGTGTGTCTGTTAGCTAGTGTGTATGCA
The DNA here is from genome assembly GCF_036172605.1 of Pelobates fuscus. Lineage (NCBI taxonomy): Eukaryota > Metazoa > Chordata > Amphibia > Anura > Pelobatidae > Pelobates > Pelobates fuscus. The sequence goes on along the minus strand of NC_086320.1, from coordinate 63,839,897 downwards.
TCTGTTCGTGGGAGTGTGTGTGTGTCTTCAGCACTTACCTTTCTCCAGCGCCGGACTCCGCCGCTCAGCTCCGAATGCGCATGCACGGCAAGAGCCGTGCGCGCATTCAAACCGCCCATAGGAAAGCATTACTCAATGCTTTCCTATGGACGTTCAGTTCGCGGAAGCTCCTCTAGCGGCTGTCAGTGAGACAGCCACTAGAGGCTGGATTAACCCTCAGTGAAACATAGCAGTTTCTCTGAAACTGCTATGCTTTCAGCTGCAGGGTTAAAACTAGAGGGACCTGACACCCAGACCACTTCATTGAGCTGATGTGATCTGGGTGTTTGTAGTGGTCCTTTGTGTGTGCATCTGCATGCACTGGTGTACATACCGCAGTCGCAGCCCTGCAACCCCTGCGACCAGGTGCCCGCTGCCATGTTTTGCGACCTCGGCCTGCGCAGAGTAAGCGTGCGGGGGGGGGGGGGCACGGATCAATTTTCGCACCAGGGCCCCATTGGTCATGTGTACGCCACTGCTCACCATCCACCCTGGTACCGCTGTGAGAAAACCGCACACTGCCGCCGCGCAACCTTCTAACCGGAAATGCCAGACGTGCCGCGAGAGCAGTGGGGCAACCTGCTGTAAAACTACCCACATCGTGTATACCCACAAGTTTATAAAGAAATACACTTTAAGAAAACCTATCCTACTGCAAACATAGCCACATCCATTTATTAATTATATTCTGCACGTGCCAATCTGCCCAAAGTGCTTTCTTCAAGTCCCTAGTCCACATTTCTAAATCTTTATTATTAATAAATATTATTGGTATGGTATTCAAATATATATATATATATATATATATATATAGCAAACAGGGTTAACAGATTTTTATTTATATTGTTTTTTTTAAAGCTATTCTGTCCAATTTTGGTGTGTTGCTCTCAAAAAGTGTGGTTATTTATTTTATTGGCGTGTAGTTTTTCATATTTGATTTATTAAATTCATGTAAAAGAATTATATTAATAAAATCAAAGGAAAAAAAAAGTATTTTAAAAGTATTTGGGCAAAAAGGCAGTTTCGGTTTTCGGTCAAGGGCATCCTGAATTTTCGGTTTCGGTTTCGGCCCTGAATTTTCATTTCCGTGCACCCCTAATACAGACCTCTTTTAAAGTGGTATTTGACATTGGGAAATTCAATAATACATGTATCATACAGATTTACAATATAACACAAAACAATATGGCAGCAAAATAAGAGAAAATTACTTAAATAGAGTGGAAGGAGCTTTAGATATAGCTTATAAATTTTATGAATTTTCAATGCTCATGGAATGTAATTCACTTCTGACTAATCAGCAGTATTAAAATGACAAATTTAAATAATCAGTCTTAAGTCTGATATATATTAAATATGAAAGCATGATAATAAATGCATACAAACTGTGTTCAACCTTCTTTTTCTTTTTTTCTTTTTCCTTCACCTTTATGATTTCAATTGCAACCCCAGGTTGTGGTTTGTTTATTTTTACATCTTTAAAGGGACACTATAGTCACTTAAACAACTTTAGCTTAATGAAGCAGTTTCGGTGTATAGAACATGCCCCTGCAGCCTCACTGCTTAATCCTCTGCCATTTAGGAGTTAAATGCCTTTGTTTATGAACCCTAGTCACACCTCCCTGCATGTGACTTGCACAGCCTTCCATAAACACTTCCTGTAAAGAGAGCCCTATTTAGGCTTTCTTTATTGCAAGTTCTGTTTTAATTAAGATTTTCTTATCCCCTGCTATTTTAATAGCTTGCTAGACCCTGCAAAAGCCACAGGAGGCTGTGATTAAAGTAAAATTTAGAGATTGAGATACAATTATTTAAGGTAAATTACATCGGTTTGAAAGTGAAACCAGTTTTTGGTTTTTTTTTTTCATGCAGGCTCTGTCAATCATAGCCAGGGGAGGTGTGGCTAGGGCTGCATAAACAGAAACAAAGTGATTTAACTCCTAAATGACAGTGAATTGAGCAGTGAAATTGCAGGGGAATGATCTATACACTAAAACTGCTTTATTTAGCTAAAGTAATTTAGGTGACTATAGTGTTCCTTTAAAATTTGACAAGTTGCATGAGTAAAATATCCAGGCTGTCACAAAAAGCAAACTATACATATTTTACATAATCCATAAGCGTTAAAAAAAAAAAAAAAGCTTTATCCGTATTCCTCTTATACAGCAATGTGACATGATGTCTTTGTTTATATTAGAAAATATTCTGTGAGTTTGTGAAAATAGAAATGTTGTTCCACGGAAAAGCCTTAGAAGTGTTAACTGCTGCCTATCAACATATTGAAGACATTGATGAAGAGGAAGATCTAGAGGTGAGGTTTAAAAATAAAAATGCGGAGAATAGGAAGACTATCTAGAGTTGGCATGTCCAGCATGCAGACTGCAACTTGTACATATTGCTTTATTAGAAGTGCTGTCCTGTTTTTTTTATAAATGTTGCAGAGTAAAAGTAGCTCATCATTCCTACATTAGTAGTGCTTTCTACAACAGGTTGTTCAGGAGGTATTGGTAAAACTGCAAATTATGTTATGTGAGTTTACCATATTTCCTCCTATGTTTAAATGTGCAATCTTGTGCCTTGATGTTTGAGTTGACTATTTTCATCTTCTGGGAAAAAGTTAATGCTCAAAGCAGGTATATGAGACTAGAAAGAGATATGTGATTATATATAGATATACAAGATGCTAGATATCAAACATCTTGCATTTTATACATTCACTTATTTAAAGGTACCTGAAAATTCTCACTGCATGATTAAGTTGTTAGCATTGAATAGCTGAAGAGTGTAGCTTGTAGCAGACTCTATTCCCTTATGTTCGCTTGTCCGTACCTCCTTGTTAGTCTCTAATGAGTGGTGTGTGTGGTCCCCTTGTTATGCCCCAGCGAACTCCGACCTCCCCTGGCTGTTAACCACAAATTAACAACTTGACACCTTCACTTGAGTGCTTAAACTGGGTGGCTGCCATTCGTATAACTGGCCATTTGGTTTCCCGAACGCAGGCAGCGGTACCTGGTCGTCGAACGCCTGGAACTATATCCGGCCTCACGTCTCTGTGAACCCGGTCAAAGATGGTACCGCTGCCCGTCCCACTTCCCGACCAATTAGACGAACGGCATTCGGGAGATGGGATCTACCGAACAGGGGGAGTATTCGCTTAATAGCAGCCATGCGGAGCATTCGTCGGTGTTCGCACAGGAACCCCCGAAAGCCGACCGGCCATCCCTGTTTTGGGATATCACCTCGTGGCCGGTCGTCATAACTTTATTCTAACAGAACTTTTGTTCTACCAACCCGTTCTGAGCACTTTTTGGATATGCTGTGCACTCAGATCAGGGCTATTTGGGAATATGATTTTTGTAGGGTTCCTGAACTTCTTTCATGTATTTTTGGGGTATGTTAAAAATGTAAGTAAGTTTCTGTATTTGAGAGAGAGTTACCCTTATTTGAGCTCAATTATCTTTCAAACACAAAGGCTCTTGGGAGGACCCCATGCTAGGGGCCAGTGCATAAAAGCTGTGTGTGGCAGAATAATCTTAAGTTGTATTCCCAGAACTGTGTTTTCTAGTTCCTGGGGAGGAGGTGTGCTTTTTACATGGCAATTTCTTGTTTGTTCATCATTTATACTCTTGATGATCCAGTGGAGGAAGTCCTGGGTAGGACTAGGGCTTCGCTACAAAGAGTAAAGTTCCTTGTTGTTGTTGAAGCTTATTCTGGAAGTCTAGAATCTGGGTGTCAAATTGCAGCGGCTATAATTCTCTGCCAGACTTGTTAAAACCAATTTAACATTTATTGAAAGTTGTTGGTGTTTTTTTTGGGGGGGGATTACACTTTCGATTACCATAGACAAATCCAAACCGTAAGAGAGGTGGTAAAAATGAGAGAAAAATGCAACCCTGACTGTATAAGTGAATTCAGAGGAGAGAATTCAGTTGATATGTTGACGTCCAGAAACAAAAAGAAGGGTTGAGTTGATGTGAGCTCCATATTGATATCTCAGGAAAAAAGGGGGGATTGGGGAGCACCCTTTTAAAGTTTAAGCCTTTCAGTTGTGTGTCTTTTTAAGATGTTTCATACAAACACCGGTATATGTCCTCCCCAAAATTATGTTAGTTACTGTTATGCAGTTGGGATTAAGTGGAGCTGTGGAAGGGGGATCACACTTTGTTTATTGAGCTTAACTGTTAGTTGTACTACTGTCTATTTGCAAATATTGCTGCTTAATTTATGGAAATTGTTGCATTTAAAATATTTCTACTTTACATATTTTTAGGTTTTTAGAAGTTCTCTCCATCCACCGGATTTTCAGTCTCGTTTGGACATTGTACGTGCCAATTCAAAGAGTGGGTCAGCAAAACCAACACTTTCCTCATTATCGGTAATCTCTTAACTCATAATGGGTTTATCTTTAAAGCAAACATGTCATTCCTATGGACCAAATTTGGCCAACTAACAAATTGTAGATTACATATTTATTTATTTTCAAAACAAAGCTTGTGCAGTTTTTGTTTTGTGGGTTGTTTTGTTTCACACTATTCCCTTTTTTTTTCTTTAACTATATTGTTGTTTAAAAAAAATAAAATAAAAAAATTACACACACTCTTTCCCTCCTTCTCTCTCCCCTTATGCAGTACACGTACACAGGTCATCTCTTAAGTCTTTTGGGTGCAGTGCCATTGTTATTTTAGCCCTGCAATGTAAAATATTGTCATTTTTAGCAGTTATGGCAATATTTCCATTTCAGGACTAAACACTCCTTGAGTGGCTGTTTCCCTGACCGCAACTAGAAGCATTTCCACTGTGAGAATTTTTTATTTTGTTTTTTATCAGCAGTCATACATGTAGAATATCACAAAAAATTGTAATTCTGGACTCTCAGCTCCCTTCCACATTCAAGAAGAAGTAGTGAAATAATAATAAAAAATCTTTAGCCATATGTTGGCGCACAGGCCCCAAGCATCTGAGGACTCGCAGGTCCCTTATTGTGTCCCTTTACCGTGGTAACATTGATAGTATATTGTTGGGGTCTCGGGTCCTGATATTTCCACCCCTTACATTCCTGTTTTGTAGGTTTAATGTTGATTGCTATATTATACGTAGGTATGTTATGTAGCTTCCGGAGTGTGTCAGTGTGGGATTTGCTGGTCTCAAGTGTGTCATGAAGGTTTAGTGGTAGTCACGTATGGGGAGTGTACCTGCAGGCTCGCAGTACCTCTATCTCGCCTTGTAGTAATTTGTTACAGTGGCATAGTATGCCTCAGATCACAGGGTATCTTCGTTATGATTTTCCATGTGTTAACTTATCGAGAGAGTCCACCCAACGGACCTCTCTGTCGAGTCCCAGTGGGCCATTCAGAGTCTCTGTCTACGCGTGAGCATAAGGTATGTGTCTTTGCCTTGGTTAAGGTCGCGATCTGTCCCTGTCATTTAGTACCGTAATATGTCAGCAAACTCTGGTTTTGTTGTTGTAAGCACATGTGTCCATGTTTTTAGGTATGATTGGTGTGTGCCCGCTGCGGTTGCGTGAAAGTCTTCCATTGATCTTAGCTCTCCCATTTGGAAGAACAATGACCTCAGCGGAGGGGTTACCTGTTGTTACCAGTTTTGTGGGATTACTAATTTGGCTATGTTCAGAATGCGGATCGTGAGAGATTTCTTACAGCGGATTCAATTGGTCTTGGTGTGATGTAGAAGCATTTCTGCAGGTTTAGCCCCTTAAGGACACGTGACATGTCATGATTCCCTTTTATTCCAGAAGTTTGGTACTTAAGGGGTTAAAGGGGATGGACTTTCTGTGAATAGCTCTAATATTGTGTATATCCCCTTCCAAAATGGGATGATCTTCTTGCATCCCCACCATCTGTGGAGCAGTGTGCCTCTCTTTTCCCCACATCTCCAGCATAAAGGGGAGTCCTACGGGGTGATCGTGTTGAGGGAGTATGGTACCAGAAGGTTAACAGTTTGTAAGCTGTCTCTTGTGTTCTGCTAAAGCTGGAGCAATGGTGTGTTTCCCATTCTGCCTTGGTAAAGGTGTGGTCTAGAGCTGCCTCCCATTTCCCCTGGAAGCTTGGTTGTGCAGTAGGGGTATGTGTCAATAGCATGGAGTATATGAAGGAGACCCCATGAGCCAATGGTTCCGGGTCTAGGCAAGTGCTTTCAAATGAGGTGGAGGCCCAGGATATTGCTGTCCCTTGTTGAAGTGTGGCAATAAAGCTCTGTAATTGTTTATGCTTCAGTCGCAGGAGAGGTTATGTTCGCATCTCATGTCTTTTAGGGTCTTCAGTCCCTCTTTAGAGTATATATGCCCAAGTCGGGGTAGGGTGTTGTCTACGAGTGTTTTTAAAGGCGTTTGGATCTGGCCCCGGCGTAAAGTCCGTGTTGTATGTCAAGGGGGGTAGGAGGGATGGGAATGTCGAAATTGCATGTTTTCCCATGGTGCGGTGCCACACCTGTAGGGTGACTGTGGAGGAGCAGTTTCCCGTCACCCCTGTTGTCCCGGGTGGTGGCCATGGCAGCAAAGCAATGGGCATGCGGTCAATGGATGTCAGTTGTCTACGCTTAACCAGCATCCGTGCCAGTAATCTACTGCTCTTGTTTCCATGTAAGGAGAAGAACACCTTGTGTCTCGGTGCGTCTCTATGGTATCTAGCCTGGAGCAGTTGAGTCAGTTCCCTCTGTAATGAGAGGAAGCTGTCTTGATGTGTGGGTTGTGGTTTGCCTTTGTTTAGGGTATCTTTTGGATTTCTGCAAGTAAGGTGGTCACGGCTGCCTCTCGTTGTTTTTTCAGTATGGCGCTCTTATGCAGAAAGTGGCCCCTCACTAAACGTTTGTGTGCTTCCCAGAGTATCATCTGTGTTGTTTGTGTTGGTGTATTAATCTTGACATATTCTTGTAGGACTGTACCTATTTCTGATTTCACATCAGGTAGGGAGAGCAGGTGTTCATTGAGTCGCCATTTAGCTACTGTAGGTCTGTACAGGGAGGTTGTGAGTGTCACCGGGGCATGGTCAGACCATGTCGCAGTGCCTTGTTCAGCTTGTAGGACGAGGGGGAGATGATAATGCGTCATGAAGAAATAATCTATTTGTGTGGATGGGTTATGTGGATGGGAAAAGAATGTATAATCTCGCTCGTCAGTGGGTTGGCTCTCCATCAGTCAACAAGCTGATTTTTGGTCAGTATTGATTTAATCATGAAGATATGTTGCCTGAGGAGGAGTCCCAGTTTGGGTCTAGTGTTAGATTAAAATTTCCCCCCAGTAACAGAATATCCTATGTGAATTTTCTCAGATTACCTAGGGTTCGTGATAGGAATCTGTATTGTCTTTGGTTAGGGGCATAAATGTTGGCAAACGTGTATGTCTTCCCCTTCAGGAATATGTACCTGCCCTCCTGGTCTGTCTGGACCTCTCCCTCTGAGAAGGGTACTCTTTTGTGGACTAAAATTGCGTTGCCTCTGCTCCCATGATAGTCACTGTAGTATCCTGTGGGGTAATGTTGGTCGTGCATCTTAGGTCTTGCCCCCTCTTTGAAGTGGGTTTCTTGGATAAACACTATAGAGGCCATAGAGGAGTGGAAGTCTCGAAGGGCATTAGATCATTTTTCAGGTTTATTTAACCCTCTAGTGTTGATGGAGACTATCGTGAGGTTGGCCGGTGCTAGTGCCATGGTCTGCTTACGCAATATGACGTCGTCACCAGTCACGTGTCAGAAGGGAACAGGGGGAGGGAGGGGGGGGGGAGGAAGAAGTGGGTGAAAACATGGAAAAGGGGCGGTGGAACAGTCACCAGGGTGACATAAGGTTAAGAAGGTCAGGAGGCAGTTTCCCCCGCACCAATCCGTGGGTCAGGGGTACCGTCTACCTGACGCTCAGTATCTCAGGGGAGTAGAAAGAGGCCAAGGGCCTCCAAGGGAGCCGTGGCCACAAGGCCTGTATCCAGTCCCAGACAGGTCGCACTGCGGTCACTGTCTGTCACATTAAGCCTGACTCAGGTAAAGTCCCATAACTCCTCTTGGCGGTTCAGATTATGATATGTGGCAGGTATCCTCGCCAAAGGATTTTTAATGTGTTTGTGGTGTCAACGTGTAACATGGTACAATTTAACATATAATTAACTTAAGTAATCTGTAACTCTGTGCAAACTACCCAGCTCAGTAAGGGATGTGAACAAGCATTAATGGTCAAACCGTCATGCAGTGCCCACCCCATATGTCCAAGAGATACTGTTACTGTGCCCTTGCCCAGCCCTCCAATGGTGGGGAGATATGGATGCAGTTGGGTGGTTTGACGATCCCTCCCTCCCTTGGTGTGCTGGGTTCCCACCCAAGTGACCCATTGTCTCCGCACCCAGAACCTGTCCCTAGTGTGTGTGTGGCCCATCAATGTCGTGCTCTTTGGAAGTGTAAAGTGCAAGTGCACCCCACTCCTTCTCTGCCAGATCTGTCTGCTCTGGAAATAAGGGCAGGAGAAGACTGTTGTGACAACACATCACTGCCAGCTGTCTGAAGGTGGCGATGGATAGGCCAAAAACCATAGGGGGAAGTGGGAGGAGATGAGTCTCTTTACGTTAAATAGTTGGTGGCAAACATATTAATTTGTTTAATTATATAAAGATATAGAAACAGAGGTTTCCATTTTAAACTAAACCCTCAAAGTTTTTGTTGTGGGCTTGTTTATTTTTCCTTCTCTCCCATAAATACGTTTTATATTACATCATGTAACTGTTCTTTTATCCTATAACACTTGATTTTATTTTATTTTTTTGTTAGCAGGCTTCAATGACCAGGCAGAAAAAGAAAGTCGTGGTGGAGGAAGATGATGATGATTATGATGATGCCGGTGAAGAGGACGATGAGAGTTCAACAGATGAGGGAAACTAGCAAATGCTCATACTTATAAAGAACATTTCATTTAACAAATGCTGCTAGCCTCAGAACTTGGAGGCTTTAATTTGACGAGGAAGCCACTGTCTTGGCTCCAGCAATGGATTTTGGATATCAAGCATGAAGTAAAGGCAACCTGTGAGATGGAAAATCTACTTATCAGAATTTGTAGCAGCACTTTAATTTGTACTGCAAGACAATATCCACTGTATTTGTTAACCTGCAGAACTGTAAAATGTAACATGCGAAATGCCATTTGACAGTGTTAATTCTAAGATAAGATGGCATCACATTATACACTACCAAAATAGTCTATACACTGCAGAAAAGATTTTTGATAATCTTGTACCTTTTCCATAGTTCTGCAGCTGAATAAATATTCATCATCTGAAATACGCCAGAACCAAAAAAGGGACACAGTGTGCTATGTATTAATGTGTCGTTTTTAAATCTGTATTTGTGCGTCTGTGTGCTCCCCGTGGTCTGACTGCAAAGTTGTAGGAAAGAATATATATTTCCTATATTTCCTAAGCAATGCAGTACTTCAAGCAGAAGTGCCATAAAATAAGTAAATATACAGAAGATTTACTTTTATACTCAATATACTAAATATCAAATTGTATGGTATCCATGACAGATTTTTTGCTACATTTTACCACAAAGTTTCATATATATTTACAGTTCATTTTACTAAAACTGACTCATTACATTTCTTACAATTCTGAGAGTCTGTAGCCAGCAGAGTATTAGAGTAAGAATCTGGAGGGGAGAATCTGAGAGCTTCAGAATGAATCAAACCTCTATTATTTATTTATTTTTAAACTGTCTTTGGTTTTGATCATAGTCTGCTCAATGCAACTTACTCTTATTGCAAGGTAATACAATTAACATAGACTGCTGTCAAGATAAAATTGATTTCATTTTTGCATAATGTAATTTAAGGGTTTATTGTATTATTAGTCATCACTAGGTTAGCTCATAATTGGGAACATCCACACTATTACCTTTTCATTTATTTCCATTGTATAACGTGTCTTTGGGGATGCACCAATGTAATTGTTTTTGCAGCATCTTAGAATGTTATCAAATTATCTTTTGGTTTTCATCTACTTCTCTGCAATTCTCTTATACTTGATTGCAGTTTGCTTTATCTGTGTGTTTCCCATTATATCTTCTATGGGTTTATCTTTTTCTTTCAGCATCCAGACCAAATAATTTACTTTGCATCTGTTCCAAAAACGTCCTGTAATACTTGTGTTGGATACTTGCACCGTTTAGGATGGTGGCTATCTGCTGCCAATGTTAAGAGCACATACATAGAACTGACAGGATTTTACTGCATTGCAGTGTAGGAAAGACTGGTTTCTAAACATTTCTAAAATTATCTACAAATATAGTATATCTATTCACAATTTACATTTCACATTTTTACTTTTAAATTTGTGTTCTGATGTGTTTTTCAGTGAGATGCCTTGTTGCCATATGTAAAGCATTCCACGTTGGATTCTAGAGGCCAATCACATATCCAATGTTCATTCCATTAATGGTATGGACAGTGAACTTGGACCATGTTGAAGTGCTTTTTCCTATTCTGTTTTTTCACCAATGTATATAATGTTTTTATTGGTATTTAATGTAATAATTTGGGTTGTTGAGTGAAAAATAATCTATTAATTGGAAGGAATGGTGCAAATTATAGGCATGGGTACGTCCAGTGGCTTTAAAAGCAGTGAGTGAGTCCATGCTTTTCTATCGGGAAGGTCTAATGTGCATGCACACTAGGTCCCCCAGTTACTGGCAGTTGAGGAGCTCGACCCAGTGCGAAGTGACATAGGCACTGGGAAAACATAGTGTTAGGAAAACATTTGTATTCCTAAAGTGTTCCTTTGACACTTAATAGGGGAGGGGTGCCAGTCAACTCAAAGTACTATAACCAATGAGATAATTATTGGTATAGTGCGTAACATATCCCTTTAAAATAATAAGTATGTTCAGTGATGTGATCTTGAATGTATTCTTTATGTAACTACATATTGTGGCTTTTACGTCTGTACAGTTATTCTAAAATAAAAACCATAATCATTCTGATTTTTAATTTTATTATTGCATTTCCTATATTTATAGAATGTGGTGCCATTAGAATACATAAATTGTTTTATTACAGTGGTGGGATACCTTGTAACTGCTGGTGTATAGGAATTCACAAACTTCTGCATTGTTGGCCATCTGTGCTTTAGAACTAATTTAACACTCCAGACCCCTAAAGCACTTGAGTGTTCTGAAATGCTTTGTGCAAAGTGTCATTAGAAATTTACACTTCTAAATTTAAAGTAGTTATATCTCCTTGGCATTCAAGCAAACTGGTCATGTTACTGCCTGGTTTGGTCAGCTCAGTAGAGCGAATTTCAAGAAACTGCAATTGCTCAGAGCGCATGCCTTGCAAAAACTTCTCGGTTTCCAATTGGAGTATATCTATTAAACAGTGATTTTTATTTTGTATTTTGACACTGGAGTGTCCCTTTAACCTTCAATAAACCTTTTAAAATTAGGAGTCTGCAAGTAAGCAGGAAAGTGCTGGCTAGGGAGTTTAAAGCAGCACTGTCATGCTGATCTTACCTTTCTCCTATTGTTTTATCTTCTTTTCCTCTCTTAGAATATGTTCTTCTCTTCATATCTGATCTATTTTTCTTTAAAATATAAGACAAAGCTTTACCTTGTTTGAGCAAAGGACGAGCTTAAGTTGGCAGCATTTTCTGTGGTCAAAGAAATTTTCACACAATACTGACCATACCTCCATCATTATTTCGATGCCTCTTTTCACTATTCCCGAATATCATTTCATATAGGCCAGGACTCCGGTGAATTTATTGAATTGTGTGCGAACCGAATGCGTAGTTTGTGCGTTCGTGTTCGACTGATCAGTCATTTTGCTCGGTTTGGAATTTCATTTGGAGAATGCAATTTCGATCTGATACGTGCTGATTGGGGAGCTCTCGCTTTAAAAAAAAAAAAAAAAGAACAAAATTGGTCTTTTAGCCTACTTTACTATTAACCCCTTAGTGACCAAGGACGTATTGGGTACATCCAACACAAACTGGTCGTTAACGACCTTGGATGTACCTGATATGTCCATGGCACATTTGAGCGGTTTAAGTGATCATGATCGCTTCCAGCCGCTCTAAGGGTATTGCAGCGATGCCTCAATGTTGAGGCATCTTGCAATACCCCCCCTCGCTGCTGGGCTGCCTGTAACTTTCCAAAATACCCTAAATCCTGTACATTGGGGGTACTGTTATACACGCTTGATTTTGCTGAACACAAATATTGGTGTTTCAAAACAGTAAAACATATTACAGTGATGATTTTGTCAGTGAAAGTGAAGTTTTTTGCATTTTTCACACACAAACGGCACTTTCACTGATATTGTTGTGATACGTTTTACTGTTTTGAAACCCTAATATTTGTGTTCAGCAAATTCTCCCGAGTGTAACAGTAATCTCCATATACAAGTGTTATTGTGTTTTTGAAAGTTACAGGGTCAAATATAAGGCTTTTTTTTTTTTTTTTTTTTACATTGAAGTTGCCAGATTGGTTATGTTGCCTTTCCGAGCATATGGTAGGCCAGAAATTACAATTACCCCCATGATGGCATACCATTTGCAAAAGAAGACAAGGTATTGCAAATGGGGTATGTTCAGTCTGTTTTAGTAGCCACTTGGTCACAAACACTGGCCAAAATTAGCATTCATAATAGTTTTTTTTGCATTTTTATTTTTTGGGGGAAATTTCTTTATTTTTGTTTCTTTTTTAGGTAACATGTTTAGCAAAAGTACATTTTCATAGTCAATACATTGTGAGTAACAAAATGAAAGGTGTAACATTACAAGGGTTAATCACACATAGGATGCTTGTTTGCTTTTTGATGTGTGTCTCGGTCTCGGGTTAGGTTGTATTGGGGATTGATCCGGTATCTTGAGGGCCGAGTGACCATGTGTGATGGGGGGGAGGACTGGGGTAAGGACGTATAACCGGGGAAGACATAAATTGTGACACTTTCATCGAGGTGAAAACAAAGTAATGTTTAGTGGGTGAGTGCCTTGTCCAAGTGTGTGGGTGTGTATGTAGGGGGAGATGGGAGGTGGTGTAGAGTGGGTGGTCTCTGTCTGTTGTGTGGTCGAAGTGACGTGTGTGGGGTGCGTGCGGTGTGGGTAAGGAATGGTCTACTGCGAGTACCTGTCGGTGACCCCTTCTCGCCCTGTGGGCGAGTCATGGAACGTGTCAGGAAGGTCCGTGTCATGTCTGTGGTGATCTGTTCGTGTACCGCCGGTGTGTGCAGTCCATTGCCGAGCTGCTTGGGTGGGTGTGGTCGTCTGGGGGTGGAGTGTGTAGGTTTGCCTGTACATTGTGGTGGTTTGTTCGTTCAGGTGTGAGTGGAGAGGATGGGAGAAGGGGGTGAGATAGAAGAAGAGTAAGAGAGAGGGAGGGGAAAAAAAGGGGGGGGGAGTGAGGGGTCGGTGGTGGAGGGTGTGAGTTGGTGGTGGGGGGCTGTTGGTTTGGGTTTCCCTCTGCGTCGGGGGTCCTATCTAGAGGGTCGGGAACTCAAAAATCCAGGGTCCCCAAATTTTCTCAATGTCTGGTGGTGTCGTGTATCAGGGACGAAAGTTTGTCAGTCTTCCTTACGTCTTCTACCTTGTGTTTTATTATGTCTAGGGGTTTTTTCTTTGCATTTTTAACACACAAATATAAATGCTAACTTTGGCCGGTGTTTGTGACTAAGTGGCTACTAAAAAAGTATTAAATAGCCTGGGTTGTCTAATAAAAAATAAAAACATCTGTACATGTAAGGTGTGATTCAGAGATTTATGACAGATAAGTGTTAAAATGTCTATTGATACATTTTAAAAATATATATTTTTTTAAATAGCAATGTCCTACTTGTACTTATAACTCTATAACTTCCCCCCCCCCCCCCCCAAAAAAAAAAGAGCTAAGAACATGTTAACGTTGGGTATTTCTAAACTCAGGACAAAACGTAGAAATAATTTAGCGTGGTTGTAGATGCGCAACAGATTTTGGGGTCAAAGTTGTAAAAAGTTTTTGTTTTTTTAATTTTGATCATATCTTATAAATCTATCTTTAGAAATACCTTTTAATGGTGAGAAAAAGGGTATATAATGTGTGGGTACAGTAAATGAGTAAGCGGAAAATTACAGCTGAACACAAACACCGCAGCAATGTAAAAACGGTAAAATTGAAAAACGGTCTGGTCACTAAGGGGTTAATAAGTAAAAAATTACTTTGTATTGGCAAATAAGGAAAATTAAAATCACCCTCCTGCTCCTACTCGCTATGCAAGATTTGAATCTCCCTTATGCTAGTATGGGGGTTATATTGACCCCCATAGAGTGAGGTGGGGCATGGGGGTTTAGGAAGTATGCTCCCTGCCGTACAAGGAGTGGAGCAGGAGAGGGGCTACTAGAAAAACTGGGGGGCAGGGCCAGAGCAGCATAGACTAGTCGCTTTTCACTAGAGCTCTTCACTATATTCTTCCTCGAGCCTTTTAACCCCTTAAGGACACATGACGTGTGTGACGTGTAATGATTCCCTTTTATTCCAGAAGTTTGGTCCTTAAGGGGTTAATCTACTATATACACCCGTCATATGCTCTTCTACCGTGACCTACCTAATTCTGAAGCCGAATGGGGCTCTTCGGTGTGCTTCTGTGTATAGAGTCTCCTGTAATCCCAGGAGGTGCGGGTGATGCAGGTGACGCAGAGTCCCTGCAGGAATTTGTGCAACTTTGTTTCCCCATCTCGACCGGCGGGGGTTATCCTGCTCACTACTGGTACACCATACTTGCTAGCGACCACATTTGGTGACAGGGCAACATCTGGGCCTTCTGTCCCTCCCTAGCGTGGGAGGACTTGGACTCTTTGAGGCCCAGATTCAGTGGACTATGGATGCTGGCCTTTTTACCATGGGGCAGGAGATATGGTGCCCTTTACCCTCCTTCCAACGCACCCTCATATCTAGAGTCCACCAAAAGAGGGCATTGGCTAAGTAAGCATCCCTACGTAAAGCAGCAGTCTAGCTTCTTATCTGTGACTCTCTCATGGCTGGCAGATTATCACTAGCTGTCCATTGCCTACACCATATGACTTATTTTTGCCTTTAATTTATTTTTGCTTTGCAGATGTCATTCTTTTCTAAGAGTACCAACCTTGTCTTGGCTAGGGAGGCACACTACACTTCTGATGGGACCCAGTGGTTCTCAACATCAGCAATTCATGTGTCTATGTAGAACGCATTTTTACCGCTTCACATTCTCTGCAGTGACACGTAGGCTTTAAATTATATTGTCTATTCCTCTATTATTAAAACAAATATGTGTACTTGATACCACATTGTATTACTTTGTCTATTGAAAAGTTTGCACCAGATGTTGTGGCAGTGCAAACCTGCTTGTTAACCTATGCACAACTAAAATAAAGAATATTATTTTTTTTTTCTTTTAAACTAAAGGTTTACCTATATATGGTATTGTGATCGCAAATATATAAAGTGGAAGAGAAAACTATTTAAAAATAGGTTTTTCTCACACCTGTCTTTTTTTTTTGTTTTTGTTTTGTTTCATAGACTATGCCAATGAATTGATTGACAGGGGGTGTAGAAGATACCTCCATGAGGTGGTCCTTCTGCTCTCCACCCATTGCATGCCATTCAGTCACTGGTATCCTGGCAACGAAGCCAGCGTCATGGAGGTTTGCCCTGCTTGGGAAAGCTTCCCCAAGCAGGGCAAATCCGTGAAAAGCTTGGTGGACTGGAGTTGTGTGCTACAGAAGTGCAACATTCACCTCTGTAAGGACATTGCCGCAGGGTAGTGGAGGGTGAAGTAAGTGCCTGACAGGTTCCCTTTAATTAAAGTAGTAAAAATAGGGTCACTGGTGTGTACTAATAGTTAGTAAAGAGTACTAATATACTGACAAGGCAGATTTAAAGACACTATAAGCACCCAGACCACTTCATCTCATTGAAGTGGTCTGGGTGCCCTGTCCGTGTCATTTTACAGGAACAGCAATTTTTCCATTGCAGGGTTAACATGCCTCCAGTGCCAGCCACTACAGACCCTTCCTCCCCAATAGAACTAAACTCCACTATTTACTCAGAATGTCTCTTAGAGACCATTTAATTGGTTCTATAAAAAGGCATTGGATTGGCTGAAATCATCAATATTCATAATCATAGCCAAGATGGAAGAAATGGCTATAGAGAGAACACCATCGCGAGGGAGAAAAAGGCCGTGAGTAGGTCACTATACTGTTAGGAATACATGTTTGTATAGTGTTCCTTTAACCCCTTAATGCCGTTACAGCGTTCTATGCTGTCCCTGTTTAACCCCTTAAGGACCAAACTTCTGGAATAAGAGGGAATCATGACATGTCACACATGTCATGTGTCCTTAAGGGGTTAAATGGGCTTTAAAGCCGTTGCGGCGGCATAGAACGCCGTAAAGGCTTAAGCCCCAGGAGGTAAAATTGACTTACCTCCGCCGCGATCCTCTTTTGGAGGACTGCCTGACAGCCCAGGCAGCCCTCCCATGGCAAATCAGGCCCCCGGGGGCCATGTAAATGCTCTCAAAGAGCGATCACATGGCCCCCTATAGCTGGCTGTGGATCTGCCAGCAGGGGGACAGTCTGAAATGTCAGACAGTTCCCCTGCTGGTGGGAAAGTAAAAATAAATAAACATGTTTTAAAATAAAATAAATGTGTGTGTGTATATATATATAT
Organism: Pelobates fuscus; assembly: GCF_036172605.1. Taxonomy (NCBI): domain Eukaryota; kingdom Metazoa; phylum Chordata; class Amphibia; order Anura; family Pelobatidae; genus Pelobates; species Pelobates fuscus. The sequence goes on along the minus strand of NC_086320.1, from coordinate 63,823,191 downwards.
AAATATATATATATATTAGTATTAAAATACACTTAGAATGACGTTACATATATACAAGATATATAGAAAGGCGTAGCCTGTAATAGCTATAGCTATAAAAGCTCAGACCCCCTCCTAATCAGTACTGGTATCGCTGGGTTCATCCCTCCCACCTCAACCCTTCTATTATTACTATTCAAGGGTAGGCCCTCTTTTATTACAGGCCTACCCCATACGTCGGTTCCGGCACACCACAACCGACTGTTATATTCTTATGTACTTATCATACCTTACGGCTTATGTCCCCGACTACAAATATACATACCGTATATACTCGAGTATAAGCCGACCCGAATATAAGCCGAGGCCCCTAATTTTACCCCAAAAAACTGGGAAAACTTATTGACCCGAGTATAAGACTAGGGTGGGAAATGCAGCAGCTACTGGTAAATTTCTAAATAAAATTAGATCCTAAAAAAAATATATGAATTGAATATTTATTTACAGTGTGTGTATATAATGAATGCAGTGTGTGTGTATGAATGCAGTGTGTGTATGAGTGCAGTGTGTGTATATGAGTGCGTGTATGAGTGCAGTGTGTGTATATGAGTGCAGTGTGTGTGTTGCAGAGCCTTGGTAGGGGGTGGGCATTTTTATTATTTTTTTTTATTATTATTATTATTATTTTAATAATTTATTTTTGGTTAAATGTTTTTTTTTTTTTTCATTATTATTATTATTTATATTTTTATAAATTTTTTCGTCCCCCCTCCCTGCTTGATACATGGCAGGGAGGGGGGCTCTCCTTCCGTGGTGGTCCAGTGGCATTGGCAGTTCAGTGGGGGGGAGGGGGGCTGGCTGAGAGTTTACTTACCTCTCCTGCAGCTCCTGTCAGCTCCCTTCTCCTCCGCGCCGGTCCGTGCAGCTCCTCTGTCAGCTTACACTGTAAGTCTCGCAAGAGCCGCACTATGACCCCGCGGCTCTCGCGAGACTTACAGTGGGAGCTGACCGAGGTGCTGAACGGACCGGCGCGGAGGAGAAGGGAGCTGACAGGAGCTGCAGGAGAGGTAAGCGCTCGCTGCCAGCCCCCTGTCTGTATTATGGCAATGTAAATTGCCATAATACAGACACTGACTCGAGTATAAGCCGAGTTGGGGGTTTTCAGCACAAAAAATGTGCTGAAAAACTCGGCTTATACTCGAGTATATACGGTATATATATATATATATATATATATATATATATATATATATATATATATATACGCGACTTGAGGTGGTGGAAGCTTGTTTTGTCGGGTGGTCGGATCTGTCCCGGTGGTACTTCACATCCGGTGCGGGATTGTGGTGGCTTAAGGTGGAGGCGAGTGCTTGACGTGGGGCAGGCTCTGCATTTCTGTTTGTCCCTCCGGTCCCGTCTTCGACGCCTTTTGCGTTGGTGCATTTTAATGGGGACTGCTTCGCTTAGCTGTGATGGAGCTTGTTGGGGCTTGTCTGTCCAGCTTAGACTCAATATCCTGCCATGCTTTGCTGGTACCAGGAGGACACGCGGCTGCTGCCATATTGGGAGTGTAGCGGAATGCATTAAGCCTGTCCTGTACCATTCCTATGTAACTGTGTTCAGTATGTTAAGTGTGTAGTATTTTTCTCATTGCTAGTGTATTTTCATGCATTAAACGTATGTTATTCGGTAGTTTCCATCCGTACACTATACGAATGGAAACTACCGAACTGTCGGACCACCCCAGAGAGAAGTGTGGCAGCTATTAAGGTTAGCACTTTCTCTAACCGCAGGTTAACAGGCTCGTTATGTATGTATCTGGGTGGCCGTCATTCGTATGCGTACACATGGCGGCGGCTATCTTACGCATACGAATCTCAGCGGTGTTTGGTCGTCGAGTGTCTGGAACTCAAATCGGCCACTCGATCACCCGAACACCGCTGAGACCTCCAGAGCTCCATAACTCCTGAACGGGAAGGCTAATCAGAACCCCGTTCGGTAGTTTTAAAGTACCGAACGAGGGGATTCGTATAAAGGGAAAGTTAACCGTGGATGGCAGTTTTTCCTATGTATTTCACCTCCCGAACGAAGACCGACCGCAGGGCCAAAATGCATAGAACCCTTTCCGGATACCACCTCGTGTGCGGTCGGTCAAATTACACCCTCCACCTAACTCCCGAACCCCTGGTCCGATCTGGGTGAATTTTGGATATGTTAGTCACGCAGATAAGGGCTACCAGGGGGTACCATTTAAATAACTGTACCAGGCTGTTTTGGGGTACATTCAGAATCGGGGTAAAAGTGTAATAGTTATAAGTGGATTATGTGTCACACTGAGGGGAGGAGAGGTATGGGAGGTAACTACTGTACTATTGGACACTGTACTAATTATTGTAAATCCCTCCCTTGCAAGGGAGAACCCTTTAAAAGAAAGTGTGTGATTAAAGCTTGCAGTTCTGCTCCTGATACTGTGTGTCATCCAGTTATTGGGAGTGCTGTTGGGATATTGTTGTATTGTTTTACCTGCTGGAAGTACTACTCTATGGATATATAATACTTGTTCCTGAGCCTCACTGGGATCTTAAGTGGAGAATAGCTGTGGAATATCAGCTCTCCGCTACAGGGAGAGTCGCAGATGAGTATGTCAGCCTGGGCGGCTGTGCTCTGTGCGTCCATTAGCTCCAGACAGCCTCTCAGGGGTGGACCGGGATAACCCCCACCAGTCCGAGGGAGGGGGTAACGGAGCTCCTGCCAGGAAGTAGCTGCTCCTGGGTATCCCAGGATCGGGAGATCGGCCGCCTCTCCCGCCCGGTGAGCACCAGGCCACACTTGCCACGCGGAGGTAAGTATGACTCTGTCGAGTTGCTGACCTCTATTAAGCATGCCGGGTCGGTCAGGTAGGAGCAACATTGCTGGGTCATCCCCTTCTGGGGTGAAATTCGCTTGTTGATAGCTGCTTAAAGTGAGATATTGAGGGAGCTCACACAAAGTGCATCTTTCCTCCATGACAGCTAGGCCCCGCCCCCCGGAAGCTGCATTCTTAGTGAGAGGAGGGACAGTGTAGCTGCTGCTCATTTAATAGGGAAATCGATAGCTAGGCTAGTGTATTCAGTGTCCACTACAGTCCTGAAGGACTCATCTGATCTCTGCTGTAAGGACAGCACCCCAAAAAGCCCTTTTTAGGGCTAGAACATCAGTCTGCTTTTTTTTTTTTCCTGTGTAATCTAATTGCAGTTGCCTGCCTGCCAGCGTGTGTCAGGCTCACAGCGTATACTGTGCCCACTTGCCCAGTGCCACCACTCATATCTGGTGTCACAATAGCTTGCATTTAAAAAAAAAAAAAAAGAAAAAACTTTTACGACTGTAATATAATAGCAGTCAGTTTCCTTCACACGTGTGCGTTTCAGGGCCTGCCAGGGCACAGTGTCACACCAGTGCAACTCATATCTGGTGTAACAGTAGTGTACATTAAAAAAAAAAAATACAGGGGGCTTGTTGTCACCTTTGGGGGACCCTTGGTGTTGTACGTGGCTGGGTGGAGGAAGAGACCTTCAATCAGGCCCGGACTGGCCATCGGGCACACCGGGCAAATGCCCGGTGGGCCGCGATGGCCGTGGGGCCGAGGCCGGCAGGGGAGATCATAGGATCTCCCCTGCCAGCCCCTGCAGGGCCAGCGCTACCCGAGCGCCAGCCCTGCTGTGTGTCTCCATGGGCCGGTGGGGAGATCAAAGATCTCCCTCACCGGCCCAGAGACACTGACATGCGGCCGCCGGCAGGAGAGCGAGGGAGGGAGGCAGGAGAGAGGACCGGCGGAGCTCTATCCAGCAGCTCCGCCGGGTCCTCTCGCGAGGTCTGAGCGTTGCCGCGGTTACCGCGGCAACGCACAGATCTCGCGAGAGTGAACTCTAGCCAGCAGGGGCTAGAGTTCACTCTCACCACTGGACCACCAGGGAAGGAAGCATGGCAGCACCCTCCATAGCAGCATGGCACTCCACCCACAGCCAGAACGGATCCCCCCTCTCCCAGGATAAAAGTAAGAAGGGAGGGGGGGGGATGTAACTTTATTTTTTTTTAATTATTAATAAAAAAATATTTTAATTTAAATAAAAAATCACACTAACAGCCCCCTCACACACACATCACCCCCAGACACACACAGCACCCCCAGACACACACAGCACCCAGACACACACAGCACCCCCAGACACACACAGCACCCCAAGACACACACAGCACCCTCAGACACACACAGCACCCTCAGACACACACAGCACCCTCAGACACACAAAGCCCCCAGACACACACAGCGCCTCCAGACACACACATCACCCCCAAACACACAGCGCCCCCAGACACACACAGCGCCCCCAGACACACACAGCGCCCCCAGACACACAGCACCCAGACACACACAGCACCCAGACACACACAGCACCCCCAGACACACACAGCGCCCCCAGACACACACAGCGCCCCCAGACACACACAGCGCCCCCAGGCACACACAGCGCCCCCAGACACACACAGCGCCCCCAGACACACACAGCGCCCCCAGACACACACATCGCCCCCAGACACACACAGCACCCCCAGACACACACAGCACCCCCAGACACACACAGCGCACCCAGACACACACAGCGCACCCAGACACACACAGCGCACCCAGACACACACAGCGCACCCAGACACTCACAGCGCACCCAGACACTCACAGCGCACCCAGACACACACAGCACCCTCAGACACAGACAGCCCCCTCAGACAGACAGCACCCTCAGACAGACAGCACCCTCGCTCACACACACACACACACATATATATATATATACATATATATATAATATATAAAATAACCCTCAGTGAGTTAACAGACAAAGAAAGTTAGAAACCTAGAATGTGACGGCAGATAAAAACACCCTCACACACAGCACCCCTCTTACATACACACACACTGCGCCCCTCACACATACAATACGTCCAAATATATATATATATATATACACACACACACACACACTACAGCACCCCTCACACTGCATCACTACACACATTACGCTCCAGATACACGCTAGATCCCTTACCCTATATGCACTCTTAATCCTCTATACACACACAATCTCCTATACACACTCTGGGTCCTTTACACACTAGATCTCCGACACACCCTCTCTACAACCCCTACACACACTACGTCACCTATACACACACACACACACTACAGCCCGTAGGCACACACTCGCTACATCCCCTATAACACTATGCCCCCTATACACACACTCTCTGCAGCCCCTAGCCACACATATTACATCACAAACACAAATTAAATTGACCTATTTACACAATACCACACCACACTCTACACACACGCAATACCACAAGCAGGCTCCAAACACATGCACCATACACTTTCCTGGCCCTTTTGTCCTCTGGTATCCCACTTGTGGAGACACTAGAGACAATTTAAAAGCAAACACAGCGCAAGCATGTTATTAAATTTGCTTGCGCTGTGCAGAACAAATACAGGGCCTTTTTCTAATGCCAGAGCTCTTCAGCGGTGCTCTGCGCATTGAACCAACTTGCTCACTTTGAGAGGGGGCGTGCTTGTCATTAGTGATGACAAAACACACCCTCTCTGTCCCCGCCCCCTTCTTAGGGGGCCGCTCTGATTGAAAAATGCCCGGGCCTAATTTTTTTCCCAGTCCGGCCCTGCCTTCAATCACATCAGTGAGGACAAGGAACTGGACATGGCTAGCTTGGTAATCCAACCTTGTGCAAATGAGAAGTTTGCGGTTGTGCAAATGGACTGTTTGCGGTGCGTTAAACGGGGAGTTTGGTCTGTCACTGTGAAGCGGGCGTAACCCTTACACTACCTGATCGATACAACATCATACCTGATGTTTTAAAGCACGTTATTCCAAACAATTTAGGAATGTTAGGTGATTTATGCCCTTTATGGATTAAAACCAGACTCTGCATCAACTATGTAATTTTCCATGGGAGTTTTGCCATGGATCCCCCTCCGGCATTAGTGAGGTGTTAGTCTCCTTGAAACAACTTTTCCATCACTATTGTGGCCAGAAAGAGTCCCTGTGGGTTTTAAAATCCGCCTGCCTATTGAAGTCTATGGCGGTTCGCCCATTCGCAAACATTTGCCGAAGTTCGTGTTCGCCGTTTGCGAACGGAAAATTTTATGTTTGCGACATCATTTTTTTCACATTGAAATTTGCGAGATTGGTTATTTGCCTTTTGAGACCGTATGGTAGCCCAGGAATAAGAATTATCCCCGTTATGGCATACCATTTGCAAAAGTGGACAACCCAAGTTATTGCAAATGGGGTATGTCCAGTCATTTTTAGTTGCCACTTAGTCACAAACACTGGCCAAATATTTGCTTTTTTCACACAAAAACAAATATAAATGCTAACTTTGTCCAGTGTTTGTGACTTGCAATACCTTGGGTAGTCTACTTTTGCAAATGGTATGCCATCATGGGGGTAAATCACATTCCTGGGCTACCACACGGTCTGAAAGGTAACATAACTTGTGGTGGAATCTCGGTAAAAATAAATTTAGTAGGCCGAGATTACCACGTGGCATGTGTACGTGCATATGCTGACGTATCGATCAGTTGGTTGCACGAGGCAAGATACGATCAGTAGTGTACGGAGCATGTGCAAGAATACAGGATATAGTATTCCCCCTCCTCCATTGTGCTGGACAAGCCATGCGGTCAAACAGGAAGTTAATTCTTATTTGTGTTGATTGGTTAAGAGAATGTGCGGGTGGAGCTTAATATGGGAGGAGTTATATGCCTATATAAGGAGCCTGCACTATTGTCCGGGGCTCAGAACTTGCTGTATTTTGGTGACATTAGTCCCTCTGAGTCCCGATCGGTGATCCAATAAAGAATCTCTTCCTTCCTGAAGAAACCTGTGTCCATCTCTCTGTGCTTGGCTTCCGTCAGTTTCTCCGGTATCATTTGGTGCATTGGCCGGGAAGCTCATCGTTCAACGGTAGCTGAGAGGCAGAGGCGTGAGACGGTCTATCTTTGCCCACGTTCTCTACGGCTGCACCCCTGAACTTCTGCGTGGACCTCCCTTCGTCTCGGCGCCACTGGGCCGTTGTCCAGGAGATCATCGGCCTCTACGTGAGAAGTGCTGGGGTGTCCCCGTCGATGAGTGTGAACTCAGGTTCAGGAACGAGGAGGTAAGATAACTGCTGTTTTAGACGGCAGGACCCACTAGGGGTATACCGATTGTGCGGTAGGCCCAAAGGGGTTTTGAATCTGTGTATCTGCCCCCTCTGTCGGAGGGAAGGAGCGAAGGCGCACCGCTCGATCGAACGCTCTTTAGTCAGACCGTTTGATTTGGTTAGTCAGGCGGGGTTCTGGTGTAAATAGCCCTAGCCGGACACCGGTGTCTTGTCTAGACTAGCGTTCTAGGGTGTATATTACGTTCGCTAGGTCGGAGGGACCGGGAGACTAAGCGGCGCCTGTGTAAATTCGGTTCGCTAGTTCTCATCCTATCTGGGCTAAGTGGGAAGGCGTGTAAATTTGGAACCCACTAGACTTTTGATAGTGCGACTAAGAGGCGCCTGTGTAAATTCGGTTCTCTAGCTCGCTATATATGTGGTGATTGGGCAGTGTGGCTAACCAAAACGGGTGTATATAGTTTTAGGTAGTCCATTCAAGGTACTGGCCAATAGTTTAGTTGGGAATTGTAAATGTGTTAACGATTGTTTTAGTAAAGTGTATATCTTGTTAGATAGCGCGAGCTCAGCCGTCTAGCGAGAGTGTTAATAGTGTGTTGCTGTATTATAGTGCACGGTACCATAACCCTGTATATTTACTGACACTGTATATAAGTACTAATCATTGTCGTCCATTGCATGTTTAACACCATAACCACTAATAATTGTATTGTGACCTTAACTTGTGCTTTGACCTATGCTAACCGTACTGTAACCGCTATTTGTAAAAGACGATGTTACTGGGGTGTGTTATAGACGGGTAATTCGTATATAGAGAATTATAGCGTGGGTGACTGTATAGTTACGCCAAAGGGCATAATATTGATTATATAGTGACTGGTGTAACAGCTGTGTGTGTACGGGAATTCCCTGAGTGTTTATTGTTATTGTGTACGTTTCACTTGGTAACCGTACCACGTGGTGCTGTTGCCAGAGGAAACGGGTGTGACTGTTGAATAGTACGCGTGTATAGTATTCGTTGTCGACGACGTTCCATTGTTAAGTATGGGTGCGTCGCAGTCAACGATTCCGGATCCCTTAGGTTGTATGGTGAAGAATTTTAAAAAGGGATTCAAAACTTGTGATTTTGGGGTTAAGATGTCTCCTGTACGTTTAGTTACTTTGTGCACTAGGGAGTGGCCTACTTTGGTTGCGGCATGGCCGCCACGTGGCAGTTTGGATCTAACTCTGGTACAGCGCTTACACGTGGCTGTATCAGGTAGGCCTGAACTTTACGGCCAGTTTCCTTATATTGACTGTTGGAGACAGGCCGTAAATGACTCGCCAAAATGGCTCCAGACATGCCACGAGGAGCAGTGTCGCCTCATGGTAGCTAGGACTTGTTCGTCCACTAGGACTGGTGTTAGGCCCATTTTGGACACGCCCCCTGAGTCCGAGATCCCTTTGCCGCCCCCTTACTTTCCGTTAAGAAGAAGTGACGCAAACGCAGGAAGCCCTGCACCCCTCCCCTCATTACCCTCATCCACTTCTGCTTCCTCCTCCAGTACAGGATCCACCCCCCCTCGTACTAAATCTCCCCTTCCGGAACCAGAACCCACCCCCATTAAAAACGAATATCCTGATTTGGCGCCACTTCAGACTTCCGGTCAAGCTTCATCTAGCTCGGCTCGAAGTGTTTTATTTACGACCTTTTCCCAAAACCAACCTCCCACATCCCCATACCCTACCTCTCCCCGACCGGAACCCATGACTGACGCCTCTCTACGTAGCCCCATCCAAACCCGACAGTTGACTGGTGCCCAACAATTAAAGCACTATCAGATGCCTCTTCGCCTAAATCCCGGGTCAGCTTATATCGATGCCGCAGGTCAAATGGCACACGCTGACCCAGTCTTCGTATATGTCCCATTTACCACTACCGACCTTTTAAACTGGAAGACCCATAATTCCTCGTATACTGAGAAACCACAAGCCATGACTGATCTGTTCACCTCAATAGTACAGACGCATAATCCGACATGGGCTGATTGCCAGCAGTTATTAATGACTTTATTTAACAATGAGGAAAGGACAAGAATAAATCAAGCAGCCATTAAAGCATTAGAAGATAGAGCCCGTGCTTTGAACCAAGCTAATCCAGCAGCATGGGCCGCAACACATTATCCCAACACTGATCCCGATTGGAACGTAAATGGTGCTGATATGGTTCAACTCAGAGCCTATAGAGACGCTATAATTGCTGGCATGAAAGCAGGAGGAAAGAAAGCCATTAACATGTCGAAGACAGTTGAGGTGATCCAGAAAAGCGATGAAGCGCCCAGTGTCTTTTATGACCGATTATTGGAGGCATACCGCTTGTATACCCCCTTTAATCCGGAAGACGCAGACAATTCCCGAATGGTTAACTCCGCCTTTGTCAGCCAAGCATACGGAGATATTAAGCGCAAGCTACAAAAGTTAGAAGGGTTTGCAGGTATGTCCATCACCCAACTAATGGAGGTAGCTAATAAGGTTTATATGAACAGGGATACAGAAAGTAAGAAAGAGGAAGAGCGCAAGATGCGTAAAAAGGCTGATATGCTAGCGGTAGCGATCGCAGGCGTAGATAAACGGGGCCCAGATAGAGGCAATAATAGATGGAGTAGGGAGCCTTTGAGTAGGGATCAGTGCGCGTATTGCAGGGAAGAAGGGCATTGGAGGAACGAATGTCCGCAAAGAGAGCAGTACGAGAGAGACCAACCCAGGGCAGGCTACGGAAACTTTAGAGGCAGAGCGAGAGGTAGAGGAGGCCCCGGAGGGAGTAATGGTTATAGAGGGAGTAATGGGAACAGAGGAAGTGTTAGGGAAGACAGGTATATTCCAGCAGCGCAAAGGTCCCGCGATAGAGAAGGTAGGGACTTCGTAGGATTGGCTGACACGGTCATGGAGGACTATTGATACCGACCGGGCTCCATCCCCCTTGGTCGAGCGGAGCCTATGGTCGATGTATCAATAGGGGGAAAAAGGAGTGCGTTCATGATCGACACTGGTGCTGAACATTCAGTGGTGACTAATCTAGTTGCTCCTCCATCTGGAAGGACTATTACTGTGATAGGAGCAACTGGAAGAAGTGCTGAAAGACCGGTTCTTAAAAGTCGACTCTGTACATTGGGAGGCCACGTAGTAAAACACCAATTCCTTTATATGCCTGAATGTCCAGTCCAATTGCTGGGACGTGATATGCTATCAAAATTACAAGCGCAGATTACGTTCCTACCAAATGGAACAACATCCTTAAAGTTTAATGGACCTTCAGGTATTATGACTTTATCCGTACCAAAGGAAGAAGAGTGGCGACTTTATACAGTGTTGACTAGCCAAAACCCTAGGAGTGATGAGACATTATTTAACATACCAGGAGTTTGGGCAGAGAACAACCCACCAGGACTGGCCCGCAATATTCCACCTATAAAAATTGAACTAAAACTTGGGGTTTATCCAGTGAGCCTAAGACAATACCACATCCCACAGAAGGCTAAGAAGAACATCCAATCCTATCTGGATAAGTTCATACGGTATGGTATCCTAAAATTCTGTACTTCCCCCTGGAACACCCCATTGCTGCCTGTTCAAAAGCCCGGTACAGATGAGTATCGACCTGTGCAGGACTTGAGAGCAGTCAATGATGCGGTTGTTAGTATACATCCAGTTGTACCCAATCCATATAACCTGCTTGCTTTAATTCCGGGCGGGGCTACTTACTTCACAGTCTTAGATCTCAAAGATGCCTTCTTTTGCCTCCGAATTGCCGCAGAAAGTCAATGTATTTTCGCTTTCCAATGGGAGAACGCTGTAACGGGCTCAAAACGCCAAATGACTTGGACAAGACTGCCCCAAGGGTTTAAAAATTCACCTACCCTATTTGGTTCAGCCCTAAGTCAAGATCTACTGGATTTCGAGTCTATCCCAGGAGAATGTGTATTGTTACAATATGTAGATGACTTGTTGATAGCAGCAGTTACAAAAGAAATCTGTCAGCAAGCAACGCACGATCTACTGCACATTCTCTGGAAGGCAGGATACAAGGTGTCCAGGAAGAAGGCTCAGTTGTGTTTGCCAACTGTCAAGTATCTGGGATTCCATATCTCTGAAGGTCAAAGGATTATGGGGCCAGAGAGAAAAGAAGCTGTCTGCCAAATACCAATACCCAAGAATAGAAGACAAGTGCGAGAATTCTTGGGGGCAGCAGGCTTCTGTAGGATATGGATTCCCAGCTATGCGATACTAGCAAAACCTCTGTACGCAGCTATCAAAGGTACAGAGCACGACCCCTTCTTATGGACCCAAGAACAGCAAACGGCATTTGAAGATGTGAAGAAGGCTTTGATGAGTGCCCCAGCATTAGGTCTACCTGATCACACACGACCATTCTACTTATATGTACACGAGCAAAGAAGAATGGCTGTGGGAGTATTGACACAGTACTTGGGATCATGGCAAAGACCTGTTGCCTACATGTCTAAGCAACTGGATGCAGTGGCCAGCGGACTTCCACCTTGTCTAAGAGCCGTAGCTGCAGCCGCCCTGCTAGTAGCTGAAGCCGATAAACTCACTCTGGGTCAAGAACTTTATGTACGAGTCCCACATGCAGTACAGACGTTGTTGGATTACAAAGGAAATCATTGGTTTAGTAACAGCCGTATGACCAAGTATCAAGCAATGTTGTGTGAAAACCCAAGAGTGCATTTAGAGACTGTAAACACCTTAAATCCAGCTACCCTTTTGCCACAACCTACTGAAAGTCAACATGATTGTTTGGAAGTAATGGATGAAGTATTCTCAAGTAGACCAGATCTTCGTGATTTTCCCATCCAGAACCCCGATGTTCAATATTATACCGACGGCAGTAGTTATGTGAAAGAAGGGATCCGCTATGCAGGATATGCAGTAACAACAATAGACAAGGTGATAGAAGCTCGGCCACTGGCGAAAGGAACATCAGCACAAAAGGCAGAATTAATAGCACTAACACGAGCGTTACAATTGGCTGAAGGTTTAAGAGTGAATATCTATACGGACTCTAAGTATGCGTTTTTAACCACTCATGCCCACGGAGCTTTGTATAAAGAAAGAGGACTACTGAATTCAGAAGGCAAAGAAATCAAGTACGCAGCTGAAATCCTACAACTATTGGAAGCAGTGTGGGAGCCGAAAGAAGTCGGTATCATACATTGTCGAGCGCATCTGAGAGGAGATGGTGATGTAACCAAAGGAAATCGGATGGCAGATAGTGCAGCTAAGCGTGCTGCTGAATCAGGAAGACAGGAGTATGTGGGGCATATAGCTGCTCTAATACCAACCCCACTGTCTCAATGGACTCCAGTTTATACAACTCAAGAAGAGGAGTGGTTAAAGACTGAACCGGGAAAGTATTTGGAGAACAAGTGGTATCAGCTAGAAGATGGAAGAATAGTCATACCAGCATCACTAGCGGTAGAAATTGTCCAAAATTATCACAACGGGACACATTCTGGGAGAGACAGTACTGAAGAATCTCTCAGGAAACATTTCTACATACCAAGATTGTCCAACTTGACTCAGGCCATTGTACGCAGATGTGTAACGTGTGCTAAGAATAATGCAAGACAAGGACCAGTAAAGCCACCAGGAGTCCAGTTTATGGGGGGACTCCCCATGTCCGATCTACAAATAGACTTTACAGTGATGCCTAAATCGGGTGGACATCGTTACCTGCTGGTAATTGTGTGCACCTATTCAGGCTGGGTAGAAGCATGTCCTACTCGTACAGAGAAAGCAGGAGAAGTTGTGAGATTCCTGCTACGAGAAATAATACCCCGATATGGACTACCCTGTTCTATAGGATCGGACAATGGTCCAGCTTTTGTTCACCAGTGCCTACAACAACTGACTCATATGCTTGGTATAAAGTGGAGGCTTCATACTGCATATAGACCCCAGAGTTCTGGTAAGGTAGAGAGAATGAATAGAACTATTAAGAACCAGTTGGCTAAAATGTGTCAGGAAACCCAACTTAAGTGGAACGTTCTCTTACCTATAGCTCTATTGCGAATCCGCAGTACCCCTACCAGAAGGATGGGCCTCTCTCCTTTTGAAATTATGTATGGACGACCACCTCCCGTACTTGGTAACTTAAGGGGGGATTTGAGTCAGTTGGGAGAAGGAATTACTCGGCAGCAGGTTGTAGAGTTGGGTAAGACTATGGAGGAGGTACAGAAATGGGTACAAGATAGATTACCTGTGAATATTTATCCCCCTGTTCATAGTTATCATCCAGGAGACCAAGTGTGGATTAAAGAGTGGAATAATGTACCGTTAGGGCCCAAGTGGAGAGGTCCTTATGTTGTTCTTTTGTCTACCCCTACAGCGATAAAAGTAGCAGAAGTGACTCCGTGGATACATCACTCCAGGGTTAAACCAGCAGCAGTCGATTCTTGGCAAGTTACAGCAGATCCAGAGAATCCCTGCAAGATCCGGTTGAAACGCACTACTCAGTCGGAGTAACGAGGAATTATTGTGGATTACAAATTTTATTGTTACAGGTGTGAGTGAGAAGACCATAATAAAGCCTGTCCGCTTACCAACACATAGTGTATAAGCCAGGAAAGTCTCGAAGGGACACCTGTGAAGACGAGCAGAACTCCATTCCCTGCAGCCCTCACATCCTGGAAGCTGAGGTTCCATCGCACGGACGAAGACTGAGGATGACGGCGAAAGATGTGCTTTTGATTGTGTTTATTTATATGTGTTTTTATATTCAGGAAGGTAGAGGTACCGACACTCCTAGCTGTGAGGTATGCATTAAGACTACGAGAACAGGTAACCATATTTCCCAAACCCTAATTTGGCATTCACAATACGAGTGTAAAGGAGATGTATCGAGATGTAGATACTTAAATATAGACTATAGTGTGTGCCATTTAGGAGTAGGAGAACCTAAGTGCTTCAGTCCGGAGTATCAACCTCGTACAATTTGGTTGACTCTCAGGAATGGAGATCCTCAGGGGACCCTAATTAATAAGACGGTGTTAGAATCCGTACATTCTTCGGGTGTTCTGCTATTTGATGCGTGTAAAGCGATATCGAGTGGTAGAAAGCCGTGGAATGTATGTGGGGATCTTAGATGGGAGAGGACGTATGGGTCTAATGATAAATATATTTGTCCCAGTAGTAAAAATAAATATGTAAGTCCTAGATGCCCAAATAAAGACTATAACTTTTGCCCATATTGGTCTTGTGTGGGGTGGGCGACTTGGGGACAGACAGTAGATAAAGACATGATAGTGACTAAGTTGCCGACTAGCCCTTATTGTAAGTCTATGGAATGCAACCCAGTCCATATACTTATTAATAACCCCGACAAGTTCCTAGATAAGTATGGCAATTTATTTGGGTTTCAGATATACGGGACGGGTTTAGATCCTGGGACATTATTGTTTATAGGAATAGAGACTGATACGGTATCCTCCCAGACTCATCAAGTATACCATTCCTTTTATGAAGAGATGAGTATAGATAATAAGATCCCCCATAACGCTAAAAACCTGTTCATTGACCTAGCTGAAAGTATTGCCGGTAGTCTTAATGTTACCAACTGCTATGTGTGTGGAGGTACTAACATGGGAGACCAATGGCCTTGGGAAGCAAAGGAGGTAATGTCCGGTTCTGAGGCAGTTGACCAACTAAAATCTACACAAGCCGATTATCATTTGAGTGTTAGAGGTAAATCTGAGTGGAGATTAAAGACCTCCATCATAGGTTATGTTTGCATAGCAAGGAAAGGAATAATGTATAATACTTCTGTAGGAGAATTAACTTGTCTAGGGCAAAAAGCTTATGATGATGATACAAAGAATACAACTTGGTGGTCGGCTTCAAATGTCTCAGAACCATCTAACCCGTTTGCTAGATACGCCAATTTAAAGGATGTGTGGTTTGATCTATCCATCACATCTACCTGGAGAGCCCCAGCAAATTTGTACTGGATCTGTGGTAAGGAAGCCTATTCGGAGCTGCCACAGGACTGGGAAGGGGCATGTGTGTTGGGTATGCTCAAACCATCCTTCTTCTTGTTACCGATTGAAACAGGTGAGACTTTAGGTGTTAAAGTGTATGATGTGAATCATAGGAAGAAAAGGGGACCCATAGAGATAGGCACCTGGGAAGATAATGAATGGCCTCCCCAGCGTATCATAGATTATTATGGGCCAGCCACGTGGGCTGAGGATGGTACCTTTGGTTATAGAACCCCTATTTATATGCTCAACCGCATTATAAGATTACAGGCGGTGGTTGAGATTATCACTAACGAAACATCACAAGCGCTCAATCTTCTAGCGAAGCATAACACCAGGATGAGGACAGCAGTCTACCAAAATAGATTAGCCTTGGATTACCTTTTGGCAGTAGAGGGAGGTGTATGTGGGAAGTTTAACCTAAGCAATTGCTGTCTTCAAATAGACGACGAAGGGCAAGCAATAGCTGAGCTTACTAGCCATATGGTTAAACTAGCGCATGTGCCTACTCAGGTATGGAAAGGGTACAATCCAAGTAGTTGGTTTGGTAGCTGGTATGAGTGGTTTGGAGGGCTTAAGGCAGTGGTAGGTGGAGTCCTACTGATTTTACTGTTGTGTCTACTCCTACCGTGTCTTATACCCTTAGTAGTTAGGTCTGTGCAAAGCCTGATAGGAAGTATAGCAGAGAGGAAGGCTGCTGCACAGATAATGGCGATATATAAGTATAAGGCTCTAGATCAAGGAGAACCAATGCAGGAAGATGAGTGTTAAAAGATTCACATCATAAGATAAGTCTGGTCTGGTTCAAGGTAACTTGCGGTGTAAGCAAAACTAAGGTTATGTGATGCCTCAAGTAATTGTAAAATATCAAGAGGCATCAAAGGGGGGAATGTGGTGGAATCTCGGTAAAAATAAATTTAGTAGGCCGAGATTACCACGTGGCATGTGTACGTGCATATGCTGACGTATCGATCAGTTGGTTGCACGAGGCAAGATACGATCAGTAGTGTACGGAGCATGTGCAAGAATACAGGATATAGTATTCCCCCTCCTCCATTGTGCTGGACAAGCCATGCGGTCAAACAGGAAGTTAATTCTTATTTGTGTTGATTGGTTAAGAGAATGTGCGGGTGGAGCTTAATATGGGAGGAGTTATATGCCTATATAAGGAGCCTGCACTATTGTCCGGGGCTCAGAACTTGCTGTATTTTGGTGACATTAGTCCCTCTGAGTCCCGATCGGTGATCCAATAAAGAATCTCTTCCTTCCTGAAGAAACCTGTGTCCATCTCTCTGTGCTTGGCTTCCGTCAGTTTCTCCGGTATCAAACTAATCTGGCAAATTTCAATTTGAAAAAACAGAAAAATGGAATGTGCTATATTTGACCCTTTAACTTTCCAAAACACTGTGAAAACTGTTAATGGCTACTGGTGTACTCGTGAGACTTTGCTGAATCCAAATATGTGCTTTTTGTGCAGTAAAAGCTAACAGTATTATGACATTTACAGCTAAAATGTGAGGCGAAACTACAAACATTTTTTAAAAATTTTACATTTCTCAGTTTTTTTTATTTTATTCATAATAAATTATGTTTCATATATGAATAATGAGAAATTAAAGCCCTGTTTCTCCTAAACAAAATGATATATAATAAGTGTGGGTACACTTAATATGAAAGAGGTGACTTACGGTTGAACAGACATATAGCGCTAATTCCAGTTTTTGTTTAGATCAGAATGTGTACTATTGACTCTGTCCTGAAGGGGTTAAAAGTAGGAGCGTCAGTAATAGAAAACCAATCAATATTTACTAGATTTGTGCACAAATCCCATTCAGCTGCTTCAAAGCCTATCAATCCATGGGGATGCAAAGTGATTTTGAATTTTTTTTTTTTTTTATGCAAGTTTGAAATAATAGATTTGACAGGCATTTGATTCATTTGACACAGCTAAAAGGCATTTGTGCACAGTTTACCTATTGCCAATTATGTGGAAATTTTAAGTCTGTCATCAGAGTGTCTATAAGGACTGTTAACCCATGTATTAATTTTTTTATAATAGTCTTACCCTCCCACCCTTTGGTCTTATTTTCGGGGTAAGATGGAAATAGTAATGCCATACAGGCATTGTAAATTAAAATTACAATTTAATTTTTTTAGGCAGTTGGAGTGATTCTTAAAGGACCACTATAGTGCCCTGAGGGTGCCCCCACCCTCAGGGTACCCCTCCCGCTGGGCTCTAGGGGGAGGAAGGGGTTAAACTTAACTCTTTCTCCAGCGCCGGGCAGGGAGCTCTCCTCCCCCTGGCTGAATGCGCAGCAGGAGCTGCGCACGTATTCAGCCAGTCTCATAGGAAAGCATTTACAATGCTTTCCTATGGACGCTGGCGTCTTCTCACTGTGATTTTCACTAAAGGCTGGATTAACCCTAATATAAACATAGCAGTTTCTCTGAAACTGCTATGTTTATAGAAAAAAGGGTTAATCCTAGCTGGACCAGGCACCCAGACCACTTCATTAAGCTGAAGTGGTCTGGATGCCTATAGTGGTCCTTTAACCCCTTAAGGACCAAACTTCTGGAATAAAATGGAATTATGACGTGTCAGACATGTCATGTGTCCTTAAGGGGTTAAACAACTTCCTGCAACTCAGTAAGGAATGAGGCCCTCTGAATACTACTACTACTAACCAACAATTATTCAATAAAGTCTGAATTAAAGGAACACACCAAGTACCAAAACCATGGGTGTGGACAGGCCTACTTCCCATCCATTATTTGAAACCGCACCACTGGTTGTGGAGAAACGGCATACCCCATGACTAATGTGCCCACGCTTAATAACTATAGTTGGAGGGACCCTGTGGCAGATCCCTCCTAGAACAGGTTAGCCACAGCAATTGCTTATCAATTTTAAATACAAGCTGCTTGGCAGGGGCTGGGGGAAAGGGAGTCAGAGACAAGTTTGCCTTTGTAAATATTTTATAAATACCACATGCCACTGCTCAATTGATAGAGTACTATTGGAGGAACAGTCATTGTCTGATCACGTTTCAGTAAATCTTTACTCTTATTTGGTATGGAATGGGATAAAATCCTTGAAGTTAATGGTCACATCATCCTTTATAATTTGTGTGGGGGCAGAGTACGGCGAGCCAACCACCACCTCTGTAATTCTTATATGGCTAAAGGGCACTAATGGCCTGCTGGCTACCAAGATGAAAAGTGCAGATTTCTCTTGAACATGGCATGCTTATAAAATAAGACTGCAGAGACAGCATTTTAGTATGCTTTAGGTGTGTTGAGTGCTCCTTTAACTTTATCCAAAAGTCAATTCCAAACCTCAAGGCAAAATAAGTAAACTGAAAATGTAGCCAGATTGGAGAATTTGGCCAATTATTTGATTAAAGAAGTAAGAAAAATTGTAAATTAGTATAGATTTAAAATAAAAATAGGTCTGTTCAATTTTCAGTATCATTGTACTTCCTGGTTTCAAATGTGTGTGTATATATATATATATATATATATATATATATTTATTATTATTTTTTTTTTATTCTTTATTTTTATTGTGCTTAGAGTAACAAAACACGCTTATATTGCCACGACAGCAAATACAAGCCGATGGAATGAAACAAGAGTATTGACAACATGGCAAACATTATCAGCACATTTTGTGTTTTAAAACAAGAGAAGTCAGGCTTGGTAAAACAATCTGTAGCTTTAGGTTAATTCAGGCTGGTAACTAAGTGAAGCAAAATTGATATTTCGAGTAGTGTCTGCAAACGCCACAACAGCGTACAGGTATATATAAACTTGGGTACAATAAACAGTGGCTCGGTAAAGGTGCACATTTCAGTTATTAAAACACTTATGCATCTCGTCTGATATGTCTGATGCTGGAGTATCCTATGTAGCAGGGCTAGTGAGACCTGTGTTCGGTGTACTAGCGATATGCTGCAAGTAATGCAAGTTAAGTGGATCAGGCTTGTAACACGTGAAGTCTACCTGTGGTGTCCTAGTAGCATCCTGTATAGTAGCTTTAATGGGTTGTAGGGTTGGATGTATGTGCATGGGTGTATGACACATGCTAGGCTCGTTGTGCTAGTGTAATATAAACAGTAGGCTTAATATACATGCTAGATAGGCTCTACACAAGCTTAACCTTAACGAAGTTATGCTGCAATATAGTTAAGTATTTGATCATAGAGCCTGGGCTACAACCTTATACAAAGAACACAGATCTCAACAAAATAAAGATGAAAAAGTAGCTTATCGAAAGTCATAACAGCTATAACTGAGTGCATCCTCGCTAAAGTTACTGTGAATACCAAAAGATAACATATGAACTGATTGATACAGGCTAGACCTAGCTGCTGAATATGGGTAAGTCACATGTAGCATTAACAGGCTGAGTGTGTGTGCTTGCTGTCTGCATGAACCCAGTCTGGCTGGCCCATGTGAGACCTATATGGAAGTCCCGGCGGTGGTAATCTGTGTTAGCGGTTAGTCCCATATTGGCGGTACAGCTTTAGGCAGCGGGCTTTGATTCAGCCTATTCCCAAGGATGGGAAGTGTGAGTCCTGTGGGCTGAGGGCGAGGGTGGCTGTTGCGGTCCGATGGCTCTGTTGGGTATCTCTCCAGCCCCAGGCTGGTTGATAGGCCGACATCTTCATGCCACGGACTTTTGGGCTCCTGGGGTCCCTTTCCTCCCCTCTGAGGGGTAAGCAAGAGGATTTGGTGGAAGGTGGCTGCTTGTAGCAGGTGATCCTCCACCTGTGTGGATGATGTCGTGGGGTTCTGCCCCTCGTGGCCCTCGGCTTAAGTGATCTCGTAATGGAAGGAGGTTTATGTGCTTTAGAGCTGTGGACTTGCATAGGGAGCCCCCTCACCATCCGGCTCTCAGCTTCCCGGTCGTCCTCCCTGTGTTGGGCCTTTGCTGCTTTTTGGCGTGCCTCCAATCCTGCCCAGAAGCGGGTAAAAATGTCATCCAGCCTCCTCTGAGTGATCTGTGCCGGGCTTAGAGGTTCCGGTTCGGATTGCTGGGAGTCATTTACTTGTAGGGTATGTTGGGCCACCATCTTGTGTTTCTGCTGTGGCAATGACTAGACAGGGCGATAAACTTAAGTTGCTTGGTTCCAGGTACAGGCTAGGGTGGACCAGGATAACCCCCACCGGGGGGGGGGGGAACAGGGCTCTATTTCAGGCTTAGGAGGGCACTAGGTCGCGCGGAGCAGGGGATCGGCCGCCTCACCCGTCCGGCGATACTGCTAGGCCTCACTCCCGACACCCTCGGCGGACGCTCCGTGCACCCGTGGGCGGCAGACCCGGTGCACCTCGGCTGGCTCCTGAGGTAGGTACGATCAGGCTTCAGGCGTTTTTGCAGGTTCTGGCTGGCTGGAGTGCAATTATTCCGGCTAGGAAAGAAGATTGAGCTCGGAGCTCACACGAGGCACGTCCAGCCGCCATGAAGCTCAGGCCCCGCCCCCTATTATTATTTTTATTTTTTTAAGTTACATTCCAGTTACCTATTTGTATAATAAAGGAGGCATGTTATAGCCTATATGGGGATATTTATCAAATTGTTCAGAAAAGTGGTTACATTTTCTGCTCTTTGTCTCCGTATTAAAAAGAGGGGGGAAACAACACTCCAATCATGTAAAGATCCAGCTACTAAACTGGACCAAGGGCCAGCCCCAGGGAGAAGATATCAGTAGTAGAAAGAGGATCCAGACACTCCAAGTATCTTCAAATGTATTTTTTTTTTTTTTTTTTAATTCTTTATTTTTGTAGTGCATAAGCTGATAACAGGTTGTTGCGAGGTACCCCAAAGGCATTCCTCCAACGCATAAAAGACATTTGAAACATACAGGTACATGCAGCATCAAGCACAATTTTTATATTTAGAGATTTTGCTTTGAGATGCAGAAGTTATAGGCTTAAGAACTTTCAACTTGTAAATATAGAAGAGATAAAAAATAACTGTAAATATATAAAACTAACATTACATCCTCTGCGTGTCTGCGCTATATAATATCGGGTTGCATCTTGAGGATCTATGTTGCGCTACATGTGTGCCAAAGCGCTTGTATCAAAGCTGGCATGAGCTTAGTGTGTGTGGCTTTAGTAGGGATAAATGTGTAGGGGGGGTAGTTTGGCTTTGGTACGGCTTAGCAAGTTTGCTTACGGAGCCAGGGAGATAATTACAGAGCTTAATAAACAGATAAAACGTTCATAAATTCTATAACTGTCAGTTATGACATGAAGAAACAGTTCGTTCAGACGGTGTCAAGCTGGAGGATCCGCCGACCCCGCCAATGCCCGTCTTGGGACAAATGGAGGAATGTCCTCTACTGCCCGCATGCTTCTGTCCCGTGGAGGTAGGGTTCCCGTCGAGACTCCCAATGCTTGAAGGAAGGCAGGAGCGCCTTGGAGTTGCGAGAGTGGGAACTTCTTGCCGTTTTTTCTGCCACTAGGTGGTGCGGGCCCCATCTATACGGGATTTCAGCCTCTCTCAGAAGCTTTGTGGTGGAGCGGAGTGATTGCCTCCAGTGCATGGTAGCTCTTAAAAGGTCCTTGCAAAAGGACAGCTGCGAGCCCTCAAAAGACAGTGAGGGGGATACTCTTGTAGTTTCCAGGACGGCTATCTTGTCAGAGTCCCTTTGAAATTGTAAGAGCACGTCTCTTGGGGCTTCTGGGGGTGCCTTGGCTGCTTTGGGCAAACGGTGGCATCTGTCAGTTGCTGCTTGCTTAACTTGCCTAGGTGGTAGTAATGTGGCCATTAGTCGCCGTAAATAGTGAGGCAGTTCCTCTGATGAGATGGATTCGGGTATGCCTCTTATCCGTATATTGCGGGCTTTAGCCCTGTCTTCCAGACTTGCCAAACGCTGGCTCATGTCGCTACATTTCTTTTGTATAGCATGAAGTGCAGCATCTGTGGCTGATTGTGCCAAATGTGTGCCCCCTAGCTCCCCTTCCAATGCCTGGACACGGCCTGTCAGTGTGGCGACATCCTCCCTCACTACTGCTATGTCGGCTTGAAACATGGCCTTAAGGTCCTGCAATAAGGCTTTAATGTCTGCCTTAGTTGAGGGGGCAGCATCCCCAAGTCCCACATACCGTGCTTGTGTAGGCAGTGTGGCTGGGAAATCATCCTCCTGTGTGCTCTCAGCTTCCGACGAAGCCGTGGAGTAGGCCGCGGTCGGCGCCATCTTGGGCTGCACGGGGTGTTGCGGCTGCCTGAACAGGCTTCCTATATCTCGGCAACCGGTCCCCGGATCCGCCTGCTGTTTCTTGGAGCGGCGCCCCATTGTCTCCGAACCCTATGGAGCTCGGCTCGGCGGATTTTGTGCCCAGCGGGTCTGTTTATCCGATGTTCAGGCGGACGGCGGCTCGGAGCTCGCTGAGGATGCGACCGTCTCGCATGGGCGCTGGCTCCGCCCCCTTCAAATGTATTTATTAGGACAAGTGAGACACCGCAACATTTCGACCAAGGTCCCAATAAACACATTTAAAGGTACTTGGAGTGTCTGGATCCTCTTTCTACTACTGATGTCTATTTATTAAAGTGATATAAAAAGTAACTTTTCTGCCAGTTTTCACAGAATAACGCATAAACAAGAAAGAGCCCAATGACCGCTCTAAGTAAAAGTGCACATTTAGATAGAAAATAGGAAAAGATAAAAAAAAAAAAGTAAAACCCTAACTTTATTAGAAGCTAAAATAAAAAGCATGTAATCAAATATAAATTCATAACAAAGTGATTTAAAAGCTCATCTGAGAGGGGGGGCGTGGCCTAGCCACAGAGCAGAGAGGACGTTAGCCTCCACAGCTCCTGCCGAACAAGAGAAATAAAGCGACATTTTGCCCACAAAACAGCGATAAAAATAAGCTAGGAGGCCACCAAGCAACTGACAACATCAACAGGAACAAAACGATACCTTAAATGAGTTGTTTCCTGCGATGCACACCCGACAGGTCCCTGCGGCCTACAAGCGAGGCGGGCGCCGGAGAGGCGGGCGCTCTCCCACAGCGACTACAACCCTGGGCCTGCGTTCCCCCCCTCTGGACCGGCGGGGGATATCCCGGTCCACCCTCACACGCTCCCCAAACGAAACTGGGAGACCTCTGCCGCCATTCGAGGCCCTGAACTGCCAACCGGAGAAACTCTCAAAATGGCGGATGCCTTCCTTACCTCCGACCCACGAGGCGCATGGCTCGAGACAGAACGTCGGCTGAACAAGATTTTCGCCACCTTTTGGGAGCAATGGGAGACCCGCATGCGACCCCCACCGCCAACGTCCTCACTCAAGCACCTACCTCAGGTCCCGGCACGGGCAGCCAAGCGGAGGAAGGCAGGAACCCTCACCCTTAAGCGCACACCAACACGCAACCAGCGAGGGGCTCCCAGGGGGTTAAACCGACAGAGAACGATAGGAGACAGGGGCAGCCTGAAACCAGCGACCACAACGAAACGGCACAAACAGCGCTGCCCCAGCCCAACACAGGAGAACGCCGTGCAGCACCCAGTTAAGGGGGCAATATACCCACCAACAAATCTGCCGACAAACAGCTCCACAAGAGACAGCGGCTCAGAGATCCCACACATCGGAGAGAAGGCAAGTGCTACAGCGAACAACACTGGGAGAAAACACTCAGCCTCAACAAGGCATCGGCTGACCCCCATTGTGACTGTGACACGCTATAAGGCAAGGGGCCCCATGTCACCCGTTTTTTATATGCCTCAATTGGACAAGTATACTATTTGCTGACACCTACTCTCTTTTCATAACTCCAGTTCAACCTGATCTAATAACATTTGAATGTACTCACAAAAGATATAACTCGCTGGCAACCAATTATTAATTCTTAATCTAGTTTATTGCATTCACTTTTATTGTTATTTTCATTTTATTTCCTCTGTTGACGCCCTCAGGCAACTACACCACCATCTTGTTTTCATATAAAAACGGGCAGTATAATCCTATCATGGTATTGATGTAGAATTATTAAAAATCTTTATTGAACTTGTATTGAATTATTGTACTAACTCCATTTTAACCTCACACTGTGACCGACCCTCCATTTTGTCCTCATTACCTGACAGATCCTCCATTTTAATCCATTTTAAACTACATTACATGACAGAATTTCCCAGCAACATTTAATACAATGAACAGAGACTGTATTTTCTATAAAGACATGACTAACCCCGGAATTGCTGAATCTCCTATAACTTGCAACATAGTATAATCTGAAGGCCATGAGAACACTGTACTAATGAAATGTTCTATTCATAAGAGAACCTTGCACCTGACCACAAGACTGAC
Organism: Pelobates fuscus; assembly: GCF_036172605.1. Classification (NCBI taxonomy): domain Eukaryota; kingdom Metazoa; phylum Chordata; class Amphibia; order Anura; family Pelobatidae; genus Pelobates; species Pelobates fuscus. The sequence goes on along the minus strand of NC_086320.1, from coordinate 63,798,644 downwards.
ATCACTAACTGTGTAAAATGACGCTCAAGCCCCCCTTTCCACCGAGTAAACCTCATGCTGGGAAAGATGGCGCTTGAGCCCTCTGTCCACACCCGTGTCCAGAACAATACCACCTCTCGGTGGGTGGACACTTAGCTAACCACTTAGTTTTTGAGCCAATTAATCATATTTATGGGTGGTCACTGACACAAACACTTAACAATTAATCCAATTAATGATGTTTATTTACTGATATCCCGATAATCAATGATGATGCAAAGTTCCCCTTAAAAGGGCCTGCGAGCCCGCTCTTGCTTCACTTGCCAATAAATTTCCTCGAAGTTATTTTAACCTGAACTCCGTGTGTCAGTCTGAATTACTTCAGCGTATATACGCAATTCAATCTTTTCTAATTTGGACAGGAACAGATAGACATTTAAACATCTTTGTTTATTTCTAAATTACACTATAACAGTATCACTAAGTATTATTTGCACCCAAGCGTAGTATAACTCACACTCAAGCACGTTGTATTTCAATCTATCTTTCCAAGCGTAGTATAACTCACACTCAAGCACATTGTATTTCAAGCTATCTTTGCAAGCGTAGTATAACTCACACTCAAGCACATTGTATGTCAAACTATCTTTGTATTTGATATAATTTACTGTCAGTCTAGATAGTATACCCTTGGGTAAATCTTTATGACATACTTAGTCTAGACCTGTAACTCAAACTTAGAAGAGAATCTTCCATTATCAAAAAGAAAAAGTGCACTGTATACGAAGCCGCTCTGGTGTTCACCATTGTTTTATGATGTGATTGCACCAGCTATTGTGGCTGTGCAAATCTGTTTGTTAATCCGTGCACAACTTAAATAAAGAATTTAAAAAAAGCTCATCTGAGAGAAGGCAGAGGGGAAGAGGAGGGTAATGCAGATAATCTCCACCCAATCTACATGTCTCAATAGATATAATGTCAGCACCCTTACTGAGGAAAGGAGAGGACAATCCCCTTCTATATTGGTAAATTGATGTATCAATTCAGCTCTATGAGTAAAGTTTAATGTCTCCATTCAGAAGGTGGAGACACTGAATTTCAGCGCTGCACCATGTGCAGCACTGCCCCAAGAAGCATCTCTAGTAGCCATCTAAGGAGTGGCCAGTGGAGGTGTCCCTAAGCTGTAAACACTGCCTTTTCTCTGAAAAGGCAGTGTTTACTGCAAAAAGCCTGCAGGTACAGGCTATACTCACCAGAATAACGTTGGCTGTAGTTGTTCTGATGACTATAGTGTCCCTTGAAGTGTAATCTTAATTTCAATGATACAAATAAGCCTTTCATTGTTAGGTAATTTCAGGAATACTATAAAAAGTGATGTAGTTGTGCCCATAAAGCACTGCTTATGATTAGTTGTAGTTCAACATTCACCTTTCTACAGTCATGTACAGCATTAGATAGTTATTACTGTAACCAAACCTACCAAAAGCACCTAAAATCAAGTGCCTCTTGATGCTTTGTCAGATGCTGGAAGAGTCTTGGACAATCTAGCATGGAGTGTTGATGGCAGTTTGAAATGTCAGGTATTACCATGAAGAGCAGCCATTTCGGTTCTATGCAGTTGTAGATGCACTGATTTATTCAATCATGTTTATAGAGAGAAAACGTGAGTGTGTAATGTTCAGGGACAGGAAACATCCAAGTGCCGGTTCAACAGCCATAATTATTTAAGGTAATACCAGACATGATGGTTAAAATTCACTTTTTATTTCATTAAAATATACACAGTAGAAAATACAGTGTGTAGCGCAACCCACCACCTCACGTTGATTTGTATGAACTATTTTAAGTTGGTCATAGGGCTTCAGAACCTTACCTCAACTTATTTTTTGCAGCCCAGCAGGATAAAGCAGAGCCATGGTTGTGGTTTGGTTAATATACCATGGAGCATTAGGTCTTCTTAAAGTGACTGTCACTTCAAACTTGCCCTTCTCCTCTTTCATTGTGTCTTCCTCTGCCTCACTCTGTTCTTTTAGTAACTTATGATTAATTTATTTTTAAAAACATAAGACAAACCAGGGTATTGCGGATTTTTCCAATGCTTGACGAACGATGGAGCTTAAATGCATTCTCCACTATCTTGACAAACAAAGTGATGGGTGCCTTAAGTCAGGGCTCAACAAATCCCAGACACCAGGGCAAAATTTCTAGTCGCCATGGCGACCTGAGATTTTCCAGCTCTCTAGTTAGTGTAGCTGCTGAGGGAGCTTTGACGGCGGCCGTCACAGGGAGCATTGTAGGCAGTTGGCAGAGGCAGCTGGCTGTGGGAGAATTGTAGGTAGCATGCAAGGGAGCAGTACTCTTCCTGCAGCTTCTCTCGGCTTCCTCATGATGCCAGGTGTCGGAATAGGACCTCACTCCGTCCCTATCATCACTACATAGAGTGCGAGGGAGCAGAGAGGAGTTGCAGGTAGATTACTGCTCCCTTGTGTGCAGGAAGAGAACATCCCCACTGGACCCCAGGGAAAGATCCACTCAGCTCTCCCAAAGGTAGGGAGGCTAAGTGGGGTTCAATTAATACAAAAATGTGCGCGCGAGCCTGTTGTCAGCATAAGAGAGTGTGTGTGTGTGTGTGTGTGTGTGTGTACACCCAGGGGTGTATTAGCTGCGAGGCAAACAAGGCATTTGCTTTGGGCGGCATTTTCCAGGGGGCGGCAAAAAAAAGCCGCCCCCAAACGCCCAAGGCAAGTGTCTTGTTAGCCTTGCGGCTAACAGACATGCCGGCGGGCTGCTGGGCTGGGAGGGCGGCTGGGGAGGGAGCACTTCCCCTGAGCTGTCTGCTCAGCTCCCTCGCACGCCGCAGAGTGAGGCTGGGAGCCGGAGCCGGAATATGACGTCATATTCCGGCTCCCAGCCTCACTCTGCGGCGCGCGAGGGAGCTGAGCAGACAGCTCAGGGGAAGTGCTCCCTCGCCAGCCCCCTGCCCAGCAGCCACTGGACCACCAGGGAGGAAGAGAACTCCCCCCCCCCCCACCAGCATTTCCAAAGGTAAGGAGGCTTGGGGGGGGGGGGGTTACATTTAAAAAACAAATGTTAAATATGTGAGTGTGTGTGTGTGTGTGTTAGCGAGTGTGTGTGTGTGTTAGCGAGTGTGTGTGTGTGTGTGTGTGTTAGCGAGTGTGTGTGTGTGTTAGCGAGTGTGTGTGTGTGTGTGTGTATTTAGAGGCGGGGGAAGGGTTGGGTGGGGGTGGCAGGGGAAGGGTTGGGTGGGGGTGGCGCGGGCAGGAGGGGGCACCTGAGTTTTGTCCTGCCTAGGGCCGCACAAAACCAGGATACACCACTGTGTGTACCTGTCAGAGTGTGGGCATGCAAGCCTGTTGTCAGCATGAGTACGTATGCTTTTAGGTACCTGCCCCTTCCGATCGCATGAGGAAGGTGTTTTTATTCACCTTTGTCCCCACACTGTGCCAATTTCGCCATGGCTAGTACCACCTCCATGGCTGAGATTACCAATCTTTATGATCTTAGCTAAGTCAATGCTTGCCATTAGTATTTTGTGCATGGGCAGCAAAGGTACCAATTCGCATCTCCTCATGGAGATGCATTAAGTTAATGAATCTCTATAAGGAACATTCAGCGTTTTCAAAGTTTACAATAAGTTAAGACTAACATTACACTAGTGTATGTTGCAAAGATTGATTTATTGGGTTAATTGATGACTTAAAATGCTAAGTAAATAAAAGAAGCAGCCTGTTGGCAGACAGTCCTCTTCCTTCCATACCACTACTGAAGCATCTACGTTTTGATTTGGACCAATCTCAGTTGCACCTGTGAATATGAAGAAAATGCCAACAAAAACAAACTCAATTAACCTAGCATCAGAAAGAAGCCAAAATGAGTTCAATTTCTAAGTGACAAAGTTTTAATGGTTTTTTTGGATTACAGTGGAAGGTAGAGGAATAGCCTGATAAGGCTGGATTGGTACTGTATATAATTTTTTGCCAGTTGTTACAATTACTTTCATTATAGCCATTTTACCATCCATTAAGTCAGGATACTGTTTAATATCCACTTTGTGAAGATGTTCTTGTCCTGCTTTTTCTGTAAAGTTTTAGTGATAACTCCAAGAATCGTAAACAATGTTTGAAAGATATTGCTAAAGGAATGCCCTTCATGTAAATATTGATAAATAAGAATGTGTAATGCAATTTATTTCACCGACTTCTACACAAAAATAAAAGGGATTCACCCCCTAACCTAAAGCTCACGCTGCAATACTTTGGTCTTTAGTACTTTTCACATGAAGCAGCCAAGACAGATATTGTACACCTGCATAGAAATAAAACGAGGGTCTATGGAATAAACAGCAGGATCAGGTACAGAAAGCCACCAGTATCTATTAGATCGATTGTCCACATTCAATGGCTTTCTCAAACACGTCAACCATTTTGGAGCACCTGAGGACGTTGTGAAAATAAATTTCTCGTGATTTTTAGTGTCTCCCTATGAAGACAAACATGCTGAATTACCCAGGGCCAGCATAGAAGGGCTCCGAATAAGATAAGCAGGTTAAATACTTGCAATTGGTATTTATTTCTTGCTGTACTTCTCTAGAAGCTGCTACTTCTGTTTTTCGTTTCCTTTTGAGTACTGCTGAGAAGAATAAAGAGGGTCAGTGTCACCAGAGAACACATCCATCCATGTGATTTGAGCCTGTCCATACCTGGCTCTGTTCCATGTGGGTGTGTAATATGTATGTTTTACACAATTATACTCAATATATCTCATTTATTGTCTAGCGTTTGCTTTATTATATATCCCTTACTGAATAAGGACAAGTGTTGATCCTCGTAAGCGCTCCACTATAAGCACTGGTTGCATAATGGAAGAAGATGCCAGATCCATAATTACAGTGTTAGACCCTCTTTGGCTGCTGGGCTATACTTTATGAAATAAATAAATATCAATCTATTTACAGCATATGTCAATCACTTACAGATATATAATAGAGTTAGGACTTGGAAAAGTCAGTCCAGATCTAGAAGCCAGTTTTATAACTCAGGTTCTTGCTTCAAGGTAACCAAACATGTCAGCAAAGAGACAAACCACCACACCTTTCCACAACTACCCATACTTTTGTGGTGAGAGAATTATATTTCAATCCTTAGAGGGAAACCATATGGAAGAAAGGAGCACTAGGCAAACTTGCGGTAGTGTTACAATTTCTGATGACATACTCTAACCTTGCACTGTCTTTATTTACAACCGAACATTAAATCGCACAGAACTGTCCATAGTACAAAAGCAGGAAGAGCATGGTAGAGAAATGCACACACTCCTTGAAACCGCCTTTACAAGGCCATTAGACAGCAAATACCAAGGACACTTTTCCTAGTTGACACCCAAGCAGGGTTTTATCAAATTTAGTTTCAGAGTACTGAAATACCCTGCTGATCAGGGGAGATACATGATGGAAAAAATTAAATAAAAGATGTACCAATACATGCAAATGCATTGAACATTTTAGTTGAAACTATTTCCTGCACATAAATTGTTAAATTGTTAAAACAAAGTAATTTATGCAAGATTTAGTTTGTATCATATCAAAACCAAAATAATAAGATGACTTGTCAGCTACTACTGATGAATACTACAACCACGAAGGCAGTTTATTTTCCCAGTAGAGAGATACAGCAAATCTTAGCAGGTTTTTCATTTTACCAATGCTACATGTCAAGCAACCCTAGCTGTTCCTGGACTTTCCATTCTTCCATGCAGACAATATGATGGTCCAGCCAGGTTTACAAGTTCCATGTAAAAAAAAAAAAAAAAAAAATAATTAGCCATTCCATGTACCAGCAAAACTCTATCCATTAGAAAGTCTCACAATCAGGGTCCTGAAAAGGTAAATTTCAGATCAATTCCATTATCCTTTCACAATCTCCAGTGGGAAGACAAAATGCAGAACTCCCTTCATGAAAAGTTATAAAAATACGATAATATAAACATCTGATACACTGCATGGCCAAAACGTATGTGGACACCCTTTCTAATTCGATTTCGCTATATTATAACAGTCAAACAATTTTCAAAGATAACAGAAAGTGGGTTGACATTACATGTAATGCCATAGAAGGACATTATCTTTCCAACATGTCGGTCTGTCAAGTTTTGCTCTACAAGAGTTGCCCTGATTGATTATAAAATCAATCATTGGAAAGTAAAAATATTCTGGAGAAAAAGCCAATGCCTCAGCTGCAATGTGAGATGTCACACAAGCTCACAACAGAACAGAAGCCAACATTGAATACATTTTGTCCTCAGTTGTAGCATTCAATACCAAGTTCCAAATTGCCTCCAGAAGCAACATTTGTAACAAGAACAGTTCACAGGAAGTTTCCACAGATCAAAATGTGTCGGGCGAAGTGGTCTTTTTCCCCTGTAATCTACAGCAGTGATGAATCACTTCTGACAGTCTGGACAAATTAAGCATGATGCCAGGAGATCACTACAGGAAGACGTTAACGGGAAAGATTGGAGCTGCATTTCATGGTTCAGGCCTTTCATTCCAGAATTAATGCTGCAGCGTACAAAATACATAACAGTAAATATTGCTCTTTCAGCATACTGTTAACAGCTTAGTAAACGCCATTAGCTCTTCCAGCCTAGCGTCATCCCCATACAAACAGCAAGGCCTTGCAAAAGAGGTTTGCGGAAGAATTGCACAGATCTATAAAGAACGCTAACCTGAACCATATTCAAACCACATACAGAAAGGTCATACATTTTAGAGATGTTTGACAAGCATGTGTCCACATATATTTGGCTGTGTGGTATATAATGGCATGTAAAGCTGATAAAGACTGATCCCAACCAAAAATCATTAAGTATGAAGAACAAAGTATCCAAATGCATATTGCAATTTAATTTTGCAACCAATGCATATGATACATTTTGAGTGCACAAGTGGCAAAACAGAATCCATATTATTCAATTGTTAACTCATCCTTGGTTAGAGAACATTTAACTCCTTCTGATTTTTACTTCAGAGTCCTACCATCTTTCCAAATGATCCACGGTTGTTTTTAATATATAAACCAGAGTCCAATTTTCATTTCAAACGCACCAAGTTTTCATTTTTAAATGATATGCTGCTACTACTGGGATATATATATATATATATGTATATTAAAGTATTTAGAAAATCCACGTGACCTAAAGCTTTGTATCCCTTTTATAACTAAAAAGACAGCAGACACATTTGTTACATAGAGAAAAGTGTTTAATCTAGAAGCTACTACAATACAAAACTAGAGGACGTATGAGACTTTAAAGACACAAAATAAGAACTTAACTGGTGGTACAAAATAAGGAACGATTTAGATTTTTTACTAACCATGCAAACCTATGAAAAACAGTACTAGATGAACAAATAACAGTTAAAAATAAGAGGGTCCTTGGACAACTGTGGACCACTACAATTTCTTTTAACTCCTGTGTCCACTCCATGCATTGGATCAAAGCAAGTATTTCATTGTGAAATTATAAAAGAATTGAAGAAAAAAAACAAAAAACTCTTTAGTACTTTAGTAAAGTCAAACTAACTTTACGTTGCCCAATAGGTCTTCCATTCAGCTCCCTAACAGCAACCACTGCATCATCATAATTTTTCATGCACACTGTTGCCATTCCTCTGGGCATACCATGCTTGGAAACACGTATTAGAACAGACTCCGGAATCACATTGTAACCATAAAAGAAATCCAGGATTTCTTCAGTAGTTGCAGTGTATGACACATTCTTCATGCGAATTAGACCACTTGACCTACCAAAATTCTGGATCTGGATAGGATCAAAATCAATGTAATCTGTCATACTGCTTTTTTCTGTGTCATTCATGGCAAAAGGCTCATCAGCTCCATGGAAATCAGCACAGAATTGACTTCTTAACCTTTCTGGACCCCTGAAGTCTCCGTGACCATGTCCAAACTCAGGCAGGCCAAGGGAGCTGGTAGGTGGCTCATATGGCTTATTCACAAACTCCTTAGATAATTCATAAGGACCTGCTGAGTGTTCATATGAATCTATACATTCACCATAATGATCTCTGTTAACAGGAGAGTGTCTTAAGGTCATCCTATCCTGAGGATATTGGGCTGATGCCAATTCAATCATCTGTTCATCAGAAATGCGCTTCAACAAAACCTCTGTTCCCAAAAAACGTTGATGATTTAAACCTTCAGCAAGAATAGCTTCATTTTCATTTGGAAACCTTACCAGAGCTTCCCCAAGTCCAACATCTTTACTATCATACAACAAGAATATATGATCTTCATGCACAGGAAATCCAACAAAGAACTTCTTGACTTCAGTTTTTGTCACATCAAAAGGAAAGTTTCTTAAATATAAGCATCTTTTTAAGTTTGAGCGTTCTTTAATATTTTTTGGGGGAAAGCTTTTGTCTTGCGAACTGCCTCTCTCAGGCACTAAATGTCTTTCACGCGAATCAATCATCATCAACATCGATGTCCGAGAAATGCGAACTATAGAAATTGTATGGCCACAAAATCGACTTTTGTGTAAGCCAAGGCATCTCTCATAATGCTTCTGACTGTCTAGCCTAACAAAACCTTCAATTTTCTTGTCATTGTACTTAGGAAGCAGAAGTTTGATCTGTGATTCTGCCATTCCGGGATCACCAAATAAATGTTTAATATCCTGTTTTTTAACATCAATGGGTAGATTATCAAGATGAAGATAAAACTCACGATTGCGGGGTGATCTGGATCTTACCCTTTGTCTCTTTGATGATCTTGAAAGAGAATGTTTATTTACATCGCCATAACTGCCATCTCTATGGGAGTGCACATCCAAATATTCAATTTGACCACCAGCCTCAACCCATTTTTCTTCAGTAGATTTTGTTACAGATATGAACCGGTGACCCATATATTCATTGTTACGCTTAAGTGAAGCATTAGCATCATCAACACTATCAAATTTAACAAGTGCATTTCCATTCCGAACACCATTTGTACGCTTCAGGAAGATAATCTCAGCTATATGCAGGCCATCAAAAAAATGTTTGAGGTCATCTTCTGATGCACTGTACGGTAGACCAAATAAAAATACATAAATACTTTCATCTTCTTTCGGTTCTTTTGTATCTTTCCTTACACCACTTGTACCTCTATTTCCTACACTTGGTTTGTGCACATTTTCTGATTGCTTTCCTCCACTACTGTAGGAGCCAGAATCTGGGCGATCATTTCCATACTTATTTTGATGTATCCCTTTCTTCACTGCGGTTATGATCTTTGAAAGATTTTCAACAGAAGATACTCCAGAATATTTCATATCTCTGCCTCCTTTTCTATTCATTTCAAGAGTATTTTGCATTTCTGTCTTGCTGCTTAGAAAAAGCCGAATGTAGGATTGCTTTATCATGCCTCCTGTCCGGCTCATGGCACGTCTGGCATCTTCATCCGTGGCAAATATAATAAAGACTTCACCAAGCTTCCCACCAATAATATGAACTCCTCCATCAGGAATATTCAATCCAGTGAAGAAATGACGAATATCAGCAGAGCCAGCTTCAACAGGAAGTCCCTGCAAGCGGATGACTACTGCCATTCTTATAAATTTGACTGAATTACACCTGCAGACAAAAAACAAGTACACAATAGCATTTAGAATGTGGCCAGTGAAAGTACCTTAATAGGAGAGATAAGTCAACTACCACTTTCTCTATTTACTTACTAAACTCAAATGTTTTGATACATACACAAGTTACAAAATGCCACAAAGAAGTAATATACATTTTATTTTAGTTACATAACAAAATGCTAGCCATAGTGCCAACAACCAGAATAAAATCACATAAGATCCTAGAATGTACTTGAAAACCAGAGTAATCTGAATGTGCTTTTCCTGGTTAAATACTTTATTTTTATTATTATGTATGCAGTAACATAACAAATGTACCCAATATAACTGTTCACATAATTTTTCCTTAAGGTACATAAGGGAGAGAGATTCTATTACCTCAGCATTCCCTTCTTAATCAGGATCTTTACATAATGTCTGCCTGTTCTTGTTGAGTGCATCCCTCGGTTTTACTGCATGTCTATTCAATGAATGATTGTTAGTCAGTTCTGTCACAAAATGACAAAGTTTACCAACCAACAAAAACGCTTATGAACAGAACTCACAAAAAGTGTTGGCAATAAAAGGTAACATGGAATGATGTAAAAAACATGTGCAATAAAAAAAAAAGTGCTTCTGTTACCCCTAAAAACTGAGGATTAAAAAAAACTAAAGGATGTCTGTTACGCTCGGTATGGCTTTAAAAATGAAGTGGGTTATAGAGCCAGAAGGTCACTAGTGCTAGCTTACCTTAAGGAGTTAACCACAATCCATTATTGGTATAACCCCAAAGTCCCTGTTTCTCTCTGCTCCTTTCAACATCTGATTTTTCAAAATCTTTAAAATGTAAGCCTTAGACTACCACAAGGCAGCTGATTGGCTTAGCGGTCAGCTGACGCTCTAAGCCAATCCGTAGTTCCGCATTCATTAAAAAACTTTGAGAAGAGAATGTATGTTTCTCAAGCTATTTTATGCATAGGGAGCAACTGCTTGGCATAGGCAACCTTTGGCACTCCAGATGTTTGGACTACACCTCCCATGATGCTTTGCCAACATTATGGGTGTAAGAGCATTATGGGGGATGTAGTCCACAACATCTGGAGTGCCGAGGATTGCCTATCCGTGACATAGAGCATCAGCTAACCGCTCTAAGTCAGAGGTGCACCAGCCTTGTGGTAGCTCAAGGCTTCTGTTCTGAAGAATTTGAGAAACCAGATGTTGGAAGGAACAGAACGAAATGCAGAGAGAGCGGGGAGACCTGGAGGTTAAACCACTCTTGAATGGTTTAACCCATAAAGGTAAGCCAGCGTCGGGGAGCTCCTGGCACAATAACCTTAATTTTGATGTGGTTAGGGTGACCGGAGCGTTCATTTAAGGCAGACATTGGTTTTATAATGTGGAGTTATGTAACCTTAATATTCTTTAGCAACTTGATTACGGTTTGCTATATAGTCTATTTAAAGTGCATTGGATAATAGTGTTAAGATAAATCTGGAAGTTTAGTAAATTATTGATTAAAAAATAGGACCTTTAAAACACATGACTTATATACAAAAAAGATTACAAGTTACTCAACTCCTGGCTTGCAACAATGACAAGAAGAGGTTGGAGTGAAACCCTTGTGGAAATTGTACAGACCGTTTAAAATGAAAGTTCAACGATATTACTTCTGGTCAGCAATTTCATCAGAAGCAACACACTACATCGTAACTAAAAGCTTTGCATGCAAACACTAATTTTACTGTTCATTTTAATGTACGTTTTTAATTTACTTGTACCAGCTCACAAAGCTTACCTATATATTTTCAGGATACCTGCAAATGCTTTAAAGATTTAACTGTGGGAAGAAATTAAAAACAGGTTATGGATAACCACAACTTTTTCTGAAGGTTTATAAAGATACAGCCCACCAATAGCAATCCTAAACAGAAGAAAATCAACATGAGAGAGAAGAAGGGCAGAAAAAGAAGAGATTAAAATAAAAAATATTGATGCACCTCCGTAGTTCACATACATGCTTCTTAACACAAATCAGACAGGACCAACAAAATTTTGCAACAAAATCCAGTGCAGTAAACATTTAATGAATACATGGATTTTTACTGCAAATTTGTAGTTATACACAACTTAAGACATTACTTTTACCCGCAAGATTATAGTTTACAGCATTAGTGATGAATAATTCTAATGCAGTATTGGTTAATAACATTTTTTGCCAAATACAGGGAGTGCAGAATTATTAGGCAAATGAGTATTTTGACCACATAATCCTCTTTATGCATGTTGTCTTACTCCAAGCTGTATAGGCGCGAAAGCCTACTACCAATTAAGCATATTAGGTGATGTGCATCTCTGTAATGAGAAGGGGTGTGGTCTAATGACATCAACACCCTATATCAGGTGTGCATAATTATTAGGCAACTTCCTTTCCTTTGGCAAAAAGGGTCAAAAGAAGGACTTGACAGGCTCAGAAAAGTCAAAAATAGTGAGATATCTTGCAGAGGGATGCAGCACTCTTAAAATTGCAAAGCTTCTGAAGCGTGATCATCGAACAATCAAGCGTTTCATTCAAAATAGTCAACAGGGTCGCAAGAAGCGTGTGGAAACACCAAGGCGCAAAATAACTGCCCATGAACTGAGAAAAGTCAAGCGTGCAGCTGCCAAGATGCCACTTGCCACCAGTTTGGCCATATTTCAGAGCTGCAACATCACTGGAGTGCCCAAAAGCACAAAGTGTGCAATACTCAGAGACATGGCCAAGGTAAGAAAGGCTGAAAGACGACCACCACCACTGAACAAGACACACAAGCTGAAACGTCAAGACTGGGCCAAAAAAATATATCAAGACTGATTTTTCTAAGGTTTTATGGACTGATGAAATGAGAGTGAGTCTTGATGGGCCAGATGGATGGGCCCGTGGCTGGATTGGTAAAGGGCAGAGAGCTCCAGTCCGACTCAGACGCCAGCAAGGTGGAGTACTGGTTTGGGCTGGTATCATCAAAGATGAGCTTGTGGGGCCTTTTCGGGTTGAGGATGGAGTCAAGCTCAACTCCCAGTCCTACTGCCAGTTTCTGGAAGACACCTTCTTCAAGCAGTGGTACAGGAAGAAGTCTGCATCCTTCAAGAAAAACATGATTTTCATGCAGGACAATGCTCCATCACACGCGTCCAAGTACTCCACAGCGTGGCTGGCAAGAAAGGGTATAAAAGAAGAAAATCTAATGACATGGCCTCCTTGTTCGCCTGATCTGAACCCCATTGAGAACCTGTGGTCCATCATCAACTGTGAGATTTACAAGGAGGGAAAACAGTACACCTCTCTGAACAGTGTCTGGGAGGCTGTGGTTGCTTCTGCACGCAATGTTGATGGTGAACAGATCAAAACACTGACAGAATCCATGGATGGCAGGCTTTTGAGTGTCCTTGCAAAGAAAGGTGGCTATATTGGTCACCGATTTGTTTTTGTTTTGTTTTTGAATGTCAGAAATGTAGATTTGTGAATGTTGAGATGTTATATTGGTTTCACTGGTAAAAATAAATAATTGAAATGGGTATATATTTGTTTTTTGTTAAGTTGGAAAACAGAGAACAAAAAGTTCAGTGTCTCTGGGTGTACACCTGTGCCGACAACCACGGATAACCCGAGGAAGTAATGCCGAGTGTCTACTCAGAGACTGGTGTACCAATTAGAGACTCCAGATGTCTCAAGAAGGGGCATAACCCCATATATACAAAATCAAACAACAAAAAGGACAGATGTGGTCAGATTCAAGAAATCAAATGAAACTAACCGCATCTCTGGAAATAACTATAGCGGCAGTGTCTAGGATTATAATGCTGGCTGTAGGTAACAGGTGTAACTGTGAACCGCTAAGGGTATCACTATAGACCCATGAGCAGAAAAAATGCTACTAAATACCAAAATAAAGTATATACAAAAAGTTACTGCTAAATGCAAAAAATAAATAAAGTATATACAGTGGTACTAGGATTCCACGCCTGTCAATAGAAGGATATGTATAGGTAGGGTCATTATATCCTTCTATTGACAGGCGTGGAATCCTAGGCGTGGAATTATATACTTTATTTTGGTATTTAGTAGCATTTTTTCTGCTCATGGGTCTATAGTGATACCCTTAGCGGTTCACAGTTACACCTGTTACCTACAGCCAGCATTATAATCCTAGACACTGCCGCTATAGTTATTTCCAGAGATGCGGTTAGTTTCATTTGATTTCTTGAATCTGACCACATCTGTCCTTTTTTTTTTTTTTTTTTTTGTTAAGTTGCCTAATAATTATGCACAGTAATAGTCACCTGCACACACAGATATCCCCCTAAAATAGCTAAAACTAAAAACAAACTAAAAACTACTTCCAAAAATTCAGCTTTGATATTAATTAGTTTTTTGGGTTCATTGAGAACATGGTTGTTCAATAATAAAATTAATCCTCAAAAATACAACTTGCCTAATAATTCTGCACTCCCTGTAGTGCATTGATATACTCAACATAGAATATTTAAGATAATCAAACAAGATATTAAACAACCATAAAGGCCAGGCCAACACACAAATTTAGCTTCTATATTGGAAATAGAGTATCTGCTTAGCAGTCCGCAGAGAACAATTGATACAGTTTCGTTTGTTACATATATATTTTAAACCTGAATACACAATTCCAAAAGCTGTCTTGTAACATTAGTAAAACTATCAGGAATCAGAAAACATTTGACAATGTCCATGTGCCTTCTTCCTCAAAAGATAAGCACAGAATACAACCCATCAATGCCAAAGAAACGTGTTTTGGTCCTGATGTATTACAATCTATTAACTGGAGTCTTAAAAAATCCTCTATTAAACATACAGACAAGCAAAGGAGGTGATAGCGGCGATCACATTCAACCTTTACATGCTCTAGGAAGTAAAACATGGCTTATGAATAGTCCATATGGTTAACCAAAGATCCTTAACAGCGATCTGAGCATGGCATCAAGATGGTCCATCCTAGCAGGCAAGGAGTGGTGCAAAGTACCTAAAGAATCAGATAGATCCAATGCCACCTAGCCTTCTCCCCAATACCTAACAACCCTCATGAACCTCTATATGAGTATAACTGGCAGAACATGGGAAGCAGCACCCATACTCTCTGTATATAGTGCCAACATATTCAGCAGCGCAGTACAATGGCTTTGTTGAATAAAATAACTGGGGGAGACCAGCTCAGTTTGTATCAGCCATAGTAACACGTGGGAAGTGCCCTGGGCACCGGTTACCCTATCAGCCAGAGCACAGTCAGTGCCAAGTACACTGACCCCCCCCCCCCTCCTCCCTCCCTAACACCTAAACCCAGGGTACCCAGCCCCCCCTCCTCCCTGACACCTAAACCCAGGGTACCCACCCCCCTCCGTGTGATTACCGCCATGGCCCCAGCGGGCCGGGCCCATCACATTGCAGGTCGCCTAGCACAGGCCGGGCCCGCAGTATAGGGAGACGGCCTCCAGCTGACCCTAGGCCCCGCAGCCATTCCCCCTCCCTCCATCTCCCAGAGGGACACGGGCAGCATATTTACCGCTAGTCGAGGAACAACACACGCTCTCCGGCTGCCCCCTTTTTTTAATTTTTTTTAAGGTGGCAGTGGGGTGGGAGACCCGAATGAGAAAATGGCGCCAGCCCTCCTCAACCTCCAGTAGCGCGACACGACGGGTTACCTCAGCACAAGGGAAGCTACACACTCAAGCCCGCCGCCCTCGTTTCCTGTCAGCCAGTTTTTGCCATTTCCGGTCTGGTCTTGGGTGTGTAGCACTCGGTGGGCGGGGCTCTCGCTCGCCAACTGTCGGTTATCTGCGCAGCTCGTGCGTGCCACCACTTCCTCCTAACCCCGCCCCTCCCCTCCCCTCCCCTCTCTGTGAGAAGCTGAGGGCTGGTCATGGTGGTCATTGTGATGAGGGCTGTCCAAATTATATAATACAGTCTGGTAACAGCTCACAGATAGAGTTCAAACTGCAAATGAGGCAGTAATATGGTTAAAGGAAAGTTCTAGAAGACAGTAACCCTCCCTCCCTCCCCCCCCCCCCCCCTGCCCAGGCTTGCTGTTGTGGTTATAGTACTAGGAGACCCTGGGTACATTGGGCACTTTCTGACAGTAATCTCTCAAACATTAGGCACTGACTGTTCAAGACGACCTAATGTGGGACTGTCATGGATGCTTAACCCTACCCACACTGACTTCTCTACATTTTATTGTCCCCGTTAGTCACTGAAATACCTCAAGGTCCCCCATTTCACCTTTTTTGACTGCTTAATGTCTTCTCTGGATCTATGCCCTAGGCTTTGTGTTTCTGGATGAAGTGTACCGCAGGGCCTTGATCTTCCCACACTAACTCGTGCTGTGAAATTCCCGCACATGCCCATTGGAGACTTGGGGCATTCGCTTTTGACCAAATTTCTCACCGGACCAGCTATAAGACGAATAAAAATTACAATGAACGAAAAAAAAATACTGAATTGCAATTCGGTCTATGTTTGTTCGATTCGCTTATTACAAGCTTACTCATTTAAAACTAAAAATATTATGTCAGAGAGTTATGCTCCCGCCACTTCCTAAATCCCCCCCCCCCTCTCACTCTATGGGAGTCAATATGACCCCCATACTAGCATAATGGGGGTTAAAATCAAGAGTTGTCAAAAAGACCATCCCAATCCAATAAAGCTGGAACTATCTCTCTCCAGACGCATGATTAGGGGCTATAGTGTGTGGCCCCTCAGCCTCCAACCATTAGCAGTGGTGGGGGCTGTGGGGAACCAGCCTCGCCACTGGGCATTGGAGAAGACTGATTGCCAGCCTCCTGCCATGTGACTATGGCGTCATTGAAGACTTTTCCATTTTTGAATATCCAGTTGAGGAAGCTGCTACAGCGAAACGCGTCCTGGGAAGTTGGAGATTATTTGTCTTCATGGAAATTGGACCTTTTTTAATGCCTAGTTAAGTGTTTTTATATGTTATATAGTTTTATGTAATAAAGTATTTATATATTTTTTAAACACTACTGGCATTGTTCCTGCTACTTTTATTTGCACAAAGAAGGTTTGTGGTCCTTAACCACATATGCTCCTGATCAGAGCCGATTTGGAAGGCTCTGGGTTTGTAAGTACCCATTTTATTTTATCCTTTTGGGAAGTTTATATCTAAGGTACTGCACCATATACCTCTCCTGATTCTAGAGACCAAGGAAGAGGAAGAATTCCCACCAAAAGAAGGGATTAGGATCGCCTTTACGGATCCTACAGGCGATTTTATTGAGCTATATCTATTAGCTCTCAAAAGTGTGAGTGGGAAATCTATTTCATTTTATATACCTTTTTTATATCATAGGATACACTATTTTGTTTTATTTGTGTTTTATTTTAAGGTACTATATGGCACTTATGGACCTGTATGTATGAATTTAAGGTATTATCCTTGTATTTTTATACCTCACATTGTTTAAAATATCAGCGCTTCACTTCACGTCTCACTGTTTCATGATAGGAATTATGTATTTTATGTGTTTTTACTGTTGTTGTAAATGGAGATATTTTCTGTATGCTGGAGATAATTGGCTTACCACACCCAAGCCATTCTTGCAGTCGGTCAAGAAGGGATTTCCAACTAACTTTTTAACCACTGGACCAATTTGTATGATTTTGACATATGTTTGTATTTGGAGTATGCTGATTCTGAAAATTTATGCGAATGTGATGTATACTTTGAAAGTTACGAATATTGTGTAAAATTGTGTATTTTCCTGCCTGTGATAATTACGTCAGCCTATTGCAGGGGTAGGCAACCTACGGCACTAGTGCCATGCACGGCACTCGAGGTGTTTTCGCACGGCACTCGAGGCTGCTAGAACCAAACAGGCTCTGGCCTATCAGGAGTCCCAGTAAAACTTCAGATATCTGCTAATACGAAGAGGTGGTTAAAGACAATCCTCAATTTATGCATTGCAGCACATAGAGATCACTTCACAGCACATCTGAGATCACTTTCTCCCAGCACTTGTGAATGGGAATCCACACTGTAGTAGAGCAGCCCGCAGCTGGTACTGCAGCTCCTGTCCTTGACCTGTACCTGGCCAGCCTGGTCCCTACTGGAACCCAGGGAAGCCACCCACACTGCTAGATATACACAGAAATGCAGAATAACAGCCCACACACAAACATACACACAATACCCACAAACACAACACCACAAACAATCCACACACATACACACAACCCCACATGCAGGCTCTCACATGCAATACCCCAAACAGCCCCCAGACACTACCAAACACACAATATGACATATCCATCCACACACAATTCCACAAGCAGCCCTCATACACAGCCCACATTCATATGTATCATACACGATACCATAAACTACTAATGAACATTGTAACGGACCGTTTCAGCAGAAAAGGGGTAAAAATCCGTTTAGGCGATAATCCCCTTTTCACAGACAGGCACAGCTTCTGTAAAAGCACCAAAACTCACGAATTTGGATATAAATGAATGCACCAAACTCCCGAACGGCATACAAGGGAATGAGGTAGCACTCCAACTGGAACCTCACGAATAGCTGCCAGCAGACGAACAGGAAAAGCATACATCAGCTTACACTCCTAGCAATCAATCTCCAACAGCATACAGTGAATCCCCCCAAGAACGAGACAAGGCTCCGTGTTGAGGGTCAAGCAGTGGTCTGTTTATTGAGGGCTACGTGCCCCTGTATTTATGCAGGTCTCCCACCTGGTGGACACTCCCCTGGGGGACCAAATGGAAGACTGTAACACAGACAGACATGTATCACATTACAGACTCACAGAAGCAAAACATCCTGGTTTCCTCCCTTCTGCCCTGGAGATAATTGGAGAAGTAATCCAATTATCTCCCAGGACAAAGGAAAAACTCCATTACACACGTGGGGACCCAAATACAGCAATATGCTTTAAAATACTTAAAGCCACTTTTTATACATCAAACATATACATGTCACATATCCCCAGATAGCTCAGGTCTGAGTGCACATTATTAGGTGAATGGCACTCAGACCCCACGAATACAGTTTAATCGCCATGGAGCCAAAGTCTTTAATCACACGAATAGGCTCCATGGCATAGCTATCTGGGTTACTACAGATTCACACAAAACAAAATACAGAATGAACGGCTGTTCGGCTACATCCCCACGAACAGGGACCAGGAGACGGATGGCTCAGCGGTGTTCGTGCAAATAAGTGTCCGTTTATAGTTCCATAGTTTAGGTGCCGAACACCGCTGGCCGTACAGTACTTGTAAAATGGCCGCCGCCACGTGTTCGGTCGATGAACAAAGACCACCCTGCCTTCGTCAATTAAGCTGCGGTTAACCGCAGCTTCAGGGTGGTCAATTGGCGGCACACTCCAGCTCCCACGGGGTCGTGCAATCGGTAGTTTGTTCGGTAGATAAAATCTACCGAACACCCCGGCAGAAAAGGCACGAATAAGCCTTTCTGCAGGGAAAATAAGTCTTTTAAAGTCTGGTCCATAGTCCAAAGGCAGCAGGCGGGCAACCAGGCTCCTCCAATGCAATGTGGCGAGATTGGTCTCGTCACAAACATATACAATATAAAAGGCTCACATATGCACAAATACCACGATACAAAGCAATTACAATAAAAATAACAAGCAGAATACGGCAGCATACACACCTCAATTTAAAAAAATAGGATCGGCACGCTACAGGACATCACAATCCTATATCGGCACAGTGCTGCTAAAAGGTTGCCTACCCCTGGCCTATTGTGTTTAGTAATTATATCACAGGCAGAGGGGAGGATTTTGTGTGTAATTGCTGGGAGTGTCTGAGTGTATTGTACATATTGATTGGTTGTTCTGCAAAACCCCGTGGGCAGTACTATGTGTGTAAAATGTGCATAAAAGCAGAGTGTTGGATTAAAGCTTCAGTTCTACTTCACCCTCAATTTGGAGTTGTCAGGGTTTCTTTGCTGTTTTAAACAGCAACCCTTTTCTGTTTCAGTGATTGAGTTTTCAGCTGCAATTACTATGAGCTCCTTCTGCTTGTTGCCACGGTTACTCACCTGTGAGTAGTAATCAACCCTGCTGCTAATCAGTTCTGCCTATTTAAGCAGCTAAGCCCAGAACCTCCTTGCCCTTGCGTGGTTTCCTGTTTCCCAGAAGTCTCCTTGTTCCTGTGTTTCCTGTTTGTTCCTGGTTCCTGACTCCGGCCTTGTTCCTGACTCCGCTGCTCTCCGTGCTCCTGATCCCTGGCTTGTCTGACTACCCGCTCTGGTGACTGACCCCTGCTTGATTCCTGGACTTTGCTTTTGTTATTTATTTGTTATTTATCAATAAAGGTGTGTTTGCATCTAGTTCCGTCTCTGTCTGGTTCCTGGTCCCTGACATTACGCAAGGGCCATGAATACAGATGGTACAGGCAAGACACCTATACCTAACCTACTTACCTGGTGGGACCAGCAGAACCACCATTTGGACCAGCATGCCCATCTGGATCCAGTACCCGGCCAGCCTGCGATTGCGGCCGCCTCTGCCTCACTTCCTGTTCTAGCACCGGTTGTAGCCTCCAAACCTGTAGCGGCTAGAGAAATGATTGGGTCTGTCCCGCTCCCTCAGTATTTTGGGGGCAACCCAGCTCACTGCAGAGAATTTATAAATCAGGTTAAAGGATACCTTGAAATCCTGCCCCAGGCATTTCCTACAGACAGTGACAAAGTTCACTTCATGATTTCTTTGCTGTCTGAAAAGGCCCTAGCTTGGGCAAAACCTCTCTGGGAGGCAAAGAAGCCTATTATTTACAATTACCCTGAATTTGTTGCGTCCTTCAAAAGGGCTTTTGATATTCCAGCTCGCTCCACCCCTACTGCCGAACTACTCTTGTCTAATGCTCAGGGCACAAAAACTATTGTCGAGTATGCCAGTGAATTCCATACCATGGCAGCAGAGGGTGGCTGGAACAACAAGACTCTCGTGGCTGCCTTTGCACAGGGTCTCCGATGTGTTTAAAAATGAGATTGCAGCCAGAGAATTACCTAAAGGTCTAGAGCAGGGGTAGGCAACCTACGGCACTAGTGCCATGCACGGCACTCGAGGTGTCTTTCCACGGCACTCAAGGCTGCTAGAGCCAAACAGGGTCTGGCCTATCAGGAGTCTCAGTGAAACTTCAGATATCTGCTAATACAAAGAGGTAGTGAAGGACAATCCTCAATTTATGCATTGCAGCACTTAGAGGAAGTGATCTCAGATCACGTCCTCCCAGCACTTGTGAATGGGAATCCACACTGTAGTAGAGCAGCCCACAGCTGAAGTTGCCGCTCCTGTCCTTGACCTGTACCTGCCCAGGCTGGTCCCCACTGGAACCCAGGGAAGCCACCCACACTGCTAGATATACACAGACCTGCAGAATAAGCCTCCCCTCATACAAATACTATGAACAGCCCACACACAAACATACACACAATCCCCACAAACGCATCACCACTAACAATCTACATACATGCACACAATCCCACATGCAGCCTCTCACGTGAAAAACCCCAAACAGCCCCCATACACTACCTAACACACAATGTGACATATCCATCTACACACAATTCCACAAGCAGCCCTCATACACAGCCCACATTCATATGTATCATACACGATACCATAAACTACTAATGAACATATACAGTATAATAGCTCATATACGCACAAATACAATGATACAAAGCAATTACAGTATAAATAACACAAGCAGAATACGGCAGCACACACACCTCAATTTCAAAAAACCTCAATCTCGCCTTCTCCTCACCCCCTCCCTGTGTTCTCCTCATCTCCCCTTCTCCTCACCCCCCTCCCTGTGTTCTCCTCATCTCCCTTTCTCCTCACCCCCCCTCCCTGTGTTCTCCTCATCTCGCCTTCTCCTCACCCCCTCCCTGTGTTCTCCTCATCTCCCCTTCTCCTCACCCCCTCCCTGTGTTCTCCTCATCTTCCCTTCTCCTCACCCCCTCCCTGTGTTCTCCTCATCTCCCCTTCTCCTCACCCCCTCCCTGTGTTCTCCTCACCCCCCCTCCCTGAGTTCTCCTCATCTCCCCTTCTCCTCACCCCCTCCCTGTGTTCTCCTCATCTCCCCTTCTCCTCACCCCCTCCCTGTGTTCTCCTCATCTCCCCTTCTCCTCACCCCCTCCCTGTGTTCTCCTCCTCACCCCCCTCCCTGTGTTCTCCTCATCTCCCCTTCTCCTCACCCCCCCTCCCTGTGTTCTCCTCATCTCGCCTTCTCCTCACCCCCTCCCTGTGTTCTCCTCATCTCCCCTTCTCCTCACCCCCCTCCCTGTGTTCTCCTCATCTTCCCTTCTCCTCACCCCCTCCCTGTGTTCTCCTCATCTCCCCTTCTCCTCACCCCCCTCCCTGTATTCTCCTCATCTCACCTTCTCCTCACCCCCTCCCTGTGTTCTCCTCATCTCCCCTTCTCCTCACTCCCCTCCCTGTGTTCTCCTAATCTCCCCTTCTCCTCACCATCCCCCTCCCTGTGTTCTCCTAATCTCCCCTTCTCCTCACCTCCCCCTCCCTGTGTTCTCCTCATCTCCTCACCCCCCTGTGTTCTTCTTACTCCTCCCCCTCCGTGTTCTTCTTACTCCTTCCCCCTCCCTATGTTCTTCTTTCTGCCCCCATGTTCTTCTTACTCCTCCCCCCTCCCTATGTTCTTCTTACTACTCCCCCCATGTTCTTCTTACTACTCTCCCCCTCCCCATGTTCTTCTTACTCCCCTCCATATGTCCTTTTTACTCCCCTCCCACCCTCCCTGTGTCCTTCTTGTTCCCCTCCCCCTGTGTCCTTCATAGTCCCCTCCCCCTGTGTCCTTCTTACTCCCCTCCCCCGTGTCCTTTTTACTCCCCTCCCCCATGTCCTTCTTACTCCCCCGCCTATGTTCTTTTTACTCCCCCCCTCTCTCCCTCCCTATGTTCTTCTCACCTCCCCTTCCCTGTAGCGTGGCCGAGCTCAGTGTGCACTTCCTGTCAGTTCGGCCGGGAACAGGAAACTAAATCTCCTGTACCGCGTGGTACCCAGCCGGACTGACAGGAGGAAGAGGAGCTCGGCCACGCTACAGGGAAGGGGAGATGACGAGAGAGGCAGTGCTGCAGCCGCCTGAGGCTCTCTATGGAGCGCTCAGGCGGCTGCAGCCTTATAGAAATGGCCGGCCCTGCTTGGGGGCCCAGGCCAGCTCGGGGCCCCAAGCAATTGCTTGGTTAGCTTGCCTGGTAGCAACGGGCCTGAGGATCGGCACGCTACGGGACATCACAATCCTATATCGGCACAGTGCTGCTAAAAGGTTGCCTACCCCTGGTCTAGAGGAACTGATATCATTTGTCACCCTCATTGACATCAGACTCCGAGAGAGATCCTCATCCAGGGAGCGCCTGCGGAGGCCTCTTGTAGATTTGGCACAAAGCTTTTCTAACCCACAGAAACCTCCCTCACCTCCCATGCCTCCTGGTCCTGAGTCCTCTGTCTGTGTGGAGCCAAGGCGGTTAGGCTTCTCACGCCTCTCGGTCGAGGAGAGAGCCTTTAGGAGGAGGGAGGGTCTGTGCCTATATTGCGGACACCACGGTCACATGTTAAAGTTTTGCCCGATTCGTCCGGCAAAGGGCCCGCACCCAAGATACTGTCAGGGGCAGATCTTGGGTGGTCTTTCTGCAGACCCAGAGATATGTGTGGGCAAACCCTTGGTGCCTATTATCCTCTCCTGGCCTGATTCATCCATTAAAACCCAGACATTTCTTGATTCTGGGGCCGCAGGCTTGTTTATAGATTGTGCATTTGCATCAAAGCACTCTATACCCTTACAGTCTCGCAACTTTCCACTAGCCTTCGAAGCCATCGATGGCAGACCAATACAGCCAACCCACGTGACCCAAGAAACCGTGCCCATATCTCTGGCTGTAGGGGCTCTACATCATGAGACGATCCAATTCGAGGTCATTTCCTCTCCATATTACCAGGTTGTTTTGGGATACCCTTGGTTACAGAAGCATAACCCCACAATTGATTGGCGCAAAGCTGAGATATTATCATAGTCCCAGCAATGCACAGTTTCCTGTCTCCAGAAACCGGTCAAAGTTTTGGGCGTATGTTCTGCCTCTTCCTTACCTGCTGAGTACCAAGAATTCCAAGATGTATTCGACAAAGGTCAAGCCAGCGTTCTGCCACCACACCGTCCGTATGACTGTGGTATCGAACTCCAACCTGGTGCCAATCCTCCCCGTGGCCGGATTTACCCACTGTCTGTAGCAGAGAATCGAGCCATGGAGGAGTATGTTACCGATGCACTGTCTAAAGGTTTTATTCGGAAGTCATCTTCTCCTGCCGGGGCCGGCTTTTTCTTTGTAAAAAAAAAAAGATGGCGAGTTGAGACCCTGTATCGTCTATAGGGGTCTCAATCGCATTACTATTAAGAATGCCTACCCCATTCCATTAATCACGGAGTTATTTGACCGCCTCAAGGGAGCAACGGTCTTCACCAAACTTGATCTGAGAGGGGCATATAATCTCGTCCAGATAAAAGAGGACCACGAATGGAAAACCGCATTTAACACCAGGAGCGGCCATTACGAATACCTAGTAATGCCCTTTGGTCTTTGCAATGCTCCGGCGGTTTTCCAAGAATTTATAAATGACGTCCTGCGAGATATGCTGCAGCAATGTGTGGTGGTTTATCTTGATGATATTCTTATCCATTCCACATCTCTCGAGAACCATCACGCAGACGTTTCTCGTGTTCTACAGAGACTTAGAGAAAATAATCTGTTCTGCAAATTGGAAAAATGTGAGTTTAACTGCAAACAGGTCACATTCTTGGGATATGTTATCTCAGATGCTGGATTCTCTATGGATCCTGAGAAACTTTCGGCTGTACTAAAATGGCCTCGACCTACTGGTCTTCGCTCTATACAACGTTTTCTGGGCTTCGCCAATTATTATCGGAAGTTCATACGCAACTTTTCTTCCTTGGTTAAACCTCTCACGGACATGACCAGGAGAGATGCTGATCCACAGCATTGGTCACAAGAAGCCATTACTGCCTTTGAGTCTCTCAAAGTCGCCTTTGCTGCTGCTCCTATACTGGCACACCCTAACCCTGCCTTACCATTCATTCTCGAAGTCGATGCGTCTGAGACAGGAGTAGGCGCCCTCCTGTCTCAACGTCCTAACCCTGAGAGCCCCAGGCATCCGTGCGGGTATTTCTCGAGGAAATTGAACCCGGCGGAATGCAATTACCAGATTGGTGATAGAGAACTTCTAGCCATAATTCTAGCTCTCAAAGAATGGAGGCACCTTCTTGAGGGTACTTCAGTGCCAATCCTCATCCTCACAGACCACAAGAATCTTACATATCTTTCCGAAGCTAAGCGGCTTTTCCCCCGGCAAGCTAGATGGGCTCTATTCCTATCAAGATTCAATTATGTGGTTTCTTACTTGCCCGGTACTAAAAACATTCGGGCTGATGCCTTGTCTCGACAGTTCTCCCCTCCATCTAGAGAGGAGATAACCCCTACTCCTGTGATTCCTCCGGACCATATACTGGCAACCATCCGTACTAACCTCACCTCACCCCTATGCGAGGAGATTCTGGCTGCACAAAGTAATGCTCCTCCAGATAAACCTTATGGCCGTTGTTTTGTACCTATTAACCTCCGTACGAAACTATTGAGTACATACCACGACCCCAAAGCAGCTGGACATCCAGGCAAAAACCAGTTAATCTGGTCCGTCTCCCGGCAATTTTGGTGGCCTAGTCTCCGTTCGGATGTCACCGCTTTTGTAGCTGCCTGTCCTGTGTGCGCGCTCAAAATAAAACCCCACGACGCCCTCCAGTGGGTCTCCTGCAAACCATACCTAATGGTGAACGACCCTGGACCCACTTGTCCATGGATTTTATCGTAGATCTTCCGGTCTCCCGTGGCAATACAGTTGTTCTCATGGTTGTTGACCGATTCTCGAAGATGTCACATTGCATTCCCTTGAAAAAACTACCAACTTCCCAGGAACTTGCAACAATTTTTGCTCGGGAGGTCTTTCGTTTGCATGGGTTACCCAAAGTGATAGTCTCAGATAGGGGTAGCCAGTTTGTGTCCAGATTTTGGAGAGCTTTTTGTACGCAAATGGGAGTTCAGCTTTCCTTCTCCTCGGCGTACCACCCGCAATCCAATGGTGCAGCGGAACGAGCTAACCAAACACTGGAACAGTTTCTGCGTTGCTACATTTCTGACCACCAGAACAACTGGTCTGATCTGCTACCCTGGGCGGAGTTTGCCCACAATAGTGCGATTAATGCCTCCTCCCGGCTATCCCCATTCTTGGCAAACTATGGGTTTCAACCGTCCATGTTGCCTGATACGTTCTTGCCACAGGGGATACCGGCATTGGAGGAACATCTCAGGGAACTCCGTTCCACTTGGGTGCAGGTTCAGAATTCTTTGCAACGCGCAATGCAGAACTACAAACTCCAGGCCGACCGCAGACGCCTTCCTGCACCTACCTATCAGGTCGGAGAGAGGGTCTGGCTGTCTTCCCGCAACCTACGCCTCCGTGTTCCCTCACAAAAACTGGCACCCCGATACGTTGGGCCATTTCGTATACTTCGAAGGGTTAACCCTGTAGCTTACGCACTTGACCTTCCTGCTAACATGCGCATCTCAAATGTCTTCCATGTTTCCCTCTTGAAACCGTTGGTTTGTAATCGCTACACCACCTCAGTGCCACGTCCACGTCCTGTTCTGATTGAAAATCATGAGGAATATGAAATACGCAGCATCATTGACTCACGGGTCTTCAGAGGACAGATCCAATACTTGGTGCACTGGAAAGGATACGGTCCAGAGGAACGCTCCTGGGTTCCAGCCTCTGATGTCCATGCACCATCCCTCCTTCGTTCCTATCACGCCCGCTTCCCCATGAAGCCCGGACCCACCAACAGAGATGGGGGGAGTCGTTGAGGGGGAGGTACTGTCAGGGTTTCTTTGCTGTTTTAAACAGCAACCCTTTTCTGTTTCAGTGATTGAGTTTTCAGCTGCAATTACTATGAGCTCCTTCTGCTTGTTGCCACGGTTACTCACCTGTGAGTAGTAATCAACCCTGCTGCTAATCAGTTCTGCCTATTTAAGCAGCTAAGCCCAGAACCTCCTTGCCCTTGCGTGGTTTCCTGTTTCCCAGAAGTCTCCTTGTTCCTGTTTGTTCCTGGTTCCTGACTCCGGCCTTGTTCCTGACTCCGCTGCTCTCCGTGCTCCTGATCCCTGGCTTGTCTGACTACCCGCTCTGGTGACTGACCCCTGCTTGATTCCTGGACTTTGCTTTTGTTATTTATTTGTTATTTATCAATAAAGGTGTGTTTGCATCTAGTTCCGTCTCTGTCTGGTTCCTGGTCCCTGACAGGAGTGCCGTCTCTTATAGGGGGAATCTGCTACAAGGGATTGCTATGCTTGTCATACTACCTTGCTAAATCACTACTAAGCTCTTGTAAGAGCTTGTTCCTGCCTTACTCTCAGGAGGAGTCTACGGTGGTTATGGTGTTGGCTGGAGTGCTTGGAGTCCTCAGGAAGCGCCAGGAGCCTCCATCAACGGAGGTACCCAGTCGGGGAGCCCGTCGATCCGTTACAGGGGCCATAAGGGAGGGGGATGTATTGTCAAAATTATTAAAAATACCTTGCAGTACCTATGGGTCCGCAAGTAAAAAACAGAGCAGACACTATCTCCCAGAGCTCCTCGTATAACACTGCTAAAAGCCTGATTTTAGGAGATTATTCCACACAACTGGCAAAACTGTCGGTACTTACCTCAGAACACCTACCTGCACTGTCCTATGCCGTTTTTTCAGGCTCCCAAAGTGAAACGGTAGAAATGCAGACCCGGGGCCTACCATTGCCCCCCCAGACTTGACTGGATTAATTTACTTGATGGGCTTGGGACTCCCGGAGCGTCCTGCTCGGGCACAGCATCCAGAGGCTCACAGCCGGAACGCCAGTCCAATATGGGGTGATGATCCCAGCGGACACAATCAGACCTTCCCTCGGGATTGAGGGATATTGGAGCTCTCCTCCAGCAGCAACACCAGCATTAAATGGCGGTGCCGGGAGATCGTGCAAAGCCAGATGACTCCCAGGGCCCCACACAGGCCGAATCCACCCTGGGGACTAAACCAGCTGAAACAGAACGAGCACTAACAGACATACAAGACAGGTCAGCCCCGGTTACCAAACAGGACTTTCACAATCTAGTGGTGGAGATTAAAATCCTACTGGCGGCTGATGTGGCGGTTTTCAAGGCCGACATACAGGCAATTACCTCACTGTAAGAAAAATAAATAATGGAATAAAAGTTAAGTTTGTATGTGTTAGCCAAATAGCCAGTACCCTATGAAAAGCCTTTTCCAATGAACCAGTCAGAGGCCAGAATAGTGGTGGTATGGGATCATGTCTTTATTTCAACAGAAGAGAATATACACATGATATCAGTGAAAGAGAATTAACCCCTTAACGCCGTTACGACGTACCATGCCGTCCCGCATTAAATGGGCTTTAAAGCCTTTGTGGCGGCATGGTACGTCTTAACGGCTTTAAGCCCCTGTTGGAGAGGTGTACTCACCTCCGCCGCGATCCTCTTCTGGGGGGCTGCCTGACAGCCCAGGCAGCCCCCCTCCAGCAAATGAGGTCCCCGGGGGCCATGTGATCGCTCTCAAAGAGCGATCACATGACCCCCTATAGCTGGCTATGGATCTGCCAGCAGGAGGACTGTTTGAAATATCAGACAGTCCCCCTGCTGGTGGGAAAGGAAAAAAATATATATTAAACATGTGTAAAAATAAATTTAAATATTTTTATATATATATAATATGTATATATAATATATATATATAATATATATACATATTATATATATGTAACGTCATACAAAGTGTATTTTAATATTAATATAAAAGTATATATATTAATATTAAAATACACTTAGAATGACGTTACATATATATAATATGTATATATATTATATATATATAATAAATGTACATATATATTATATATAAATACGTATAATTAAAATAATAAATAAATAAAATAATAAAATAAATAAAATTATATATGCATATGTAATTTCATTCTAACTGTATTTTGTTATTAATATATATATATATATATATATATATCGGTAACAAAATACACTTAGAATGACATTCTATATATATCTATCTATATATAAAATACAAATAACCGCAAATATATATATATATATATATAGATAAATACATATAATTACATAAAAGATTACATTAGTATACACGTAGAATTTAAATACCTATAAATGCATATATATTAAAATTCTACGTGTATATTTAAATAATATTTTAACGTAATTATGTGATTTGATGAATTAAAATTTGATTGACATGCCTGACAACACAGGCAGAAAGTGCAGAGAATTTAATTCGCAAGCACTATATTTGACCCTGTAACTCTCCAAGACACCATAAAACCTGTACATAGGGGGTACTGTTTTACTCGGGAGACTTCGCTGAACTCAAATATTAGTGTTTCAAACTGGTAAATTGTATTACAACGATGATATTTTAAGTAAAAGTGACGTTTTTCGCATTTTGTACAAGCGAACGGCACTTTTATGGTCTATATTATTGTTGTAATATGTTTTACTGTTTTAAAACACTAATATTTGTGTTTAGTGAAGTCTCCCGAGAATAACAGTACCCCCCATGTACAGGTTTGATGGTGTTTTGGAAAGTTAGAGAGTCACATATAAGGCTTGCATTTCATTTTTTTCACATTGAAATTTGCCAGATTGGTTATGTTGCCTTTGAGAGCGTATGGTAGCCCAGGAATGAGAATTACCCCCATGATGGCATACCATTTGCAAAAGTAGACAACCCGAGGTATTGCAAGTGGGGTATGTCCAGTCTTTCTTAGTAGCCACTTAGTCACAAACACTGGCCAAATATTCGTTTTTTACTTTTTTCACACAAAAACAAATATGAACGCTAACTTTGGCCAGTGCTTGTGACTAAGTGGCTACTAAAAAAGACTAAACATACCCCACTTTCAATACCTTGGCTTGTCTACTTTTTCAAATGCTATGCCATTATGGGGGTAATTCTCATTCCTGGCTACCACACCGTCTCAAAGGTAACATTACTAATCTGGACAATTTCAATTTGAAAATGGAATGTTCTATATTTGACCCTGTAATTTTCCAAAACAACATAAAACCTATTAATGGGGGGTACTGTTGTACTCGTGACACATCGCTGATTACAAATATGTGCATTTTTTTTGCAGTAAAACTTAACAGTATTATGACATTCACAGTTAAAATGTCAGACGGAAATGCAAATTTTAAAAAAAATCTTATTTTCTCACATTTTTTTAAAATTTTATTCATAATAAATTATGTTCCATATATGAATAGTTAATGATAAATTAAAGCCCTGTTTCTCCTGAACAAAATGATATATAATTGATACCGGAGAAACTGACGGAAGCCAAGCACAGAGAGATGGACACAGGTTTCTTCAGGAAGGAAGAGATTCTTTATTGGATCACCGATCGGGACTCAGAGGGACTAATGTCACCAAAATACAGCAAGTTCTGAGCCCCGGACAATAGTGCAGGCTCCTTATATAGGCACATAACTCCTCCCATATTAAGCTCCACCCGCACATTCTCTTGACCAATCAATACAAATAAGAATTAACTTCCTGCTTGACCGCATGGCCTGTCCAGCACAATGGAGGAGGGGAATACTATATCCTGTATTCTTGCACATGCTCCGTAAACTACTGATCGTATCTTGCCTCGTGCAACCAACTGAGCGATACGTCAGCATATGCACGTACACATGCCACGTGGTAATCTCGGCCTACTAAATTTATTTTTACCGAGATTCCACCACATTCCCCCCTTTGATGCCTCTTGATATTTCACAATTACTTGAGGCATCACTTAACCTTGGTTTGCATACACCGCAAGTTACCTTGAACCAGACCAGACTTATCTTATGATGTGAATCTTCAACACTCATCTTCCTGCATTGGTTCTCCCTGATCTAGAGCCTTATATTTATAAATTGCCATTATCTGTGCAGCAGCCTTCCTCTCTGCTATATTTTCTATCAGGCTTTGCACAGACCTAACTACTAAGGGTATAAGACACGGCAGGAGTAGACACAACATTAAAATCAGTAGGACTCCACCTACCACTGCCTTAAGCCCTCCAAACCACTCATACCAGCTACCAAACCAACTACTTGGATTATACCCTTTCCATACCTGAGTAGGCACATGCGCTAGTTTAACCATATGGCTAGTAAGCTCAGCTATTGCTTGCCCTTCGTCATCTATTTGAAGACAGCAATTGCTCAGGTTAAACTTCCCACATACACCTCCCTCTACTGCCAAAAGGTAATCCAAGGCTAATCTATTTTGGTATACTGCTGTCCTCATCCTGGTATTATGCTTCGCTAGAAGATTGAGCGCTTGTGATGTCTCGTTAGTAATGATCTCAACCACTGCCTGTAATCTTATAATACGGTTGAGCATATAAATTGGGGTTCTATAACCAAAGGTACCGTCCTCTGCCCACGTGGCTGGCCCATAGTAATCTATAATACGCTGGGAAGGCCATTCATTATCTTCCCAGGCGCCTATCTCTATGGGTCCCCTTTTCTTCCTATGATTCACATAATACACTTTAACACCTAAAGTCTCACCTGTTTCAATAGGTAACAAGAAGAAGGATGGTTTGAGCATACCCAACACACATGCCCCTTCCCAGTCCTGTGGCAACTCCGAATAGGCTTTCTTACCACAGATCCAGTACAAATTTGCTGGGGCTCTCCAGGTAGATGTGATGGATAGATCAAACCACACATCCTTTAAATTGGCGTATCTTGCAAACGGGTTAGATGGTTCTGAGACATTTGAAGCCGACCACCAAGTTGTATTCTTTGTATCATCATCATAAGCTTTTTGCCCTAGACAAGTTAATTCTCCTACAGAAGTATTATACATCATTCCTTTCCTCGCTATGCAAACATAACCTATGATGGAGGTCTTTAATCTCCACTCAGATTTACCTCTAACACTCATATGATAATCGGCTTGTGTAGATATTAATTGGTCAACTGCCTCAGAACCGGACATTACCTCCTTTGCTTCCCAAGGCCATTGGTCTCCCATGTTAGTACCTCCACACACATAGCAGTTGGTAACATTAAGACTACCGGCAATACTTTCGGCTAAATCAATAAACAGGTTTTTAGCATTATGGGGGATCTTATTATCTATGCTCATCTCTTCATAAAAGGAATGGTATACATGATGAGTCTGGGAGGATACCGTATCAGTCTCTATCCCTATAAACAATACTGTCCCAGGATCTAAACCCGTCCCATATATTTGAAACCCAAATAAATTACCATATTTATCTAAGAACTTGTCGGGGTTATTTATAAGTATATGGACTGGATTGCATTCCATAGACTTACAATATGGGCTGGTAGGCAACTTAGTCACAATCATGTCCTTGTCTACTGTCTGTCCCCAAGTTGCCCACCCCACACAAGACCAATATGGGCAAAAGTTATAATCTCTATTTGGGCATCTAGGACTCACATATTTATTTTTACTACTGGGACAAATATATTTATCGTTAGACCCATACGTCCTCTCCCATCTAAGATCCCCACATACATTCCACGGCTTTCTACCACTTGATATCGCCTTACACGCATCAAATAGCAGAACACCTGAAGAATGTACGGATTCTAATACCGTCTTATTAATTAGGGTCCCCTGAGGATCTCCATTCCTGAGAGTCAACCAAATTGTACGAGGTTGATACTCTGGACTGAAGCACTCAGGTTCTCCTACTCCTAAATGGCACACACTATATTCTATATTTAGGTATCTGCATCTTGATACATCTCCTTTACACTCGTATTGTGAATGCCAAATTAGGGTTTGGGAAATATGGTTACCTGTTCTTGTAGTCTTAATGCATACCTCACAGCTAGGAGTGTCGGTACCTCTACCTTCCTGAATATAAAAATACACATATAAAAACATTATTAAGAACACATCTTTCGTCGTCATCCTCAGTCTTCGTCCGTGCGAAGGCACCTCAGCTTCCAGGATGTAAGGGCTGCAGGGAATGGAGTTCTGCTCGTCTTCACAGGGGTCCCTTTGGGACTTTTCCTGGCTTATACACTATACGTCGGTGAGCGGACAGGCTTTATTATGGCCTTCTCACTCACTTACCAAATCTCTGAAACAATAAAATTTGTAATCCACAAAGTTCCTCGTCACTCCGACTGAGTCGTGCGCTTTAACCGGATCTTGCAGGGATTCTCTGGATCTACTGTAACTTGCCAAGAATCGACTGCTGCTGGTTTAACCCTGGAGTGATGTATCCACGGAGTCACTTCGGCTACTTTTATCGCTGTAGGGGTAGACAAAAGAACAACATAAGGACCTCTCCACTTGGGCCCTAACGGTACATTATTCCACTCTTTAATCCACACTTGGTCTCCTGGGTGGTAACTATGAACTGGGGGATAAATATTCACAGGTAATCTATCTTGTACCCATTTCTGTACCTCCTCCATAGTCTTACCCAACTCTACAACCTGCTGCCGGGTAATTCCTTCTCCCAACTGACTCAAATCCCCCCTTAAGTTACCAAGTACGGGAGGTAGTCGCCCATACATGATTTCAAAAGGAGAGAGGCCCATCCTTCTGGTAGGTGTACTGCGGATTCGCAATAGAGCTATGGGCAAGAGAACGTTCCACTTAAGTTGGGTTTCCTGACACATTTTAGCCAACTGATTCTTAATAGTTCTATTCATTCTCTCTACCTTACCAGAACTCTGGGGTCTATATGCCGTATGAAGCCTCCACTTTATACCAAGCATATGAGTCAGTTGTTGTAGGCACTGATGAACAAAAGCTGGACCATTGTCCGATCCTATAGAGCAGGGTAGTCCATATCGGGGTATTATTTCTCGTAACAGGAATCTCACAACTTCTCCTGCTTTCTCCGTACGAGTAGGACATGCTTCTACCCAGCCTGAATAGGTACACACAACTACCAGCAGGTAGCGATGTCCACCAGATTTAGGCATCACTGTATAGTCAATTTGTAAATCGGACATGGGGAGTCCCCCCGTAAACTGGACTCCTGGTGGCTTTACTGGTCCTTGCCTTGCATTATTTTTAGCACACGTTACACATCTTCGTACAATGGCCTGAGTCAAGTTGGACAATCTTGGTATGTAGAAATGTTTTCTGAGAGATTCTTCTGTGCTGTCTCTCCCAGAATGTGTCCCGTTGTGATAGTTCTGGACAATTTCTACCGCTAGTGATGCTGGAATGACTATTCTTCCATCTTCTAACTGATACCATTTGTTCTCCAAATACTTTCCAGGTTCAGTCTTTAACCACTCCTCTTCTTGAGCTGTATAAACTGGAGTGCATTGAGACAGTGGAGTTGGTATAAGAGCAGCTATATGCCCCACATACTCTTGTCTTCCCGATTCAGCGGCACGCTTAGCTGCACTATCTGCCATCCGATTTCCATTTACAGTCTCTAAATGCACTCTTGGGTTTTCACACAACATTGCTTGATACTTGGTCATACGGCTGTTACTAAACCAATGATTTCCTTTGTAATCCAACAACGTCTGTACTGCATGTGGGACTCGTACATAAAGTTCTTGACCCAGAGTGAGTTTATCGGCTTCAGCTACTAGCAGGGCGGCTGCAGCTACGGCTCTTAGACAAGGTGGAAGTCCGCTGGCCACTGCATCCAGTTGCTTAGACATGTAGGCGACAGGTCTTTGCCATGATCCCAAGTACTGTGTCAATACTCCCACAGCCATTCTTCTTTGCTCATGTACATACAGGTAGAATGGTCGTGTGTGATCAGGTAGACCTAATGCTGGGGCACTCATCAAAGCCTTCTTCACATCTTCAAATGCCGTTTGCTGTTCTTGAGTCCATAAGAAGGGGTCGTGCTCTGTACCTTTGATAGCTGCATACAGAGGTTTTGCCAGTATCGCGTAGCTGGGAATCCATATCCTACAGAAGCCTGCTGCCCCCAAGAATTCTCGCACTTGTCTTCTTTTCTTGGGTATCGGTATTTGGCACACAGCTTCTTTTCTCTCTGGCCCCATAATTCTTTGACCTTCAGAGATATGGAATCCCAGATATTTGACAGTTGGCAAACACAACTGAGCCTTCTTTCTAGACACTTTGTATCCTGCCTTCCAGAGAATGTGTAGTAGATCGTGCGTTGCTTGCTGACATATTTCCTTTGTAACTGCTGCTATCAACAAGTCATCTACATATTGTAACAATACACACTCTCCTGGGATGGACTCGAAATCCAATAAATCTTGACTTAGAGCTGAACCAAATAGGGTAGGTGGGCCGCATCAACGCGGTGAACATGACTCTTCTCCCAAAATTCTTATTTGTTTTCCAAACCGTACCGGTCGCGGCACCAAACAGCTTCTTCACATCCATCCAAGCGGCAGTCAGGCACTTCATCTGGAAAGGCAAAACCCCCCGAATAGCCCACTCCCAATTGACTCTCCCGAAACTCAAAGGGGGCCTAGCCCTCCCTGATTTCAAGAAGTATTACATCGCAACCCACCTCACAAGGATCATTAACTGGTCAACCAAGCCGCGAGGAAAACCATGGATCCAACTGGAAGAGGACAGCACTAACTGCGACCTGCGAGCCCTACCCTGGCTCACTAAGGAAGCTAGCCGACACGTACAACACGTGAACCCGTTTGTGAAGACCACACTCAGGATCTGGCACCAGACAGGGCCCAAATTCTATCTTACGACGGACCCGAGTCCCCTACTTCCCCTCAGAGGTAACCCGGATTTCCCAGCAGGGGACATGGGCCCAACCCTGCAATCAGGGCTCAATAACGCGCTGCCTCGGATAGGAGATGTGCTAACATCCACGGGCGCAATACACCCAATAACCACCCTATTTCCGGACCAAAGACATACCCTATTGCACACTATGGCGCGTGAACAACTACGGCGCTACACACGCTCAATCCCCCAACAACCGAGCCTTATACGGGAATGTACGGAGTTCGAAACCCTATGCAGAATGGACACACCGCCCCCCAGGGCGATCTCTCAAATATACACCTCGCTGGCAACCGGACGGTACCTCCTGGCACCGCCATGCATTAGGAGATGGGAAGAGGACCTTGAGGAGCCACTCACAGACACAGACTGGGATAAAATAATTGCACTCATCCAGAAGACCCCCGGCTCAGCGAGGCTCCAGGAAACCTCATATAAAATATTCACGAGGTGGTACGTCACTCCAGCAGACATTCACACCAAAGACAGCTCAAAATCAGACACATGCTGGAGATGTGGAAGAGAGGCCGGGACGTTCTTACACCTCTGGTGGGACTGCACTCTCATTAGACCATTCTGGGAAACGGTGGGACGAGTGATCACCGAAACTACGGAGGAATGCCTCCCAATGACGCCGGCCCCCTTCTTGCTGCACCACACGACGATGCCCATGCAGGTATATAAACGATCAGTGATACCCAGGCTCCTCAATGCAGCGAAAACAACAGTCCCTATCTTTTGGAAACAACCACGCACCCCCCCACTCTGACGATGGGTGGAAGAGGTGGAGGACACCCGGAAATATGAGGACTTGAAGGCAACCACAGCAGCGACAAAGGAAAGGTACACGAAGAGGTGGTTCTACTGGATGAAATATGTCACCTCAGACGACTTCGTAGCCCTTTTGACTACATCAGACTCTAGGGAGGAGCAGACAAGGAACCAAGGAGAGCCGGCCACCGGTGATGCGGACGGGGCGGGGCGGTCTGGGGCGGAGAATGGGGATACAGATAGGCGAGGCGGCAGGGATGCCCGCACGCCCTGATGTCACTATCTCTTCCAGCCCCCCCCCCCCCCCCCACATGCCTTGCCTCCCTACTTCACTATGTTTCTCGACCCATCCCCTTTCCCAAATCCCAGACCCTCACACCCACAAACACGACATAACTTGGACTCACATAGCCACCCAGATACTGGAATCGGAACCGAACTCTACGACAACTATGCTACGTATGATTAAGGCACACACACAGACACACACAAGACAAACGTTTCTCATTTTGTTTATATAATGATCACCTATAAGGCTCTTATACAATGGCAAGTTTCAGAATACAAGTACCTGACTCTACCTGTGTTGCTCACTAGAGGGGGCTGAGAGAACACATGCTCTCGCGCAACCTATGCTCAAAGAGCTTTTACTACTAACTTCCACAGCATTGTCATCAGCCAACATATGATTGTTAACTGTACAGAGTTCACTTTGTTACCGCTTTGTTACTGTTATATTGTAACTGTTGATTAGACCTGTTGCACTGGACGGCTCACCGTCATACAACGCTTTTCCATCTGAGCTAAGCCTCTACGTAGGCATACACAGTCATAAATGTAAAGTACTTGACTATACGCACTGTTCACAAAAATAAAAACCATTTAAAACAAATAGGGTAGGTGAATTTTTAAACCCTTGGGGCAGTCTTGTCCAGGTCATTTGGCGTTTCGAGCCCGTTACAGCGTTTTCCCATTGGAAAGCGAAGATACATTGACTTTCTGCAGCAATTCGGAGGCAAAAGAAGGCATCTTTGAGGTCTAGGACTGTAAAGTAAGTAGCCCCGCCCGGAATTAAAGCAAGCAGGTTATATGGATTGGGCACAACTGGATGTATACTAACAACCGCATCATTGACTGCTCTCAAGTCCTGCACAGGTCGATACTCATCTGTACCGGGCTTTTGAACAGGCAGCAATGGGGTGTTCCAGGGGGAAGTACAGAATTTTAGGATACCATACCGTATGAACTTATCCAGATAAGATTGGATGTTCTTCTTAGCCTTCTGCGGGATGTGATATTGTCTTAGGCTCACTGGATAAACCCCAAGTTTTAGTTCGATTTTAATAGGTGGAATATTGCGGGCCAGTCCTGGTGGGTTGTTCTCTGCCCAAACTCCTGGTATGTTGAATAAGGATTCATCACTCCTAGGGTTTTGGCTAGTCAACGCTGTATAAAGTCGCCACTCTTCTTCCTTTGGTACGGATAATGTCATAATACCTGAAGGTCCATTAAACTTTAAGGATGTTGTTCCATTTGGTAGGAACGTAATCTGCGCTTGTAACTTAGATAGCATATCACGTCCCAGCAATTGGACTGGACATTCAGGCATATAAAGGAATTGATGTTTTACTACGTGGCCTCCCAATGTACAGAGTCGACTTTTAAGAACCGGTTTTGCAGCACTTCTTCCAGTTGCTCCTATTACAGTAATAGTTCTTCCAGATGGAGGAGCAACTAGGTCAGTCACCACCGAATGTTCAGCACCAGTGTCGATCATGAACGCACTCCTTTTTCCCCCTATTGATACATCGACCATAGGCTCCGCTCGACCAAGAGGGATGGAGCCCGGTCGGTATCAATAGTCCTCCATGACCGTGTCAGCCAATCCTACAAAGTCCCTACCTTCTCTATCGCGGGACCTTTGCGCTGCTGGATAGTACCTATCTTCCCTTACACATCCTCTGTTCCCATTACTCCCTCTATTACCATTGCTCCCTCCGGGGCCTCCTCTACCTCTCGCTCTGCCTCTAAAGTTTCCGTAACCTGCCCTGGGTCTGTCTCTCTCATACTGTTCTCTTCGCGGACACTCACTCCTCCAATGCCCTTCTTCCCTACAGTATGCGCACTGATTTCTACTCAGAGGTTCCTCATTCCACTTACTATCGCCTCTATCTGGGCCCCGTCTATCTACGCCTGCGATCGCTACCGCTAACATATCAGCCTTTTTACGCATCTTGCGCTCTTCCTCTTTCTTAGTCTCTGTTTCCCTGTTCATATATACTTTATTTGCTACCTCCATTAGTTGGGTGATAGACATTCCTGCAAACCCTTCTAACTTTTGTAGCTTGCGCTTAATATCTCCGTAAGCTTGGCTGACAAAGGCGGAGTTCACCATTCGGGAATTATTTGCGTCTTCCGGATTAAAGGGGGTATACAAGCGGTATGCCTCCAATAATCGGTCATAAAAGACACTGGGCGCTTCATCACTTTTCTGAATCACCTCAACTGTCTTCGACATATTAATAGCTTTCTTTCCTCCGGCTTTCATGCCAGCAATTATAGCGTCTCTATAGGCTTTAAGTTGGACCATATCTGCGCCATTAACATTCCAGTCGGGATCGGTGTTAGGATAATGTGTTGCGGCCCATGCTGCCGGATTGCACGGGCTCTATCCTCTAGCGCTTTAATGGCCGCTTGATTAATCCTTGTCCTTTCCTCATTATTAAACAAAGTCATTAATAACTGCTGGCAATCAGCCCATGTCGGATTATGTGTCTGAACTATCGAGGTGAACAGATCGGTCATAGCTTGTGGTTTCTCAGTGTACGAGGAATTGTGGGTCTTCCAATTCAAGAGATCGGTAGTAGTGAACGGGACATATACGAAGACTGGGTCAGCATGTGCCATTTGACCTGCGGCATCGAGATAGGCTGACCCGGGATTCAGACGAAGAGGCATCTGATAATGTCTAAGTTGTTGGGTACCGGTCAGTTGTCGGGTTAGTATATGGCTACGTGGAGGGGCGTCAGTTATGGGTTCCAGTCGGGGGGAAATAGGGCATGAGGATGTGGGAGCTTGATTTTGGGAAAAGTTGGTAAATAGAGCTAGAAGAAGCTTGACCGGAAGTTTGAAGTGGCGCCAAATCAGGATATTCAGATCTAACGGGGGTTGGTTCTGGTTCCGGAAGGGGAGGTTTAATACGAGGGGGGGTGGATTCTGTACTGGAGGAGGAAGCGGAAGTGGATGAGGGCAATGAGGGGAGGGGTATAGAACTTCCTGCACTCGCGTCACCTCTTCCTGTAGGGAAGTAAGGGGGCGGCAAAGGGATCTCGGACTCAGGGGGCGTGTCCAAAATGGGCCTAACCACAGTCCTAGTGGACAAACAAGTCCTGGCCACCATGAGGCGACATTGCTCCTCGTGGCATATCTGAATCCATTTTGGCGAGTCGTTTACGGCCTGTCTCCAACAATCAATATATGGAAACTGTCCGTAAAGTTCAGGCCTACCTGACACAGCCACGTGTACACGCTGTATCAGGGTTGGATCCAAACTACCACGTGGCGGCCATGCCGCAACCAAAATAGGCCACTCCCTAGTGCACAAAGTGACCAAACGTACAGGAGACATTTTAACCCCAAAATCACATGTTTTAAATCCCTTTTTAAAATGTTTTACCATACAACCTAAGGGATCCAAAATCGTTGACTCCGACGCGCCCATACTTATCAATGGAACGTCGTTGACAACGAATACTATGCACGCGTACTATTCAACAGTCACACCCGTTTCCTCTGGCAACAGCACCACGTGGTACGGTTACCAAGTGAAACGTACACAATAACACAATAAACACTCAGGGAATTCCCGTACACACACAGCTGTTACACCAGTCACTAAATAATCAATATTATGCCCTTTGGCGAAACTATACAGTCACCCACGCTATAATTCTCTATATACGAATTACCCGTCTATAACACACCCCAGTAACATCGTCTTTTACAAATAGCGGTTACAATACGGTTAGCATAGGTCAAAGCACAATTTAAGGTCACAATACAATTATTAGTGGTTATGGTGTTAAACATGCAATGGACGACAATGATTAGTA
Organism: Pelobates fuscus; assembly: GCF_036172605.1. Lineage (NCBI taxonomy): Eukaryota > Metazoa > Chordata > Amphibia > Anura > Pelobatidae > Pelobates > Pelobates fuscus. The sequence continues at coordinate 63,758,172 of NC_086320.1, read as the reverse complement.
CTTATATACAGTGTCAGTAAATATACAGGGTTATGGTACCGTGCACTATGATACAGCAACACACTATTAACACTCTCGCTAGACGGCTGAGCTCGCGCTATCTAACAAGATATACACGCTACTAAACAATCTTTAACACATTTACAATCCCAACTAAACTATTGGCCAGTACCTTGAATGGACTACCTAAAACTATCTACATCCGTTTTGGTTAGCCACACTGCCCAAGCACCACATATAGCGAACTAGAGGACCGAATTTACACAGACGCCTCTTAGTCTATTACTCTATCAAAAATCTAGTGGGTTCCAAATTTACACGCCTTCCCACTTAGCCAAGATAGGTTGAGAGCTAGCGGACCGAATTTACACAGACGCCGCTTAGTCTCCCGGTCCCTCCGACCTAGCGAACGAAATATACACCCTAGAACGCTAGTCTAGACAAGACACCGGTGTCCGGCTAGGGCTATTTACACAGAACCCCGCCTGACTCCAAACCAAATCAAACGGTCTTACTAAAGAGCGTTCGATTGAGCGGTGCGCCTTCGCTCCTTCCCTCCGACAGAGGGGGCAGATTCCATACACAATTCAAACCCCTTATGGGCCTACCGCACAATCGGTATACCCCTAGTGGGTCTGCCGTCTAAAACAGCAGTCGTCTTACCTCCTCGTTCCTGAACCTGGGTTCACACTCATCGACGGGGACACCCCAGCACTTCTTACGTAGAGGCCGATGATCTCCTGGACAACAGACCAGTGGCGCCGAGACGAAGGGAGGTCCACGCAGAAGTTCAGGGGTGCAGCCGTAGAGAACGTGGGCAAAGATAGACCGTCTCACGCCTCTGCCTCTCAGCTACCGTTGAACGATGAGCTTCCCGGCCAATGCACCAAATGATACCGGAGAAACTGACGGAAGCCAAGCACAGAGAGATGGACACAGGTTTCTTCAGGAAGGAAGAGATTCTTTATTGGATCACCGATCGGGACTCAGAGGGACTAATGTCACCAAAATACAGCAAGTTCTGAGCCCCGGACAATAGTGCAGGCTCCTTATATAGGCACATAACTCCTCCCATATTAAGCTCCACCCGCACATTCTCTTGACCAATCAATACAAATAAGAATTAACTTCCTGCTTGACCGCATGGCCTGTCCAGCACAATGGAGGAGGGGAATACTATATCCTGTATTCTTGCACATGCTCCGTACACTACTGATCGTATCTTGCCTCGTGCAACCAACTGATCGATACGTCAGCATATGCACGTACACATGCCACGTGGTAATCTCGGCCTACTAAATTTATTTTTACCGAGATTCCACCACATAATAAGTGTTGGTGCATATAATTTGAAAGAGGGGAACTACGGGTGAACAGACATATAGCGCAAATTCTAGATTTTGTTTACGTTTTGTTTTGATCAGAACGTGCACTATTGACTCCGTCCTGAAGGGGTTAAATATATATATATATATATATAGCATCCTGGACTTGGGCTATCAATCTGTTACTGGAGTTTAAAGGAGCACTATAGTGCCAGGAAAACAAACGATTTCCTGGCACTATAGGGTTGTTAGGTCCCCCCCGCCCTCATGGCCCCTCTCCCGCTGGGCTGAAGGGGTTAAAACCCCTTCAGCCACTTACCTTTCTCCAGTGCCCTGACAAACATACCGACACAGACACACATTAACAGACGTAACAGACATACTGACACACAGACATACACTGACAGACATACTCACACACAGACACATACACTGACAGATATACTGACACAGACACTGGCAGACATAGTGACAAACATACACACACACATAGTGACACAAACACACACACACTTACATATACATACTGACACCAGTTTTCTACCTGGGAGGGTGGTTTCCCCACTGTCCAGAGTCTGTTGGGACTTGGGGTTTGGCTCTCCAAGCCCAGCCCAGCCCCCTGCCTCCTCCATTTCTCCCGTGCGGCTCCTCTCCTTCTTTGTGGGAGGAAGTGACTCTTCCTTCCAGGCTGCCGAAAAGCAAGGGGCCCGGTTGCGCTGTTAAAGGGTCACAGTGTGCAACCGAACTCCAACTTACAAATGCCCACTACCTGATGGGCCTACTTAGTGTGCGGGCCACAAGTTGCATCGGCGGGCCCATGGGAAAAAAATGTGGAGGGCAGCAGGGTCCTCGGGGCAGCTGCTTTGGGCTCCCCAAGAGTAACTGGGCCTGGGGCAGCTGCCCTGTTTGCCCTGCATTAAAGACGGCCCTGACTGACAGACACACATACATTTATTGATAAACACACACACACATTCTCTCACACACACCCGCAAATTATAATTTTTATTTAATTCTACTCAGCCTCCCTACCTTTTTGGAGAGCTGGAGTGGATCCTTTCCCTGGGGTCTAGTGTAATCTTCACGCTCGCAGGGCCAGATAAAGAGCCCAGTGGGCCTGGTGCTGACAATTATGAGGGGCCTAATTATAGAATCTTATCGACTAAAAACACTAAAACAGTCATACCTATCAAGCGTTATGTATCTGGTGGAGATGGTGCCAGAGGGAAACTCATAGGATGCAGCTATAAGAAAACGCAGATTCTCTTAAAATATGCTAATCTCTCTCTAATTAATGCTTTCATCTTTCAAGTAAATCCATTCCCCCTAACAGAAGTGTCCAGTGACGCAGGAAGTAAATGGGTGGTGTAAAAGGGTGGGCCACTGACACGAATCACGTGACTAGAACTGCCAAAAGGAGCAAAAATGACCAAAAAGGGGGCATGTCTGCCCAAAGAATTGGAAGGCCAGCCTGGCATCAGTGTCCCTATGTATCACAGTGTCAGTGTCCCCTTGTCACCCAGTCCACTAGTCTCCCAGTGTCTGTGTCCTCATTGCTCCCAGTGTCCCCATGTCTCAGTGTGTCCTGTGTCACTAGGATACTAAGGGACACTGAGAGAAATGGGGACACAGTGAGACATGGGGACACTGAGACACTTGGGGACACTGGGAGACATGGAGACACAGACACTAGGGACACAGCGACATGGGGACACAGACATTTGGGGACACTAAGACACTAGGGACACTGAGAAACATGGGAACACAAACACTGGGAGACTAGAGGACACTAGGAGACATGGGGACACTGAGACACTAGGGACACTGGCTGGGAGGCATGGGGACACAGACACTTAGGAACACTGTGAGACAGGGGGACACTGAAACATTTGTGAACAGTGGGAGACATGGGGACACTACAGATACTGAGAGACATGGGGAAACTGAGACACTAGGGACACTTGCTGGGAGACATGTGGACATTGGGAGCCATTGGGACACTGGGAGCCATAGGCGCACTGGGAGCCATGGGGACACTGAGAAACTAGGGACACTGGCTGGGAGACATGGAGACACTGGAAGACATGGAGGCACTGTGTCATTAGTGTCTCCGTGTCCCAATGTGTCTCTCAATGTAGACAGAAGAAAAGAAAATGGGAGAAAGGAAATCCGCCCACTAAAAGTGGGTGGAGTCCATTCCCATTTGCTGACTACTCCCTTTAAGTAAAAAAGTCACATAAATATGGTAGTAAATCTTTATTCAAAAAATTAAAGTAATGATCGTTGGTAGCAAATCTACCCGAAAAAATAAATAAATTTTAATAGTAAATACACCCTACAAGTGTTTAAAGTGAAAATAAAAAACCACCTATTAAAAACCTGGGAAGTTGCTCCTATATAAACCCCCAAATATGTATAAGGGAGCAAAAAAATGGATGGGTATAAAGAGACCTTTAAAAAGGATCAAATGAGCGACGTCGACATCTCCTAAGTGGGGTAAAAACACGGTCTAATCAGGTTCTAGCAAAAATAAGAAATTATTAGAAAGTAAATAATATGGATACTTGCTGCAATGGCAGTGGGTAAAGTGTGGAAAAGTGGGATATGCAGTAGTTGCTTAGTCTGGACGTACAGGAGAATTAGAAATAACCTACTGTGAGTCTGTGAGGTTACCCCTCCATGTAGTGAACATCACTAGGAGAAAACGAAAGAAAACCTCCCAGCAAGGACTAAAGGTTACAAAGTAGCATGCCTGTAAACGCCCTGAAACTAACTGTCTAGTCCACCGTCAGCTGAACTGCTGCTTCGAGGCAGCTTAATAGTATCCCTCAAAATTGCATAATAGAACCGGCATAGACATCGTGGGAGCCCAGGTAAGTAAAATAAGAAATGAATCAAAAAGAATGCATCGGCAAAAGTAAGCCCACACGGTCTAATCAGGTTCTAGCAAAAATAGGAAATTAATAGAAAGTAAATAGTATGGATACTTGCTGCGATGGCAGTGGGTAAAGTGTGGAAAAGTGGGATATGCAGTAGTGGTTTAGTCTGGACGTACAGGAGAATTAGAAATAACCTACTGTGAGTCTTTGAGGTTACCCCTCCATGTAGTGAACAGCACTAGGAGAAAACGAAAGAAAACCTCCCAGCAAGGAACACTTGGGAACACTGTGAGACAGGGGGACACTGAAACATTTGTGGACACTGGGAGACATGGGGACACTACAGATACTGAGAGACATGGGGAAACTGAGACACTAGGGACACTTGCTGGGAGACATGTGGACATTGGGAGACATGGGGACACTGGGAGCCATGGGGACACTGGGAGCCATGGGCGCACTGGGAGCCATGGGGACACTGAGAAACTAGGGACACTGCCTGGGAGACATGGAGACACTGGAAGACATGGAGGCACTGTGTCATTAGTGTCTCCGTGTCCCAATGTGTCTCTCAATGTCCCTATGTCTCACAGTGCCCCCTAGTGTCTCAGTGTCCCCAGGTCTGCTGTCTGAACTCTCTGTGCTGTGTAGCTGCTCCCACGCGGATCAGTGAGTAGAGAGAGGCAGGGGGGGATGTAACGGATCCACTGGCACCCCGACTGGGTACCTCCGTTGCAAGATGCTCCTAGCGCTTCCAGAGGACTCCAAGCACTCCACCAGACACCATAAGCACCGCAGGCTGCAGCTATCTCCCTTCAGAACGAAGCAGGAACAAGCTCTTACAAGAGCTCAGTGATTATAGCAAGGGAATATGTCTAGCATAGCAATCCCTTGTAGCAGATTCCCCCAATAAGAGACAGGACTCAAGTTGAGGGTAAAGATAGAACTCTCTGGCTGCTAGCTTGCAGCCCTTTTTATTAGGTGCTCCCATGAAGGGGAGGGACACACACAGTACATTAACCAATCACACAATAGTTACATCCCACACATAGCCCTCCCCTCTACCTGTAAACTAATTATCTGTACACACAGGAAAATACAATTATCATAGGTAGGGAAAATACAGTTTTTACACAACATTCATAACTCCCAAAATATACATATTCCCAATCAATCCATTCGGGGGAACAACATACTCAAAAATCATACGAATTGGACCAGGGGTTCAAAAGTTAGTACAAATGTTCATTTGACCTTCTGGAAGCATGGTTTTTCAGCTCAAACGAGTTCCCCAGAATCCTCTATCCTGGAGACAATGGAGAAGCTGATTTAATTATATCCAGGGACAAACACAGCCTCCATTAAGCACATGTTACCAGCAACCACCAAAAGACATAAAAATACATATCTCCTGTTATACTAAACAGAACCCCCACATTCAACCCATCCCCAGATGGCTTGGATCTGTGCGCTCAACATATCCAAACAGCGCTCAGATGCCACAAACACAGTTCAAACGCCATGGGGTTTAAGTTTCGTATGGGCTGATGAGAGGGCCCATAATCCTGGGGCAGCCCAATAACCCACAGTATGCCCAAATACCGTGCATAAAGGGCCAAATCGCCCAGGGACCGTAGTCGCAGGGTAAGAGGCGGGCAAGCAGCCCCCTCCAAAACACAGTGGCGAAGTGGCTTTCGCTACAGGGGATATGCTGTAACTTTCTATCCCTGCCTCTCTCCACACACACTGGCCCCTATTGGCCGGCGCTGGTATTGCAGAGTAATCTCTGTTTATACTGAGAAAAATATCTGCATTTGTATTGCGATATTATTGCAATACTGGCACGGCCAGGCAGCCTCAAATACCATCTGGGCCAGTAAAATACCTGTCAGGAGGAAAACCTAAGAGTAGGGTGTAAAAAAAAAATTAAAAAAGTAAAAAACATTTTTTTTTTTTTTTTTAAATGGGCCTATTCCATGGGCCAGGGCCTGGAGCTGCAGCTCCATCAGCCCCTATGTTAATCCGGCCCTGCACGCTCGTCCAGAACGACTCCCTCACATGCGAGGGAGCAGTGCTGGAAGAGCACAGACATCAGCATTCCACTGCTGCCCACCTTCATTCCCCTCTCCAGACACAGCACAATTGTGAGCAGGCACCTGTTTCAAGCCACATCTCCAAGCCCTCTGCTTTCGTATTCTCAGGTGCCTGCGCGAGTAATTGCTCCCTTGCATTCCTGCGCTCTCTAATGAGTCAGTGCGCAGTCTCCAGGATTCTCATACATTCTGACCCCCCACCCTTGTAAGCAGTCAAACTGTTTTAAAATGGTTTTACTTATTACCTTGGGTCCACCAGGCACCGCTCTTGGCCTCCACTTACCCACCACAGCAGCACAGGATTTAACTCAAGAGAGTTACTGCTTAGGAGTAGTGCAGGCGGGAGCGGCGGCCGTCAGGCAAGAATTAAAACCATTCTAACAGTTCAACTCTGCACAATGGTGGTGAGTAGCACAGTGGTTATGGTGCGTGGAGAGTTCTTTTAAATTATATTTAGAATTTTGTATTATATACGTATATATATATATTTTTTCTGATTAGTCATTAAACTCTCTGCATTCATACAGTACTCCCCATCACGTTGTAATGTACTATGTAATAAGATGCCATTGGATGTAATGCGAGCAGACCAGCGGACACACTGTGTCTGGGCTCACATTAACCCCATTAATAGCGGCGTCACACAAGGCGGCTCTGCGCATGCGCACAGCGGCCGCCAACTCCGAGCGCTCGGCGCCATTTCTCCCAGTTCTCGTCGGAAGAGGGAGGCGGCGGTTTTTGCTCTCCGTGGAAACGAACATCGCTCAGTTGGAAACAGACCGGTTACCGAGTGTCGATCGTTCCTGGCTGGTAATACACCTTGTCTTGTTTGTGGGGTGGCGGGGCTCGCTCCCCTCCCGGGGGGGAAGGTGGTTTGTCCCTCAGAGCGGGAAGGCCTGGGGCCTGCGAACACAGCGGCCTTCTGTGGGGGTGGAGAGATGGGAGGCCGAGGGGCCGACACGGGGGCTGCTGTGGGCTCAGGCCTGCTAGGCCTCGGGATCAAGGGAGCATGTGTGTGGTGATTCGGGGAGCATGCAGCCGGCAGTGTGCCTCCATTGCCGGACCTACCGTGTTATGTGGTGATTCGGGGAGCATGCAGCCGGCAGTGTGCCTCCATTGCCGGACCTACCGTGTTATGTGGTGATTCGGGGAGCATGCAGCCGGCAGTGTGCCTCCATTGCCGGACCTACCGTGTTATGTGGTGATTCGGGGAGCATGCAGCCGGCAGTGTGCCTCCATTACCGGACCTACCGTGTTATGTGGTGATTCGGGAAGCATGCAGCCGGCAGTGTGCCTCCATTACCGGACCTACCGTGTTATGTGGTGATTCGGGAAGCATGCAGCCGGCAGTGTGCCTCCATTGCCGGACCTACCGTGTTATGTGGTGATTCGGGGAGCATGCAGCCGGCAGTGTACCGTGTTATATTGGACCTACATCATCCCCCGCAGCATAGAAGTGCTGCCCTGCAGTATGTAGATATTTATTTTAAATAACTCGATTCATTATTTCTTCCCCCCAGCTTTTGAATTTCTAGATACTGCAGGTTTGTATCTTATTCGTTAAATCTTTTACCACCAAGAATAATTTGAGCTCTCACGTTCTTCTAATATATCGTAAAGCATGGCTTAATATGTAAAGTACTATGCTACTTGCCAGGTATTTTATATTAGTATTATGATCTTTTATATATCGCCAAATTATTCCCCGGCGCTTTAGGATATTATAAAAGGGGTAAGTAAACAGTGAGTAATTTGGAAAATGTTAAAGGGGCACTATAGTCACTAGAACAACTGCAGCTTAATGTAGTTCTTATGGTGAGTATACTAGTTCCCTGCAGGCATTTTCATGTAAACACAGTGTTTACATTGCCCTAGGGACACCTTCAAATGGCCACTCCTTAGATGGCGACTGGATGGGGCTTCCTGGCTCAGGGCTGCACAGTAAGCATTTTCCTCATAGAGATCCTGATTGGCAAAAACGGCATTTGGCCCGGCCCTGTGCCGATTTTAGCCAATAATCGGCCATTTTGATGTCACACAGGGGGCAGACCCACACGGCGCTGGAAATAAGGTGAGTTTTACATTTGGGGGGGGGGGGGGCGCAGGAATACATGTTTGTGTTCCTGACCCTATAGTGATCCTTTAACATGAACTATAGATTGATGAGAACTTTGCTCAAAAGAGTTTACGGTCTAGAGGAGGTTGGGTATAAAACTCGAAAGGAAGGGCAGTGTGGGGCATTGCCGCCCAGTAACAAGGTGGAAAAGTAGCAGAATTGGAAGGTGAGAGTGTAGTGGCGCTTTAAGAGGGAGAGCGGGAGACAGGTTTGTAAAATACAATTTGCTCTTGGAGGCCATAGGCTATTCTGAAGAGATGGGTTTTGGTGGACTTTTTAAAGGAACTACTTAGTCAGAATTAAGTAGATATGATGCAAGGTTGTCCCTGGTGCATCCTTACTTGAAGGGGCCAAGTTTGCCTCCAGCTCCATATCCCCCATCCCACCAGTAGCTTCAGGCATCTGCAATTGACTTTGACAAAGCAAGGAATGCTGCCAGCCATTCATTCACCTTTTTTATCAATAGTGAGCTACAGATTGGCTGAGAGTATCAGCTGATCAGTCCAGCCAATCAGCAGTACCCCTGCCGAGTGGCATTTTGCACTTTCTGAAAGATATCTACAGAAGCTAGGTGTTGATGGGGGCAAACAGATCCAGGGCTGGAGGCATCCTTTGGGGTTAGACGGCTTAACCCCTTAAGATAAGAGCCAGGGATATCCTGGCACTGTAACAATGTAATTTTAGTGAAGTTATGGTGCCCAGCATGTGCATTTTAAGGAACTAGAGGAAAGGCTGATGGTAGAAGGCAGGAAGTGGAGCACCCCGTGAGGAGTCCTGCGTGCGCGACTTGGCACAAGCCGACGCCAGGCGAAGGACTCTGGCAGAGCGGCGTTACTAGGAAGGCATGTAACTACAAATTAGGGAAGAAATGTAGTGGGGAGTACAGTTGTTGAGAGATTTATAGGTAAGGGTTATTATTTTAATTGAATTCTTTAGGATACATGAACCCAATGGAAAATCCACCTGGCATCCGCATTCCTTACGCACTGTAGTGAGACAGTATGGTTACTGGGGAGACCAATTGGGAGAAAATTACAGTAAGCAGAGAAATTACAAGAACCTGAACAATTTCTTAGTAGAATTATGCGTAAGAAAAAGTCGGATGCAGGCAATTATTTTTTTTTTTTTTATATGGTGGAACTGGCATGATTTGTCAACAGACTGGATGTGAAGCCTAAAGGTTAGGCTAGAATCAAAGATGGTACAAAGAGAGAGAGCTTGAAAGGATGGTCTGGTGTGTGCAGGGAGAGTGAAAGACGAGGTTAGTACAGGACCTGACAAATCCCAGGCGCCGTGACGATTAGGAATTTTGTCCTGAGGCATGGATGTTTGTCATCCCGCTCAGCACTGGCCACCTTAGGGACCCCTTTTGGCAAGAGGTTGTGTGGAATAGATGCTGCAAGGGAGCTGTTATCGTCTTGCTCTGCTCCCTCGCACGCCCAGCTGTGATGCCGGGAGCCAGAATATGACGTTGCCCCAGCATCACTAAAAAGTGCGCAAGGGAGCAGAGCAAAAAAAGCTGTAAGATTATGGGATCACAGCTGCCACACTACCCACTGGACCCCACGAAGAGGATCCACTCCAGCTCTTCCAAAAGTAGGAAGGCTGGGTAGACTTAAATTAAAATACAACAAATCTTAAGAATTTGTGTGTCTGTCAGAGTAATTTTTTATGGTTGGTACTTTAATTTTCAAAATTACAAGGCATGTTCATAAAAAACAAATGTGTTTAACTATTTAGGTAATTGACCCACCTTTGATCGAATGGGAAGGGTGTTTTTACTCGCCTTTTTGTTCCCCACGCCTTGCCAAGGATGGCCCCCATAACTCTTGATGATCTTCGGTTCAATTCCCAGCAGTGTTGACTCAGCCCTTCATCCTTTCAAGTTAGATAAAATGAGGACCATTAAATTGGGTAATAGTAACGTGCCTAGGATGTTGGGCAAAAGTAGCATCTCCAACATGTAATTGGAAACCAGAGAAATCTGAATGTACATTTCCTAGTTAAAGGAACACTATAGGGTCAGGAATATAAACCTGTAGTGTTAAAACCACCATCTGGCCCTCCTAAATATAGTAGAATATTACTTTTGTTAAAGTGCAGCTACTGCCTCTCCCACTGATCTCCCTGCTTTGCTGACATCATTAGAAGTGATTCTCTGAGCCAATCACAAATCACTGAGCCAATCACAAAGCCTTCCCATATGATTGGCTGAGACTGTCAAGGAGGCAGAGCCAGCACAAGCCAAACACAGCCCTGGCCAATTAGCATCTATTTATAGAGATGAATTAAATCAATGCATTTCTATGAAGAAAGTTCAGTGTCTACATGCAGAGGGTAGAGACAATGAATGGCAGAGCTGCACACTGTGCAGCACTGCCCCAGGAAGCACATACTGCCATCTGAGTGGCCGCCAGTGGAGTTAGTCCCTATGCTATAATGTAAACACTGAAAAAAACAGGTTTACTGCAAAAAGACTGAAGGGAACAATTATACTCACCAGAACAAATACAATAAGTTGTAGTTGTTCTTGTGGCTATAGTGTTCCTTTAAAGAGAAATTATAGTGCCAGGATAACAAACTTGTTCTCCTGGCACAATAGATTACCCTCTGTCAAGGCCCCCTCCCGCGGCGCTTAAGGGGTTAATAACCCCTTAGGTCACTTAACGGAGTTCAATGCCGATGTCCCTTACCGCTGGGTTAGGTTCTGTCATGTCGGCGCGGGATGCCTAATGCGCATGTGCGGCAATGGCTGTGCTCGCACTAGGATTTACCAATAGGAAAATCTGACGCTAGAGGTCCACACACACAGCTTAAGAACGTCCATCGTCCGTTAACGGACCAAAAGTCAGTTTCCAATCAAGAAATCCCTCCAGTGGCTGTCTGCTAGGCAGCCACTAGAGGAGGAGCTTGCCCTCAGAGGTACCGTATATACTCTAGTACAGGGGTAGGCAACCTACAGCAATAGTGCCATGCACGGCACTCAAGGCTGCTACAGCCAAACAGGCTCTGGCCTATCAGGAGTCCCAGTGAAACTTCAGATATCTGCTAATATGAAAAGGTGGTGAAGGTCAATCCTCAATTTATGCATTGCAGCACATAGAGTAAGTGATCTCAGATCACTTCCTCCCAGCACTTGTGAATGGGAATCCACACTGTGGTAGAGCACCCCACAGCGGATATTGCAGCTCCTGCCCTTCACCTGTACCTGGCCAGCCTGGTCCCCACTGGAACCCATGGAAGCCACCCACACTGCTAGATTTACACGGAAATGCACAATAACCCTCCCCTCATACAAATAATATGAACAGCCCACATACACACAATCCACACAAACGTAACCCGCTAACAATCCACATACATGCACACAACCCCACATGCAGCCTCTCACATGCAATACCACAAACAGCCCCCACACATACACACACTACCAAACACACAATGTGGCGCATCCATCCACACACACAATTCCACAAGCAGCCCCCATACACCACCCACATTCATATGTATCATACACAATACCACAAACTACTCCTGAACATATACAATATAATAGCTCATATACGCACAAATACAACGATACAAAGCAATTACAGTATAAATAACACAAGCAGAATACGGCAGCATACACACCCCAATTTAAACAAAATGGGACCGGCACGCTACGGGACATCACAATCCTATATCGGCACAGTGCTGCTAAAAGGTTGCATACCCCTGCTCTAGTATAAGTCGAGTTTTTCAGCACATTTTTTGTGCTGAAAAACCCCAACTCAACTTATACTCGAGTCAATGTCTGTATTATGGAAATTTACATTGCCATAATACAGACAGGGGGCTGTGTAGGAGGGGGGCTGGCAGGAAGCTCTTACTTACCTCTCCTGCAGCTTCTGTCAGCTCCCTCCTCCTCCGTGCCAGTCCGGTCAGCTCCCAGTGTAAGTCTCGTGAGAGCCGCGGGGTCCGAGCGCGGCCGCGGGACTTACACTGTGACTTGCAGAGGGAGCTGACCGGACCGGCGCGGAGGAGGAGGGAGCTGACAGGAGCTGCAGGAAAGGTAAGTGAAAGCCCCCCTCCCTGCCATGTATCAAGCAGGGAGGGGGGACGAAAAAATATAAATAATAAAATATAAAAAAATAATAATAATAATAAAAAAAATTAAAACAAAATAATTAATATTAAAATAATTAAAAAATAATAAAAATGCCCGCCACCCACCAAGGCTCTGCATCACACTCTGCATCACTCATACACACACGCACTCATACACACACACACACACACTGCACTCATACACACACTGCACTCATACACACACTGCACTCATACACACACTGCACTCATACACACACTGCACTCATACACACACTGCACTCATACACACACTGCACTCATACACACACTGCACTCATACACACACACTGCACTCATACACACACACTGCACTCATACACACACACTGCACTCATACACACACTGCACTCATACACACACACGCACTCATACACACACACGCACTCATACACACACACGCACTCATACACACACACGCACTCATACACACACACGCACTCATACACACACACGCACTCATACACACACGCACTCATACACACACACGCACTCATACACACACACGCACTCATACACACACACGCACTCACACACACGCACTCACACACACACACGCACTCACACACACACACGCACTCACACACACACACGCACTCACACACACACACGCACTCACACACACGCACTCACACACACACACGCACTCATACACACACACGCACTCATACACACACACGCACTCATACACACACACGCACTCATACACACACACGCACTCATACACACACACGCACTCATACACACACACGCACTCATACACACACACGCACTCATACACACACACGCACTCATACACACACACGCACTCATACACACACACGCACTCATACACACACACGCACTCATACACACACACGCACTCATGCACACACGCACTCATGCACACACGCACTCATGCACACACGCACTCATGCACACGCACTCATGCACACGCACTCATGCACACGCACTCATGCACACGCACGCATGCACACGCACTCATGCACACGCACTCATACACACACGCACTCATACACACACGCACTCATACACACACACACGCACTCATACACACACACACGCACTCATACACACACACACGCACTCATACACACACACACGCACTCATACATACACACACACACGCACTCATACACACACACGCACTCATACACACACACGCACTCATACACACACACGCACTCATACACACACGCACTCATACACACACGCACTCATACACACACACACGCACTCATACACACACACACGCACTCATACACACACACACGCACTCATACACACACACGCACTCATACACACACGCACTCATACACACACACGCACTCATACACACACACGCACTCATACACACACACGCACTCATACACACACGCACTCATACACACACGCACTCATACACGCACGCACTCATACACGCACGCACTCATACACACACACGCACGCCCTCATACACACACACACGCACGCACTCATACACACACACGCACGCACTCATACACACACACACACGCACGCACTCACTCATACACACACGCACGCACTCACTCATACACACACACGCACTCACTCATACACACGCACTCACTCATACACACACACGCACTCATACACACACACGCACTCATACACACACACGCACTCATACACACACACGCACTCATACACACACACGCACTCATACACACACACGCACTCATACACACACACGCACTCATACACACACGCACTCATACACACACGCACTCATACACACACGCACTCATACACACACGCACTCATACACACACACACACACTGCACACACACACACACACACTGCACACACACACACACACACACTGCACACACACACACACACACACACTGCACTCACACACACACACACACACACTGCACTCACACACACACACACACACACTGCACACACACACACACACACACTGCACTCATACACACACACACACACACACTGCACTCATACACACACACACACACTGCACTCACACACACACACACACACACTGCACTCATACACACACACACACACACTGCACTCATACACACACACACACACACTGCACTCATACACACACACACACACACACTGTACTCATACACACACACACACTGTACTCATACACACACACACACTGCACACACACACGCACTCATACACACACACACACTGCACTCATACACACACACACTGCACTCATACACACACACACACACACTGCACTCATACACACACACACTGCACTCATATATACACACACACACACACTGCACTCATATATACACACACACACACACTGCACTCATATATACACACACACACACACTGCACTCATATACACACACACACACACACTGCACTCATATACACACACACACACACACACTGCACTCATATATACACACACACACACACACACACTGCACTCATATATACACACACACACACACACACACTGCACTCATATACACACACACACACACACACACTGCACTCATATACACACACACACACACTGCACTCATATACACACACACACACACACACACTGCACTCATACACTGAGGCTTGTGCTCCATATTTTGGAGCCGAATTTAGCTTAAAGGGATACTACAGTGTTAGGGATTCAAATTTGTATCCCTAACACTTTAGCGCCCTCTGATCCATCCTCCCTCATGACGCCCCTTCCGGAAGATGAGGGATTAAAAAAAGCTTTTTTTTTACACAACCTATTCCAGCATCAATATCCTTCTATGATGGGGGACCTTAATGCGCATAAAAGGCATGCGCATTAGCCCTACCCATAGGAAAGCATTGTTTCAATGCTTTCCTTTGGGGATTTCACTTACGCTGGATGTCCTCATTCAAAGCTTGAGAATGTCAAAAGTTGTTTAAGTCTTAGTACTGCAGGGTAATTATTTTGATTACATTGTAAGGATAAGTGGGACAGAGACACTGTACCCAGACCACTTCTATGAGATGAAGTGGTCTGGGTGCCTATAGGATTGGTGAGATGACTGAGCTCTGCGCAGCTTGCCCAGAGCCTTTTAAAATGTCCCCAGCTGACTTGCAGGAGCCCCAGGTATCTGTTAATGTCTGAGGTTAGTGGTATTAACCCTGCTCGGTCCAATCTCTCTAGAGGCATTTAAATGCCTTCCTTTGTAAAGAATCGCTTCCAGCGGTGCAAGTAGCTCATCTAAAGGTCTGGGGCCAATAAAAATGCAGACAGACCGGAGCCTATGTAGGATAGCATAGAATGCCAAACAGAGTTAAGAGGTTTAAACAAACTGCCTGCTACCAATTTTATCTATTTCTTGAGTTATTGATAAATAAAAAGCTTCATATATTGCAAAGACCCCTACTGATGACTACTCTGCTTACAGCGCAGTGGCTGGGGGTGCAGGGTATGGTATGTTCTACTTACCTGAATCTGTCTCTCTCTGCCTCCACCTTCTTGATCCAGTGCATTCTTTTTAACTCCTGGTACTTCATCTGCCAGGAGCTAACATCAGTGCTGTAGTCTCACACAAGAGCAAAAGTGCAATACTGTCTATGGAGAACACCGTGGGAGTCTTTATAGACTTTTTCCCTAGTCTCTTCCATTTTTTTCAAGTGTAGGAAAAATGCATAAGACATAGTACTTTATCTTATATCTTTTGGTTGGGATATAATTCCAGTGACATTCCAACACTGTTTTTATGAGAGAAAATCTTTATGAAATGTTCATTGGGAGCTGGGGGGCTGACAGAGCCACTTTTAATAATTATTTGTTTAAAAACATGGGAATTCCTACTAGATGTGCTGCATTTAGTTAAGATTTGGAACACTTTTCCATTTATATCAGGTGTACATATGTTTTTTTTTTTTTTTATGTATTGTCTGTTTATTTTTTATTTGAGATTTCAAAGTCTTATTTTTACTGTCATTAGCACGTTGAGTGTAGATCTACATGTAAAAAGAAAACCACATAATGATGTAAACCATTATAGCATAAGCTTGCAGCATAAAAATATAAAGGGTTCTGCTTGTAGTGTGTGTGTATCTATGTATGTTCTATTTTTTTCCTCAATGATACAGCTGTATACAGGGAGTTTCTACATTTTAAAACTGACAATTTAAATTTAAATTTCCAGGAATCTCATGATGTGTCCGTAAAACTGTGCAAGGACTTGCATGATGAGCTCTCTGGTGCTAAATGCTGTACTGGTGACAATGATTGTTATCAAAACATGCATTTTATAGTACCAGTCTGGTCCTATCTACTGGAATGCTGTGTTCTACTCTATCATTGGCGTGCTAAATAAACTCTGAAATACTTTTGATTGCCATCATTTTCCTTAGAATGATGTTGCATACCTATTTGCAATACAAAATGCAGAATGTTCAGTTTGTCACGTTAATGCATTGTTATAATCAAGGTAAATATATTAATTTATTTTTCTTCTTCTTCTTCTTCTGTAGGTAAACTGTGTTTAGCACAGACTTAAAATGACGGTATTTGTCCGGTTACGTGGGCTTCCTGTTGTGGCAAATTCTATGGATGTTCGACAATTCTTTTTTGGACTGAGCATCCCCAGAGGTGGTGTTTATATAATTGGTGGAGTATATGGTGAGGCTTTTATTACCTTTGGAAGTTTTGAAGATGCTCGGTGTGCCCTAAACCTTTCTGGCCGACCATTAAAAAATTCTATTGTTCACCTCTCACTCAGCAGTGAAGCCGAAATGAGATACGCTTTTGAAATAAACCGAATAACTGCAAATCAGCCTATGCAAAGCATTCCATACCCAGGCTTTGGTAACGGAGCAGATAGAAATGGGATCCATCCATATTCTCGTTTAAGAAGTGAAGAAAGGGCTGGGCCTTCATATTTATATTTACATTCGTTGCCACTTAAAGCTACAAAAGTTGAAATCAAAGAATATTTTAAGGAACTTTATGTTGAAGATGTAATTTTCTTAAAATTTCAAAATGGTGTTCGAAATGGAAATGCTGTGGTAAAATTTAGTAGGAGTAATGATGCCATAGAAGCACTTCAACGGCCGAGGCTTTTCATGGGTTCATGTCAAATTAATATGATGGTATCAGATGAGCTTGAGTGGATCAGAGCTGGTGGAATTCGTAAAAAAGAGCTTTCTCCACGCAGGTCTCTAAGTTCTGGAAGAAAGCGGTCCCGTTCCAGATCTCCAGTGAGAAAGAGACGTCATGCTGTATACACTAATGAGTTTTATGTGCATCTTGTACACCTGCCTACCAGTGCTGCGAAAAAAGATGTGCAGCAGCATTTCTCTTTTGCTAGTCTTTCAGAGTCCCAAATTACATTCCTAACTGATAAATCGGGGAAAAGGACAAGAGAAGGTTTTGTGATGTTCAAATGTGGAAGGGATTATAAAAGAGCTCTTGATTTGCACAAGGAACCATTTTTGGGACGATCCTTATCTATATATTCTATCCCTAAAAGAGCTATGCAAGACTTATTATCCCACAAAGAGGGCAAATCTTCCAACTCTAGGGAGCGCTCAGCTCAAATAGATTTTCCTAGAAGAAATGCTAAAGAGTCTCCCAGTTGGAAAGCAAACTGTGTATATTTACGGAACTTTTCATTTGATGTAACCAAAGCAGATGTTCAGAAATTTTTGACTGGGTTCACAGTAAAGGAAGAAGATATTTTTGTGTTAGTTGATGATAAAGGAGTTGGTCTAGGGGAAGCCCTAGTAAAGTTTGAAACCGAAAAGGAAGCCGCTAGTGTTGGAAAACTCCACCGTGAAAAGTACAATGGTACAGAAATCCTGTTAAGATGCATCACTGAAGAACAGATGAAAGCTTTTGGAGCAGGCAACAGAAAGCTGAAAGATGCAGGGGAGGCGATTGCTACGGACGCCGCAGCGGGGGAGCCTGCCACAGACGCCGCAGCGGGGGCGATTGCTACGGACACCGCAGCGGGGGAGCCTGCCACAGACACCGCCGCGGGGGCGATTGCTACGGACACCGCCGCGGGGGAGCCTGCTACGGACACCGCCGCGGGGGAGCCTGCTACGGACACCGCAGCGGGGGAGCCTGCTACGGACACCGCAGCGGGGGAGCCTGCTACGGACACCACAGCGGGGGAGCCTGCTACGGACACCGCAGCGGGGGAGCCTGCTACGGACACCGCAGCGGGGGAGCCTGCTACGGACCCAGAAGAAATTGAATCCATGGAGGTAACCACAGATACTCAAGTACCTTCACCAGACCTTTCTCAGATGGTCGCTCCATCTGACGTAACAAATATTGAGGATGAATCCGCTTGTGAAGTAGATAATAATGAAACAAATGCTAAAGAATCTTTAGAGGAAGAAGGAACCTGTGAGAATAGTCATGATGGAAAACAAAATGAAACCACTGTATTTATTCGAAATGTGCCCAATACTGTAACTGTTCCTGAAATTCAGGATTTCTTTGTTGCTTACAAAGTCTTCTCTGTTAACCTTACCCAGATTGATACAGGGACTGCCACAGTATGTCTACAAACATATGAGGAAGCGCTGTGTGCTGTGAATGAACTTGATAATCGACCAATTGGCAACAATACAGTGACTCTTAGTTTAGTTTAAATACTGTGTTGTTGTTTACCCCTTCCCCCCCCCCCCCCCCTTTTTATTTTTTTATTTTTTATTTTTTTCATGTTTTGTGTCACAGCCCATCACCTTTCTGTTGAAGGTATGGTAGGAAAAGTCTTTGGTATTGATGCCTAATAGGATTTCTCCTGTTTTGTAAATAATTACTTTGTATATTGTGCAAGGATCTTTTAGTAATTCAAAAACTTGGCAATTTTTTCCCCCTGTTTGTGTCATGTTGCTTGTATACATAATTCTCCTAATATGCATTTAGTACTGTGCTAAATGTTTCAGCAGAAATATGTGCTTAGAATCTGACACTTTTCACAAAATTTACTTGAAATTAAATTGCATTAACCACCATACCATTTTGTTTAAAACCACACAATAGTTCTGTTTATCAGATAGAAATCAGTAACAATTGATTTATTTAGACATAAAAAAAAGTAATTGCTTTCAAACTAGGTTCACCCCTTTTCATAGAAAACAAAAATGTGCAGAAACTTTTCTGTAGCAAATTACCTTTTGTAAGAAATGCCTTTGAATGAACACTCTCTGATATAATTCTGCACAGTTTGAGTGCTTTTCATGGTAATGCATTGTCCTAATTATAGGACAGTGAAGCACTTGATTTAGAAATGTGTAGGTGTGACATGGAAGACTGAGACAAAATGAGTGCATGGAGGAACCTGGTACATGCTGACACGACAACTAGAAGCGTTGGAATGCCACAGCACTGTTATTAGTTGCATCCAGTAGACTTTGTGCAGTCTGATGCAGTGCACCTTACAGGTATTTAGGGAAGTAATGGTAGAATTACTGGAGTCCTGCAAACTAACAAATTCAGCAGATTAGGATGGGGGTGGTTATGACTGGAAAAACAAAAGATTAAGATTTTTTTTTTCCTTTAACACAAATGTAAGGGGGTGACCTATAATCCGTAGATATTTTCAAATAATCACATGCTTCTATGTATGATTGAAGTTGTGTATTTAATAAAGAAATTATTCTGAATTTTTTTAATTTTTTTTTTCTTCTTCCAAATTTCCATGTCTTTGTTTTATGCTTCTTTTATCTAATCTTGGAGCAGTTAAATCACTTACTGATGGAGAGTGATAAAATCAATTTTATTTTATTTTTTTTAAATGCAGCACTAACCACACCTCCCCTGCCTGTGAGTTATACAGCCTCCCTACACATTTCCTATAAAGAGCTCTAATTTTAAACTTTCATTACTGCACAGTATGTTTAACAGAGCATGAGCGAAGACACTCTAAATTAATCACCTTCTAGAGTATGCAGGAGCCTCAAATGCTTTTAAGTTCAGTTGACACCTTAATGTAATTAGGACATGTGATTACATATTCAAAAGAACTTGCTTTAAGTATGTTAGGAGGGAATGTCCTTGCACTCCCCCTCACTCACACAAAATCTGGCAACCAAAGTAGTCACCCAGGATCCAATCGCAGTGGTCTGCGTTAGATGATTATAGTTATAGCCTATAACTGCCATCACAGATTTCATAGGTCAGCCAGTACATTTCAACATTGGTGGTTCATTAACTGTCAATAAATGATTTAAAACTTTTTATAACTGACATTTTGCAGGATATGGCTGCTCAAACCAGTATGTATGGCATCCAGTGTCTGTAAGCTAGTTGAGGTTCATACTTAATAGAAATTAAAAGTGTTTTGGGTACTTATGTTATTGGTAATATAAAAAGGAGAAAAAAAAATGCATTCATTCTTACTGACAAAAGCACCTCATTCTGGCGATCACTTGATCGTAACCCAAAGCTGGGCTTTGTTCCCCATGTGCATCAATGAGAATTGGGCACCCATTACCCTGATGCAAGTTCACCGGTTGTCCTTTCTTGTACCACTTTTGGTAGGTACCACTGTATATCAGGAACACCCCACAAGACATGCTGTTTTGCATTATTGCAGTTTTCACAAACACTGCACCCTTGCAATTTGTCCTTAATAGGTTTACTGTAATAAAACACCCATATGTTCAGTGATATCCCACATGTACAACAATACTTTTTTTGAAAGTAGACAACACAGGTTATTTCAAACAGGGTACTTTTAATTGTTTGGTGTAGTCACCTGATCACAAATACTAACCACATTTAGTTCTTTCATTTGTGGTTTTCATACTCATGAATTCCATTTTCACAGGGCATTTTATAATCCTGATGTGTTATTGTAGTAATGTACCAATGTTTTTATTTAGCGAATATAATAGTGCCCCCCTCTGGCTCAGAAAGGGCGTTCCACAGTTGGCTGGTGGTGAGATCAAAGATCTCACTTATCTACCAGGCCACACTAATAAGGACAGTAGGGGGGAGAACTTGAGCTGAACCAACTCTTTCATTTCAGTTACAAAGTATTGTTGAGAGTTGCCACGGCAACAATCTAATACTTTCCCACTGTACCAGCCAGAAGTAACTGTCTATCCATTAGGGGTGCAGAGAAATCACTTATCCTGCTGTACCACCAGGGATCAAGATCTCCACTTTTTGGTCTAAAGCAGTGGTTCCCCACCCAGACCTCAAGTACCCCCTAACAGTCCAGGATTTAGGAATTACCCAGTTGTGTCTAAGGTGTTTTTAGAAGAGAAAAAAAGTCAGACACAACATGGTAATCCCTAAATCCTGTACCGGTAGGGGGTACTTGAGGAATGGGTTGGGAACCCTTGGTCTAAGGTAAGCCTCTTTCAGGGGGTAAAAACTGGTTAATAGGCGGGGAGGGGGTTGGTCTCGCTGTACTTTTTCTTCAGCCCCTACCACCAATTTCTGTCCATTTCCCACACACTCAGTTTCTATTACACCACTACATCCTGCCACCAGTGCAATAAATGTTGGTGGAATGTAACTGAAAACACCAATTGATATTTTATAAATGCTCACGATTACAAAATAGGTACGCCAAAGTTTGCTGTTTAGGTTTACACTTCATACGGCTGCTGTACAGCTTTTGTTCATGGAAACCGGAGTACTTTTATTTGCATCTACCGTATGCGCCACGAACCAGAGACCAAAGACCTTTTGTATCACAGCGTAACTGTACCTAAAGGAGAGTGTTTGTTTATTGTTGCTTAATTATAACCAAAAACTATTGTATAGAAATATTGATATTGTTAGTAAAGCATTTATTGCAGATCAATAGCTCCTAGCATTTATTTAACCCCTTAAGGACGGTTGACGGTCCTGAACCGTCATAACGGAAATAATTACTTACCTGATCGCTGCCGTTCCCTCGCCAGCAATCGGCGTTGCTCCCGGTCTGGTGGGGACTGCTGGACAGCCCAGACAATCCGCTTTGAGAATTAGGCCCCCAGGGCCATGTGATTGCTCTGCAAGAGCAGTCACATGGCCACAAAAGGCGTCCGTGAATCTGCCTGAACTGACAGGCAGTCCCCCTGTTGGTGGGAAAAAAACCTAAAATAAAGTTTATAAAAAGCAGTCCGTGGTAAAAAAAAAAATAAAATATATATATATATATATATGTCAAACTAAGTGTATTTATATATACATATATTAATATAAAAATACACTTATAATTAAATTACACGTGTGTGTGTGTGTGTGTGTGTATATATATATATATATATATATATATATGACTATATTGTGTATCTACATATAAAAAAAATTAAATTATATATGTAATTTTATTTAAACTGTATATTGATAGTAATATATATTTATAGCAAAATACACTTTGAATATACATAATTTCATAAATATACATGTGGACTTCATTTAAATTCTACATGCATATTTATATAATATTTTTTACATAATTAAGTAATTTTTTTGATTGCAATTTGAGGGACCTGCCTGACAACTCAGGCCAAAAGTCCAGAGAATTTAATTTGCTAGTACTGTATTTAACCCTGTAACTTTCCATAACACCCTAAAACCTGTACATGGGGGTACTGTTTTACTCGCATGACTTCGCTGAACACAAATATTAGTGTTTCAAAACAGTAAAACATATCACAGCGATGATATTGTCCGTGAAAGTTGCGGTTTTTGCATTTGTCATACACAAATGGCACTTTCACTGATTTATATAATTGTTGTGATACGTTTTTACTGTTTTGAAACCCTAATATTTGTGTTCAGCGAAGTCTCCCGAGTACCCCCTATTTACAGGTTTTATAATGTTTTTGAATGTTACAAGGTTAAATATAAGGCTTGATATTATTTTATTTTTTTACATTGAAATTTGCCAGATTGTGCCGTTCTATGTCTTTAAGGAACTGGCTCTAAACGCCAGAGGGCGGCCTAGAACCAGGGCCGGACTGCCCCACCAGGATACCGGGAAATTTCCCGGTGGGCCGTCGGCACCTGGGGCCGGACAGACACCTGGGTCTGCTGGCGGCCACTGGGGGAGGTCTGCTGGCGCCCGTGTGGGGACCTGCGCTGGCTCTGCTCCCCCAGCGTGCAGCTGAATGAGACCGGGATTCCGGCCCCGGTCTCATTCAGCAGCGCGCGAGGGCGGGAGAGCCAGCAGGCCTTCCCCAGCGGCCGCCAGCAGACCTCCCCAGCAGCCTCCTGCACTGCACGACCCCCTGGCAGGTAGGAGTAATGTGTGTCATGGTGTGTGTCTGTCTGTGTTATGGTGTGTGTCTGTGTCATGGTGTATGTCTGTGTCATGGTATATGTGGGTCTGTCTGTGTCATGGTGTCTGTATGGTGTGTGTCTGTCTTTCTGTCATGGTGTGTCTATCCGTCATGGGGTGTGTGTCTGTCTGTGTCATGGTGTGTGTGGGTCTGTCTGCGTCATGGTCTGTCATGGGGTGTGTATCTGTCATGGTATATGTGTGTTTCTGTGTCTGTCATGGTGTATATGTGTGTTTAAAAATAGTGTTTTTGCTCACCTTTTTTTCCCCACGCAGCGAGCTGGTCTCCTCTCGACTGGCCTTGCCTCTATGGCTGATATCATCAAGCTTGATGATCTCAG
Source organism: Pelobates fuscus (assembly GCF_036172605.1). NCBI lineage: Eukaryota > Metazoa > Chordata > Amphibia > Anura > Pelobatidae > Pelobates > Pelobates fuscus. Next base: position 63,734,043 of record NC_086320.1, on the reverse strand, counting down.
CCATTCCAATGCTTTGCCATTGGATTGGCTGCAAAACGTTACACCAATCAGCCTCTCCTCATAGAGATGCATTGAATCAATGTATCTCTATGGGTAACGTTTAGAACCTACAGAGTGTAGAGGCCCTGAATGTAGGTGCACTGACACAGGAAGCACCTCTAGTGACCGTCTGAGTGACTGTCACTAGCGGTGTCACTTTGAAGCAATGTAAACACTGCCTTTTCTCTGAAAAGTCAGTGTTTACGTTGAAAAGCCTGTAGGGACATGCGCATATATATATATATATTACTCAATCATCTGTCATGGCAAGACATAGCCTTACATGTTACACGCGACAATATATGGCGCAGTGAGTTATGGGGCTGGCATAATTTTTTTTTTTATCCAGGGCTGCTTTGTATCCCCAGTCCGGCCCTGCCTAGAACGCCCAAACCGTCCTTTCTACTTACCCAGTCGCCGACGATCGCGGTATGGGGACTCACCTGGGAGCCCAGGGAGTCCCCCTCCGTCCTCTTCGGGCCATGTGATCGTGAGGTCCTGGACGGCATAGCCGTCCATGTCAGTGCCAGCAGGGGGAGGGCCTGTAGTGACAGGTACTCCCCCTGCTGTCTGAAAAATAAAATAATTCAAGTTTAAAACAGTGTAAAATTAAATATATACTTAGATCATATATATATATATATATTTACTATATATATGATCTAAATAAATATATATACCGTATTTATCGGCGTATAACACGCACTTTTTCTCCCTGAAAATAGGGGGCAAATGATGTGTGCGTGTTATACGCCGATATACCGTATTTTTCGCTCCATAAGACGCACTTTTTCCCCCTCAAAAGTGAGGGGAAATGTCTGCGTCTTATGGAGCGAATGTGAAGGTTTACTTACCTGTCTTGAAGCGTGGGCCGGTGTTCAGTGCGCACCGCGGTACTGAACCTTCAATTTCAGGTTCCGGTTTCCGGCGGGACTGAAAGGAAGTGCGCACTCAGTGTGCACACTTCCTTTCAGTCCCGCCGGAAACCGGAACCTGAAATTGAAGTTCCTGTACCGCGGTGCGCGCTGTGAAGCCGGCCCACGCTTCAAGACAGGTAAGTAATTATGGGACAAGGGGGGGGACACTATGGGATGAGAGGGGGGGGGAACACTATGGGATGAGAGGGGGGGAGGGGAACACTATGGGATGAGAGGGGGGGGAGGGGAACACTATGGGATGAGAGGGGGGGGAGGGGAACACTATGGGATGAGAGGGGGGGGGAGGGGAACACTATGGGATGAGGAGGGGGGGAGGGGAACACTATGGGATGAGAGGGGGGGGAGGGGAACACTATGGGATGAGAGGGGGGGAGGGGAACACTATGGGATGAGAGGGGGGGAGGGGAACACTATGGGATGAGAGGGGGGGGAGGGGAACACTATGGGATGAGAGGGGGGGAGGGGAACACTATGGGATGAGAGGGGGGGGAGGGGAACACTATGGGATGAGAGGGGGGAGGGGAACACTATGGGATGAGAGGGGGGGAGGGGAACACTATGGGATGAGAGGGGGGGAGGGGAACACTATGGGATGAGAGGGGGGGAGGGGAACACTATGGGATGAGAGGGGGGGAGGGGAATACTATGGAAAGGGGGGGGGGACACTATGGGAAGGGGGGAGAATACTATGGGAGGGGGGGAAATTTCCTGAAATTTCCTTCTTAAAATGAGGTGTGTGTATATATTATTACAAATACATATATATCAAAATACACGTACAATGATATTGATTAAATATATATAATTTTCATTAATATAATATAAAATAAATCTGTAAATACGTTAAAAATTTCAATTAAAAAAATTGTGCCTTTTTTATTTTTGTTTGTTTTATGTGATGGTATGTATATTTGTGCTTGTATGTGCCAGTTGTATATCTGACAGACAGATACATGCACAAAGATACACACACCTTGACACACTGTGTGTGTCTATGTGTGTATGTATCTGTGTTTCTATGTGTCTGTATCAAAGTGTGTGTTTCTGTGTTTGTATGTGTCTGTGTATCAAGGTGTATGTATCTGTGTTTGTATGTGCCAGTGTGTATGAATCTGACACTCAGATACACACACACACACACACACACTGGCAGATAGTGGCACACAAATACACACACCTTGACACACAGTGTGTGTGTGCCGGTGTGTGTCAAGGTGTGTATATCTGTGTTTGTATGCGCCAGTGTGTGTATCTCTGTGTCAGTATGTATCTGACACATAGATATATACACACACAATGGCACACAAATGCACACACTTATACACACCGACACACACATCTTGACTCACAAATACACACACTCAGATACACACAGTGACATACACACACTTGCACCCACAGATACACATTGACACACTCCGATACACAGGCACCTACAAACACACTGATACATACTGGCTCATACACACACACACACACACACTTAGATACACACAGTGACACATACACAAACCTTGACACAGATTCACCCACTGACACACTCAGACACACACTCTTTGACAAACACACATACACTCTCACTGACAAACACATATACTCATTTACAGACACATATACACTCTCATTGACAAGAACAGATACATTCTTACTGACAAACACATACACTCACTGACAAGCACATACAAACTCACTAACAGACACACATATAATTATTTGTGGTTTTTTTTTTTTACATTTTACTCCACCCAGCCCCCCCCCCCCTTACCTTTAGGAGTGCTGGCATGGAGTCCCTGGGGTCCAGTGAGGCTGCTGGCGGCTGGCATGAAGTCCATGTGGTCCAGTGGGGCTGATGAGCGGCTGGCGTGCGAGTGGACTGCCTGACAATTGAGGCAGTCCGCTGGAAGCAAATACCGCTCGTTTGAGTCATGTGATTGCGATTTCACCATGATCACATGACTCTGATCGGCCCGATTACAAAATTGCCTGCACGGGGACTGCCTAGGTTGACAGGCAGATGACCCAATATAGAATTAATAAACACACATAATTATGGAAAAATCATATGTAAATATACATTTAAAATAAAATTAGATTTTATATTAAATTTTTAGTGCATTTTGATATATTAACTTAAGTACAATGTGTACAATAGTACAGTTCTAATCAAAACAAAACTTGGAATTTGTGCTATAAGTTTGTTCATATTTTATATTAAGTGCACCCACACTTATTTTATATCATTTTGTTAAGGACAAACAGGGCTTTCATTTCACATCAAATATTCATATACAGGGAGTGCAGAATTATTAGGCAAGTTGTATTTTTGAGGATTAATTTTATTATTGAACAACAACCATGTTCTCAATGAACCCAAAAAACTCATTAATATCAAAGCTGAATATTTTTGGAAGTAGTTTTTAGTTTGTTTTTAGTTATAGCTATTTTAGGGGTATATCTGTGTGTGCAGGTGACTATTACTGTGCATAATTATTAGGCATTTTAACAAAAAACAAATATATACCCATTTCAATTATTTATTTTTACCAGTGAAACCAATATAACATCTCAACATTCACAAATATAAATTTCTGACATTCAAAAACATAACAAAAACAAATCAGTGACCAATATAGCCACCTTTCTTTGCAAGGACACTCAAAAGCCTGCCATCCATGGATTCTGTCAGTGTTTTGATCTGTTCACCATCAACATTGCGTGCAGCAGCAACCACAGCCTCCCAGACACTGTTCAGAGAGGTGTACTGTTTTCCCTCCTTGTAAATCTCACATTTGATGATGGACCACAGGTTCTCAATGGGGTTCAGATCAGGTGAACAAGGAGGCCATGTCATTAGATTTTCTTCTTTTATACCCTTTCTTGCCAGCCACGCTGTGGAGTACTTGGACGCGTGTGATGGAGCATTGTCCTGCATGAAAATCATGTTTCCTGAAGGATGCAGACTTCTTCCTGTACCAATGCTTGAAGAAGGTGTCTTCCAGAAACTGGCAGTAGGACTGGGAGTTGAGCTTGACTCCATCCTCAACCCGAAAAGGCCCCACAAGCTCATCTTTGATGATACCAGCCCAAACCAGTACTCCACCTCCACCTTGCTGGCGTCTGAGTCGGACTGGAGCTCTCTGCCCTTTACCAATCCATCCATCTGGCCCATCAAGACTCACTCTCATTTCATCAGTCCATAAAACCTTAGAAAAATCAGTCTTGAGATATTTCTTGGCCCAGTCTTGACGTTTCAGCTTGTGTGTCTTGTTCAGTGGTGGTCGTCTTTCAGCCTTTCTTACCTTGGCCATGTCTCTGAGTATTGCACACCTTGTGCTTTTGGGCACTCCAGTGATGTTGCAGCTCTGAAATATGGCCAAACTGGTGGCAAGTGGCATCTTGGCAGCTGCACGCTTGACTTTTCTCAGTTCATGGGCAGTTATTTTGCGCCTTGGTTTCTCCACACGTTTCTTGCGACCCTGTTGACTATTTTGAATGAAACGTTTGATTGTTTGATGATCACGCTTCAGAAGCTTTGCAATTTTAAGAGTGCTGCATCCCTCTATTGCATCTCACTATTTTTGACTTTTCTGAGCCTGTCAAGTCCTTCTTTTGACCCATTTTGCCAAAGGAAAGGAAGTTGCCTAATAATTATGCACACCTGATATAGGGTGTTGATGTCATTAGACCACACCCCTTCTCATTACAGAGATGCACATCACCTAAAATGCTTAATTGGTAGTAGGCTTTCGAGCCTATACAGCTTGGAGTAAGACAACATGCATAAAGAGGATGATGTGGTCAAAATATTAATTTGCCTAATAATTCTGCACTGCCTGTATGAAACAATTTAATAAGAATAACTAACGCAAGTTCTATGTGACATTTTAACTGTGAATATCATAATACTATTAGCTTTTACTGCAATAAATTACACATATTTGTGTTCAGTGATGTCTCGTTAGTACAACAGTAACTCCCCCCCCCCCCCCCCCAATGTACAGGTTTTATGGGGTTTTGGAAAGTTACAGAGTTAAATATAGGGCTTCTCCCGTTTTTCATTTTTTACACATTGAAAGTTGCCAGATTGGTTTACTGAGCCTATGTTGCCTTTGAGACCGTATGACAGCCCAAGTATGCAAATTACCCCTGTCACGGCATACCATTTGTAAAAGTAGACAACACAGGGTATTCAAAATGGGGTATGTCCAGTTTTAGTAGCTTTTTCACACAAAAACTGCACTTTCACTGATGTCATTGTTTCAATGTGATAAAACAGAAAATCAAGCCTTATATTTGACCCTGTAACTTTCAAAAACACTATAAAACCTGTACAGGGTACTGTTATCAGGGCCGTTTGAAGGAATTTGGGGGCCCCAAGCTATGGTTTTTTTTTTACTCCCCCCCCAAGTTTGCCTACCTGGTAGCTATGGGCCTGACTGTTATACTCGTGAGACTTTGCTGAACACAAAAATTAGTTTTTCAAAACAGTAAAACATATCACAACAATGATATCATCAGTGAAAGTGACGATTGTGTGTGAAAAATGCAAATAACTTCACTTTCACTGACAATATCATCGCTATATGTTTTACAGTTTTGAAACAAATATTTGTGTTCATCAAAGTCTCCTGAGTACAACAGTACCCCCTATGTACAGGTTGTATGGTGTTTTGGAAATGTACAGGGTTAAAAAATAGTGCTAGCAAATGAAATTCTCTGGACTTGGGTGGTCAGGCAGTCCCTCAAATTGTAATTAATAAAATCACTTAATTATGTAAAAAGTTTACATAAATATACACATCGAATTTAAATAGATATATATATGTGTATATATATATATATATATATATATATATATATATATATATATATATATATATATATATACCAGTGGAAAGAGTGCACTCGAGAGGTCTTCGTAAAAAAATATAAACAGTTTATTGTGCCAAAGTTCAAAGACATATAAGTCGACGTTTCAGTCCCCGTAGGACTTTTTTCAAGACAATGAAAAGCGGGAAAAGTAGTGATTTAAATATACCATACGTGTAATCTGATTGGAGAGTGGGATGTGTGAGAGAGGCTATATTAACGTGAATGAAATGCCTGTGTGTGAAATAGGAGTTAACCCCATGAGTGCCTATTGGTAGGGCCGGTAAGTGAGTGTAGTTACGGCCAAGTGAATAATCTGCTCTCGCAAACATGTTAGAATACAAGGATATGAGAAATAATAGAAGGTATCGAAGCCACCGTAGCATGTCTGTGTATATTAAGTTTCTACTTAGGCGTTTAAGCAAACTTGTTAATTAAACTTTAAACAAAGAAATAAATTAAGGTGGCTACATTTCTGTTTTGGAGTTCCAATGGCCAAGCGGTTGCAGATCTACTTATAGATACATTGTAATATAGATATCGGGACCATCATTATTCAGCTACCTATATACATTATGAATACTGTACTAAGATACAAACTAGCAACTGATTTGTCTATGTAGTATTTCGGGAATTCCCCTTAACCAATGTACAAAAATAAATAAATAAATATATATAGATAACTTGACGGTAGTCCCGTAGGATAACCTCGAATCTGAGCTTCTCTATGACACTTTATATACATATATACTAATTACTTCTATATACATAAATGTTAGAGCCTATGACGTCCTTATCTTTTCGGGATGAAGCAGTTTAATGGGTTGATCTCATTGAGTCCCCCCGGGGATAATGTCCCTAGTGTGAAGATCCAAAAGGCTTCTCTTTGAAGAAGTAGAACATCTCTGTCACCCCCTCTCAACGGGGCCGGAACATGTTCAATGCCCATAAATTTCAATGTTGGCAAGGTATGCCCCATTTCAAGGAAATATTTGGCTATGGGAGTAGTCCAGACCCAGGAGAGACACATTATCTACAAGGATTTGATTTATGGAGGAGTTCCTGACCAGAGCCGGAGCGTATGCAGATCACGCAGAGGTGCTGCAATACACAGAAGCAGAAGCCGCGGCGATACTGTGGCCGCAAACTGATTCGGACTTACCAGTTTCAACTGAACCTCGGGACATCATTAGAAATTTGCTTAAACTTAAACAAAGACAAATTGACCTTGAATTACATGCCACTTATCTATCCGACTATTACCGCATGAAAAAAATCCCCAGAGGCTTTCGGATTAAAAACGTTCCAACTATCGGAAGAAATAACCCTGAAGTTTGTCGGAAATGGATCGGTATACTAAACAAGTGTTCCCTGGACCTGATGCTGGTGGTTATTGAGGAGGTAGGTCGTGAATTAAAAATCACTAAATTTAAAATCTCAGACTATGAAGTATTGCATTCTACAACTATAACAGCTCCTAATTGTGATACATTGATTCAGAAACTGACCGAAGACTTGAAACAATATAAAAACGACCTGGTCAGATTCAAGAGAGAAAAGCTTACTAAAGTACAAGCAGATTACTCAGAACATAGAGTATACAGGTGGCTATCGGGAGATAACACCAGACCCACATATAGAACCTACAAGCCTAGAATCAGAAAACCTATTGCATCTACTGTCGATTTTACCTCCGGAGAGTCGGCATCGGATTCTGAATACAAGGACCCGCAAAGGGAGGGAGCCTACTCTAATACCACAGCATCATACAATTCGTCTTTTTTAGAACCAGGACTTGGCCTGGTGAGAGAAACAACAAGTGGGGTTCACCAAGGCACAGAGCACCCTCCAAACACCAAAACTATACCAGGAGGGGACAGAAAGGGAAAAGGCACTGGACACAGGGGACGGCCGCCACGGAGACGGTAATTAATCCCATTATTAATCTGTCGACTAGAATCCTCACCACTACAGAAATTATGCTTTTAAACAAAGGACTTTCATTTGTTCCGACTGCTAATATCAATAAATTCCAATGGGAAGTTGAGCAATTTCAATTTAACAGAAAACTCCGTTTAGCAGACTATTTCAAAAACTCCAATCAACAACACCAAACGAAGGAGAATATTGAAAAATTCAAAATGCGAAGTACCTTTGACCCCCCTACCTCAAATCCTACATTAAAAACATTTTCACAGATGCTAAAATTTGATACAATGAAGGTTACAACTACTCAAAACCAACGTCGCTCGAATTTGTCTAAATCTGAAAGAGAAGCCTTAAATAGCTTGGCTAATGATATGTCCATCATCATACGTCCAGCGGACAAGGGGGGGGCCATAGTCGTCCAACAATATGACGACTACAGAGCGGAAATCCTCAAACAACTTATGGATACTAGAGTCTATGAATACACGGAAATAGACCCCACTCATGAATTCAGCAAAGTTGTCCAGCAGACACTACAAAGGGGCCTAGACGCAGGTTTCCTTACCACCACGGAATATGAGTATCTATTTGAAATCCACCCTCGGTGCCCGATCATATATACAGTGCCTAAGGTTCACAAAAACCTGGAGCGCCCACCAGGACGACCGATTGTATCGGCAATCGGGGGGTTGTTAGAACCCATTGGAAAATGGTTAGATACAAAATTTAAAAAAACGGTAATGTCATTACCCACCTATGTCAAGGACTCTGCGCAAGTCATAGCAGCTTTAAACTCAATTGAACTCCCCCCACAAGGGGTCTACCTAGCAGCCATTGATGTAAGCAGCTTATACACCATAATTCCCCACGAGGAGGGAATCCAGGCGATGCGCCAAGTATTAACACAGTACCAAGAGCGCATAGAGCCCCCGATTGAATATATACTTGAGTTACTGGAATTATGTCTTACACTGAATTATTTTAGATTCGAGAAATCATTCTACATCCAAATATCTGGGACTTCGATGGGTGGCCCCATGGCACCCATGTATGCTAATGCATACATGCATGGATACGAACAAATACATATTCTCCAAAAATATGGTCAGCATATCTTGAAGTACCTGAGATACATCGATGATGTGTTCATCATTTGGTCAGGCAATGAACAAAGTCTACATGACATGATACGGTCATTAAATCAGCTGGACTCACCAGTAAGACTTACCCATCAAATCAACAACAAACAAATTGATTTTCTAGATCTTCGTATCTTTATAGAAAACAATAGTCTGGGGTATACTCTATTTGCAAAGGAGACTGACCGCAACACGCTATTACATGCCAGTAGCCACCATCCCCCCAATCTCATCAAATCTTTACCGGTATCCCAATTCGTGAGGGTACTGAGGAACAACTCTGACTCCATGAAAGCTGCAAGCCAGGTGCAAGAAATGTTTGAAAAATTTACACAACGCGGATATCCAAGACATACATTGGAGGGTGCATATTTGAAAGCACTTAAAAACTACACTGATGGCCCTAAAACCAAGAATAACCAAACTAGAATGATTTTTCCTCAAACATTCCATTCACTATCGGGTGAGATGTCCCAAAAGATACGGTACAACTGGGAGGTACTTAAAAAAGATAAGACGCTACCGGCAACATTCCAGAATACCCCTATGATTAGCTATAGGAGGAACAGGAACCTGAGAGATTATCTGGTTCATACCGATATACAAACAGCGCATCGTCCTGTTCAAAACCCAGGCTGCTACCGTTGTTTAAAGTAGACAGCCTGCAACAGTATGACTCCAGGTAAAGCGTTCTACCACCCTCGCTCAGGTAAAGAATACAAGATACGACAAAGGATCACGTGTACCACTACACACGTAGTGTATCGTATTACCTGCTCTTGCGGACTCATGTACATTGGGAAAACGTCCAATGACCTCAGGGAACGCATGAGGGGACATAGATCCACAATCAGGACAGCATTATCCAGCGGCATTGCAACTACTCCCATAGCCAAACATTTCCTTGAAATGGGGCATACCTTGCCAACATTGAAATTTATGGGCATTGAACATGTTCCGGCCCCGTTGAGAGGGGGTGACAGAGATGTTCTACTTCTTCAAAGAGAAGCCTTTTGGATCTTCACACTAGGGACATTATCCCCGGGGGGACTCAATGAGATCAACCCATTAACCCCTTAAGGACACATGACGTGTGTGACACGTCATGATTCCCTTTTATTCCAGACGTTTGGTCCTTAAGGGGTTAAACTGCTTCATCCCGAAAAGATAAGGACGTCATAGGCTCTAACATTTATGTATATAGAAGTAATTAGTATATATGTATATAAAGTGTCATAAAGAAGCTCAGATTCGAGGTTATCCTACGGGACTACCGTCAAGTTATCTATATATATTTATTTATTTATTTTTGTACATTGGTTAAGGGGAATTCCCGAAATACTACATAGACAAATCAATTGCTAGTTTGTATCTTAGTACAGTATTCATAATGTATATAGGTAGCTGAATAATGATGGTCCCGATATCTATATTACAATGTATCTATAAGTAGATCTGCAACCGCTTGGCCATTGGAACTCCAAAACAGAAATGTAGCCACCTTAATTTATTTCTTAATTTATTTCTTTGTTTAAAGTTTAATTAACAAGTTTGCTTAAACGCCTAAGTAGAAACTTAATATACACAGACATGCTACGGTGGCTTCGATACCTTCTATCATTTCTCATATCCTTGTATTTTAACATGTTTGCGAGAGCAGATTATTCACTTGGCCGTAACTACACTCACTTACCGGCCCTACCAATAGGCACTCATGGGGTTAACTCCTATTTCACACACAGGCATTTCATTCACGTTAATATAGCCTCTCTCACACATCCCACTCTCCAATCAGATTACACGTATGGTATATTTAAATCACTACTTTTCCCGCTTTTCATTGTCTTGAAAAAAGTCCTACGGGGACTGAAACGTCGACTTATATGTCTTTGAACTTTGGCACAATAAACTGTTTATATTTTTTTACGAAGACCTCTCGAGTGCACTCTTTCCACTGGTATATATTGAAGGCTGAGGCAGCACCGAGGCAAGTACAAGACCGGTACATTGAGTGCGGGACATTTGCAGTTTATATATATATATATATATATATATATATATTGAAATGCTATGTTTATATTTATTTAAATATCTATATCTATATATATATATATATACATATATATATATATAATTTCATTCTAAGTGTATTTTGATGCCTTTATCTATCATGAAATTACATTGCCTGACAGCCCAGGCAGTCCCCCTGCAGACAGCTCCATTGCCACCTATTGTGGCCATGTGAGAGCAATCACATGGCCGGGGGGGGGGGGGGGGGGGACTGCCTGGGCTGTTAGGCAGTCCCCCTGAAGCAGATCTCTGTGGAGGTTAGTATTGCGGAGGCTCTAGGGTTCAAAACCGTTACAGTGTTCTATGCCGCCACATGGCTTTTACGCCCATTTAAATTATTGCTGTAATGGGGTTAACGGGTTTACAGCAAAATACACTTAGAACTAAATTACATATACTGCACATATACATTAGCAGATGAAGCACACTCAGTGGACTTGTTTTCAATAAATCAAAATAATTTTTATTTACATACGATGTTTTGTCAATGTTTCAATCCTTGAACGGACTTTCATCAGGACACTATATATATATATATATATATATATATATAAAGTGCAACAATAGTGGAGAGACCAACTGATCAATCCACTAGAGTTGTAAATGGTTGAAGGGTAAGTAGGGCATAACCCAAAAGCAACAGTAACATAAGAAAAAACTGAGATGGGTGAAAGAAAATCAATGCACCCATAATCAGAATTTTACCCCAGAGAGAGTTAGCTCCGTTAGCAAATTGCACAAATTGCCAGTAATGGAGCTTGAAATTGAACTTAATAATAGAAATTAAAAAACCTTTATTGGTCCCTCTTGAGGGAAAGAAACGAGCACCACAAAAAAATAGTAATAAATAAGTAAATAGAAAATGTGAAGTATATGTACAGTGATAAATGTGTAAGTCGTCTAGCCCCACCTAGGATACTGGTATATGTAGTCCTAGGAGACTACCGTAGTAAAGTAAGTACTGACCAGTCCCTAAAACAAGGCTTCGTTACAAACCATGAGCCGAGTATGCAGTGAATGCATGTGGCCATTCACTATTCTGAACAGCTGGAACAAGGCTGTTCTATAGCAGCTCATAAGCGGATAAAAGTTCCGCCGGTCTAATTCTACGAGGTGTGACTGGACAAAGCCTGTTACAAAAGTTAAATAGGAGCAAAAATGTAACAAAAAAATATATATAATAGTATCAACCCAGGAACGATACACACTAGGCTGGTAATTTCCAGTTGCAGAGGGTGTATAGGGAAATAGAGGGGGTAGCGTACGCCCAACTTAGTGGTCAAGTGGGTAAGTAACCCTGACTCCCCGGTTCATAATATTCCCAGTGACCTTCCAATAGCACCCTGGACTGTCATACGAGCCAAATTGGGCTAAAACCCTGGTTAGTTAGTTGCAGAGGGTGCACAGGAATATATGGGGGCAGTGTACGCCAAACTTAATGATAAAGTTGGTAAGTAACCCTGCCTCCCCAATTAATAATATTCCGAATGGCCTTCCTAGAGCAACCTGGACTCCCAGAGAGTAAAGGCGGAGAGTGAACGGCAGGTGAAGATATAAGTATATCGAAATTATAAGCCTAGACCTCTCTTAGTATCCTCATTTTCTGGAGCCCCAGTGGTATTGAAATCCTCCCAGCTCCCACTGGGTTAGATGTCCAGGGTTCACGTCCCCGGTGTCCCCATACCAAATGAGTGTACGTGATTACCAGGGGAACTGAGGGTTAATACGACAGGGTTGTATGTACGGCATATAAGCCGTGAGACAGCAAGGTATCTAAGTATAGAGTAGAGTAGCCCTTAAATTAAACCTGGATTGAAACTAAGTAGCAACGGCACCGTGCGAACGGGACGTGCTTCGTAGATTGAGTATTTTTCTTAGATAAAACAGCACTTAGAAACTGAAGTAGTTAACCAAAATACGGCATACTTGTTAGAAATGCTTTTGAATAAATAAACTTGCTATCCTGAAATAGGACACATTGTAGATAGCACTCGTGAGTTGATTAGCTATCCTGAATAAAGCGGTATGGTTAATTACGCTAGAAAGCTAAATGCTCAGGACTTTCTTAGATAGAACATGCAGCTGACTGTCTATCCTAAATAGGACAAAGAAGAACTGCTCTTACGTTAAATAGTTTGCTTAAGTAAGACATAACGCTAGGTGCTCAGAACTTTCCTCGATAGAACACAAAGCTGACTAGCTATCCTAGGTAGGACCAAAGAGAATTGCTCGTAAGTTAAATACTTTCCTAAATAGGACATACTGAAAATGACGCTCGTAAGCTAAATAATTATCCTAAGTAGGACAAGGTTTGTCGGTTAACGCTCAACGCGCGTTTCGGCGCAGCATGCGCCTTTGTCAAGAGCTGAGCCGACTGTGGGGTTGGCGCTTCTTTTTAAACCCTCATAGGGCCAGCCCCTCAGGGAAAGTGACGTCAGTGAGTGTGTCAGGCTGTCCAAATTCTGGGCGGAGCCTTAGACGTAACTGGCAGCCTGCTCAGGGGAATTAACCCCTTGTACGTCAGTAGGTATAAAGATATGAGGTGAATAAATTTCATAAGAACATAAAGTGCACCAAATTGTACGACCAAGAGGTGTCATTGGTATCAAATGCATAGTAGCCAGTAGGTTATTAACCAAAGGGTTATAAGTAGTATATTTATGATAATGTTAAAGTTAGAGTTACACACACTTAATGTGTGTGATATATCAGGTCAGGTCAGACCTGTAGAGATTAGAGTGTATTTACTATTTACATACTGCTCCAATGTTGTAGATAAGTGCAGGAGATATAGAAAAGATTTTTTTGAGTAGATTATTAACCAAAAACTTATTAGTTAGTATACTTATGATAGTTTAAAATTCATAGATGGAATTACACACAATTAATGTGTGTGGTGTATCAGGTCAGAACCGACCTGTGGAAATTAGAGTATATTTATTATACTGCTCAAATGCTGCAGGTAAGTGCAGAAGATGATATTGTTGAGATATAGGAAAGTTGCATTAGATGAATGGTGCAAAAGAGAACCCTTCATTGAGTCCTCTTGGTTGTAGAGTCTTCAGCCTATATATCCAAAAACTTTCCCGTTGTCTTAAAAACTTATCATAGTCACCCCTTCGCTTGTCCCGTTTTACGAGTTCTATCCCACAAAAGCGTAAGCCATGCGATTTTCCTGAGTGGTGTTCTTTGAGGTGCGGCTAATGGGAGTTTCAACGCTCAGTTTAGGCGATCGGACATGTTCTTTAATTCTTTCTTTGAAGGGGCGGAAAGTTTTGCCTACATACTTGAAATCACACTCGCAGGTAAGGAGATATACTAGACCTGCAGTGTTGCAGTTAAAAAATGAGGTGATGTTAAAAGATTGTTGGTTTTCACTATCAGAGATTTTTTTGGAGTCACGTTTAATATATTTGCATGCGACACATCGTCCACATTGGAATGTCCCGGTAATAGATGTGCTCAGCCAGGTTCGAGTTTGAGGTCGTTGTGCTTGGTAGTGACTTGGTACTAGAAGGTCTCTCAAGTTTTTGCCTCTTCTTGCTGTCATGTCAATGTTTGGACCTAAAATCTTCTTGAGATGTGTGTCTCTCGTGAGTAGAGGCCAGTATTTTTGGATCCCTGACTTTACTGTGTCCCATCCAGCGTCATAAGTAGCAATCATGCGTGGTGGAGGATTGGTGGAAATAATAGGTGCGTTTTTTGCCAATAGTGTCCCTCTATCCGATTCAATGGCTCTCCTATAGGCTCTCTTAAGGCACCTGTTAGGGTAGCCCTTGTCCTTGAAATGTTGTCGCAGGATATCGGCTTGGGTTTTAAATTCCTGCACAGAGCTGCAGTTCCTACGAGCCCTTAAGTATTGGCCGATTGGGATGCCTTGCTTCAGGGACTTTGGATGGAAGCTGTCCCAATATAGTAAGCTATTAGATGCTGTAGGTTTTTTGAAAAGGGTCGTCTGCAAGGATTGTTGATTGTCAATAGAGACAGTCAAGTCTAGAAAGTTCAGAGTCTTTCCACCGAACTCTGAAGTGAACCTCAGGTTGAGATCATTCTCATTGAGGAGAGCTACAAAGAGATCAAATTCCATAGATGTTCCTTTCCATACTATTATGATATCATCTATGTACCTAGCCCATAGATGTATCATTGGGGTAAAAGATGAGAATTTGGATGATCTTACTACTACTTCCTCCCACCAACCCAGTTGCAGGTTGGCGTATGATGGGGCACAAGCCGTCCCCATAGCGGTTCCCTGCACCTGGTGGTAGAACTTATCGTTAAAGAGGAAGTAGTTGTGTGTTAGAATGAATCTCAGTAGGTCTAAGACAAACTCGGAGTGAGCTGTGTAGCTAGTTCCTCTTTTTTCCAAGTAGTGCTGGACGTGTCGTAAACCCCCCTCATGGGGTATAGAGGAATAAAGGGCTTCCACATCCAGGCTACATAGGTTTACGGGTTCAGGAAGCTTGAGGTTGGACAGGAGTGCCAAAGTCTGTTTTGTATCCTGAATAAAGGAAGGGAGAGATTCAACAAAGGGGCGTAGAATTTTGTCTAGGTAGATGCTCCCATTTTGCGTGAGGTTATTTACACCTGACACAATTGGGCGTCCTGGAGGGTCCTTTTGATTTTTATGGATCTTTGGTAAGCAGTAGAAGGTTGCTATCCTAGGGTATCTGTTCAGGATGAATTCATATTCATCCCTAGATAGCAACCCTCCACTGCGACCCATGTCTAAAATTCGTTTATATTCTTCTAAGAAGATATTTGTCGGATCCTTTTGGAGCACACAATAGGTTTTATTATCATCAAGTATTTTCAGTGCCATTTTTACATAATTGGATGATTGCATGATGACGATGTTTCCACCCTTGTCTGCGGGTTTAGTAACAATTTCCCTATCATCTTTTAGGGACTTCAGGGCCTTCCGTTCCTGTTTGGTCAAGTTCATCTTTGGATAGAGGTCAAGGTCTCTCTAGAGGTCACTTCCTGGGTTCTAGCACAGGTTTCCTGTGCTAGAGCGTCGCTGGACGTCCTCACGCTGTGTGAGGACCTCCAGCGTCGCTCAAAACCCCATTGGAAAGCATTGAAATGATTTTTCAATGCTTTCCTATGGGGAGACGTAATGCGCATGCGCGGCATTTCCGCGCATGCGCATTAGGTCTCCTCGGCCGGTGAGCGAGATTAGTCTCGCCCACCGGCCGACGTAATCATTAGGAGGAGCGTTGCGGAGGCAGAGACAGCGGCGAGGGACATCGCCGCTGTCCCAGGTAAGTGACTGAAGGGGTTTTCACCCCTTCAGTAACCGGGGATTGGTGTGTGGGAGGGAGAGGGACCCTCCAGTGCCAGAAAAACGGATCGTTTTTCTGGCACTGGAGTTTCCCTTTAACATTAGTCCTCTCCAAAAACCAGTGGCGAAATTACTTTCGTCACACACACTGACAGACACACACATTTAAACATTCTTGCACTCACATCATTTAATTTATTGATCCCTACCTTTGGAAGCTGGTGTGGGGATCTTCTGTCTGGAGATCTCCTTCCTGGTCCTCACTGCTCGCTCGCGCAGTTTAGTGATGCCGGAATATGACTTCATATTCCGGCGCCCGGCTTCAATACAGACGGCGCGGGTGTGGGAGCAGTGAGGAACAGCAAGGCTGCCGCAAGAACCTCTCCTCCCCGACCGGGTAGGTGTTATGGGGGGAAAGTAGGTGCCTACTCTGCTATAACACCAGCATGTAATTGCGGCTCGCCGGGCCGCAAAGATGGTCCTTGTGGGCCTCATTCGGCCCGTGGGCCGCATTCGGCCCGTGGGCCACGAGTTTGACATGCTTGCTCTAACCATAAGCTAAATAATCCCAAACACTAAATTAATTCCCATCCTAACTCTAAACACCTTTTATACTGCAATGGAAAGACTTTTCAGTTTCAGTTTGGTTTGATAATTTCTGTATGTATTCAAAACGTCGTAAAACGTTTATTTGATTTCTGAATTTCACTTGGCCATTATTCTCCAGTGGGGATGAATCCAAGAGGTGGCAGTCACAACAAAGCCCTAAAGAAGATAATTCACCAAATAAAAATAAGTGTACTATATATAATCTTTATTTTGACAGTGTGATGATCAACATGTGTAATATTTACATGGTGCAAGCACTAAACTTGCCTGGTTGAACATGTGGAAGAGCGAGTATTAGTGAGTGTGATTTTTAGTTGCATTTGAAAAAAAGAAGAAATGGCTGTACGCTCCATGTAATTACTAGAGTAGCAGCTGATCACCAAAATGAATGAATGGCATCTACCAACATTCGGTTGGCAGTCCATTCGGTTATATATTAACCGATACTAGGATTTGTCTGAAATTAACAAAAAACAAAATTTTGTTATATTTTCAATTCGTCCAAATTCATCAAAAGAAACAATAAAAATCTGTGACAACAGTGATAAGCCGAGTTAATAATTTATTGGGTAGTAAAGAATGTTTTTTATAAATATGCCATAATGTGAATAATGTATATGTAAGAAGGAGTGTATGAAATATTAATCTGAAGTACAAAAGTCACAAAATGACAATATAGTACACACAATAGTTACACACGGATGATACTGGCACACACACTGATACAGATACACACACTTACACACAGAGGACAATTACACAAACACATTTACACAAAGAGGACACTTAACACATTTACATACATAAGAAAATGACACACTCACTGATTTCATATACACTGAAACACACTTTCCATGATTTGACACACACTCTTACTGATGGACACACTCATTTACTGACAGACACATACACATTGTCGCACACATACTCACAAATGATTATGTTGTAATTATGTCCATTGTGATGGACCGCCTTGTACCCTAACCGGGTGCCTCCGCCAGCCGATGCACTGGCACCGTTAAAATTCAGTTCCTGTTTTACCCTCAACACAGAGCATTGTCTCATGCTTGTAGGGGAGAGCTATATCTGCTATAATCCCTGCTCTTGGGATTGCTCTTTGGTGTGCTATAATCACTATCTCTTTTAAGAGCTGTTCCTGCTACGCTCTCTGGAGTAGGAGAGGGCTCCCCACTGGAAGCTGGATCCTGGTCTAGGGTCCAGGGTGGGTGGAGGACGGCAAGTTCCCAGCCAAGCTGTAACGCTGGACGTGGGGACTACAGTGCTGATGGTGTCTAGGCCCCTATGCTCTGCCAGAGACCTACGTCTAACCTCTGTTCGTACTCCTACCTCAGATGCTCACCTTAAAGACTTCTCTAGGGCTGACCGTTCCTAAGGAATGCCCTTCCCCTCTCTGTTAGACTCTCACCCAATCTCCACTCCTTCAAAAAATCTCTGAACACTTACCGTATTTTTCACTCCATAAGACGCACCTGCCCATAAGAAGCACCTAGTTTTTAGAGAAGGAAAAAAAAAAAGTGTTCCTTACCACCCACTCCACTCCCCTGTCCCATAGTGTTCTCCACCCCCCCCCGTCCAATAGTGTTCCTTACCCCCACTTCCCTCCCCTGTACAATAGTGTTCTCACCCCCCTCCCGTCCGATAGTGTTGCTTACCACCCACTCCCCTCCCGTGTCCCATAGTGTTCCTTACCACACACTCCCCTCCCCTCAGGGCCGGTGCAAGGATTTTTGGGTACTCCCCCCCCCATTCAAAAATAACATCTTCACCTATGTGCCTCTTAACCAGCCCCTCTCCCCGTCCATTATTGGTCCCCTCCCTTCCCTGTCCCTTAGTGTTCTTCTGACAGTCACACACACTCAATGACAAACACAGAGACTCACTGATCTGACACACACACACACTGATTGACACTCATTGACAGACACACTGATAGTCACACACAGACTCAATGACAAAGATACTCTCACTGATTTGACAGACACTCACAAACACACACTGACAGACACACACATACACTGACACACTCACATGCAACACTCATACAATCACTCACAGACACACATACACTCACTCACGCACACACTCACAGTCACTCACAGACACATACACTCACTCACGCACACACTCACAGACACACATACACTCACTCATGCACACACTCACAGTCACTCACAGACACACATACACTCACTCACGCACACACTCACAGACACACATACACTCACTCATGCACACACTCACAGTTACTCACAGACACACATACACTCACGCACACACTCACAGACACACATACACTCACTCACGCACACACTCACAGACACACATACACTCACACACAGTCACTCACAGTAACACATACACTCACTCACGCAAACACACACACACACACACACAGAGACACATACTCACAGACACTCACTCACACACAGACACTCACACAGACACACACACACTCACAGACACTCACTCACACAGAGACACATACACACTCAGACATACAGACACTCACTCACACAGAGACACATACACACTCACAGACACACACTCACTCACACACACAGTCACTCACAGACACACAGTCACTCACAGTAACACATACACTCACTCACGCACACACACACACACACACACACACACACACACACATACTCACATACACTCACTCACACACACACACACACACACACAGACACATACTCACACACACACACTGACACACACACAGACACACACTCACAGACACTCACTCACACAGAGACACATACACACTCAGACACACAGACACTCACTCACACACTCACTCACACAGAGACACACACACTCACAGACACACAGACACTCACACACACACAGACACTCACACACACAGACACTCTCACACACAGACACTCTCACACACAGACACATCACATGCATTCACAAATTATTTTAATACATAAATAATATCCACCCAGCCTCCCTACCTGGAGAGCTGGTGTGGATCATTCCCTGGGGTCCAGTGGGGGTGCTGGGCGGCGTGCGGCAGGGCTGCGATCAGGCGCTGCGAGGGAGCTCTAACCTCTCTGCTCTGCTCCCTCGCGCGCTGTCTAGTGATGCCGCGGGAGCCGGAATATGACGTCATATTCCGGCTCCCGCGGCATCACTAGACAGCGCGCGAGGGAGCAGAGCAGAGAGGTTAGAGCTCCCTCACAGCGCCTGATCGCAGCCCTGCCGCACTGGGGGCGGAGATGGTGGCCGGCAGGAGGGAGAGCTTCCCTCCTGCCGGTTACTGAAATCTTGCGCCCCCGGAGCCGGTGCGCCCTAAGGCGGCCGCCTGTGCCGCCTTATGGACGCGCCGGCCCTGCCTCCCCTGTCCTATAGTGTTCTCCCTCCCCCTCCCCTGTCACATAGTGTTTTTCCACCCACCCCCGTCCCATAGTGTTCTTTACCACCCCTCTCCTCGTCCCTTAGTGCCCCTCTCTCTCCCTCCCATGGTCCCTGGTAAGTCTCCTACCTTTATTGTAGCGTGGCTGAGCGCAGCAGTGCGCACCGCGGTACAGGAGATTCAGTTTCCTGTACCCGGTCGGACTGAAAGGAAGTGCTCTCAGTGAGCACATCCATTTAGTCCGGCCTGGTACAGGAAACAGAAGTTCCTGTACCGCGGTGCGCACACATTCGCTCCATAAGACGCACAGATATTTCCCCTTTCTTTTGAGAAGGAAAAAGTATGTCTTATAGAGCGGAAAATACGGTACTTCCTTAGGAAAGCATATCAATTAAACTGTGAACAGCGTTCCCTCCCTGCACCCTGATATCTCTCCTGAAACTGTCATCAAAACACTAAGCCCTCAATGACTACTATCCTAGCAACCTTCTTTTCTACCCTACCCTTACCTTTTGTGTCACTATACCCCACTCTCTCTAGCATGTAAGCTCATTGAGCAGGGCTCTCAATCCCTCTGTTCCTGTGCGTTAAACTTGTCTGATTACAAATACATGTTAGTCCACCCATTGAACAGCGCTACGGAACTTGTTGGTGCTTTATAAATAATAATAATAATAATAATTAGGAAAGCATTGTATAATGCAGAGGCGTAACTAGAAACCACGCGGCCCCTGTGCGAAAATTGCCCTGGGGCCCCCCATATGTCTACCCTCCCATACGTTACCCCCCCACACATGCAGACAAACAGATACACATACATACAGGCAGGCACGCATATACAGACACACACATATACATACAGACATACACATTGACATACAAACACACATACACACACACACAGACAGGCACACATACAGAGAAACATTCATACAGACACACATACACAAACACATACATACAAACAAACACACACATATATAAAATGTTTTAGTCACCCTCCTGTTTTCTACCTTTTAGATGCAGGAGGGTGACTTTCCCTTATATCCAGTGGTGGCTCAGCCTGATAGGAGTCAGAGTTCTCACTTTGACTCCCTCCTCTTCTTCCTCCCGCGCTGTCCCGGTTGTTGCTGGGAGGAAGTGACTGGGGCTGTCACTTCCCCCCCAGCGTTTGACCTCATTACAGGGGGCCCGGTGGTGCTGTTAAAGCACTGCAGCGCTGACTGTGCCGCCTGTAAATAAATTTCCATCGGGTGGCCCTAACAGCATGGGCCACCCGATGGGCCCGTGTACATGCAGCCCGGGCAGCTCTACCGCTGTGGGCCGCAACATATTGCAGAGGACACAGCGGTAGCAGGGGTCCGCAGGGCAGCTGGGCCCAGTCGCAGCTGCGACCCCCAATAGTTCTGCAACTGGTTTAATGATTTCCTATGGGGTTATGGGTGACACTGGATGTCCTCATGAAAAGCGTGAGGTCGTCCAGCGTCATTTAGGCAACCAAAAGTTGTCAGAGGTAGGTAATTATTGCATTTTATAAAAAACTGCAATAATTACAATTGCAGGGTTAAGGGGTCATGTGACACTGCATCCAGACCACTGCAATGAGCTGAAGTTGCCTGGGTGCCTATAGTGTCACTTAAATAAAATTCTCATCCTAATGGTCTAGAACCTCTACTATTTTGAAGAAATCATTTAAACTATGACAGAGTAGACTGGTTAGCAGTGCATTACATAGCACCCTGCACCCACTTAGCACTGCTAGAAGTTCAAACCATGCTCTACCCTGTGTGCCTGGTCCCCTCTCTACTTCCTTGCCCCCTGTGTACCTGGCAAACATGGCCCCCTCTTCCTTCTTTCCCCTGTGTCCCTGGTTAGCCTGGCCCCCTCTTCCTCCTTCCCCCTTCGTCCCTGGCTAGCCTTGTCCCCTCCTTTACCCTGTGTCCCTGGCTAGCCTGGTCCCCACTTCCCCCATTCCCCTGTGTCCCTGGCTAGCCTGGACCCCTCTTCCTCCTTTCCCCCTGTGCCCCTGGCTAGCCTGGTCCCCTCTTCCTCCTTCCCCCTTTGTCTCTGGCTAGCCTGGTCCCCTCTTCTTCCTTTCCCCCTGTGTCCCTGGCTGGCCCAGTCGCCTCTTCTTCCTTTCCCCTGTTTCCCTGGCTAGCCTGGTTTCCTCTCTTCCTCTTTTCCCCTGGCCAGCCTGTTCCCCTCTTCTTCCTTTCCCCCTGTGTCCCCCTGGCTAGCCTGGTTTCCTCTCTTCATCCTTTCCCCTGTGTCCCTGGTTAGCCTGGTCCCCTCTTCTTCCTTTCCCCCTGTGTCCCTGGCTAGCCTGGTTTCCTCTCTTCCTCCTTTCCCCTGTGTCCCTGGCCAGCCTGGTCCCCTCTTCTTCCTTTCCCCCTGTGTCCCTGGCTAGCCTGGTCCCTCTCTTCTTCCTTTCCCCCTGTGTCTCTGGTTAGCCTGGTCCCCTCTTCCCATGTGTCCCTGGCTAGCCTGGTCCCCTCTTCCTCCTTCCCCCTTCGTCCCTGGCTAGCCTTGTCCCCTCTTCCTCCTTTCCCCTGTGTCCCAGGCTAGCCTGGTCCCCTCTTCCTCCTTTTCCCCTGTGTCCCTGGCCAAGCTGGTCCCCTCTTCCTACTTTCCCGTGTCCCTGGCTAGCCTGGTTTCCTCTCTTCCTCCTTTCCCCTGTGTCCCTGGCCAGCCTGGTCCCCTCTGCCTCCTTTCCCCCTGTGTCCCTGGCTAGCCTGGTCCCCTCTTCCTCCTTTCCCCTGTGTCCCTGGCTAGCCTGGTCCCCTCTTCCTCCTTCCCCCTTTGTCCCTGGCTAGCCTGGGACAAAGGCTTTCCCATGTGTCCCTGGCTAGCCTGGTCCCCTCTTGTTCCTTTCCCCCTGGCTAGCCTGGTTTCCTCTCTTCATCCTTTCCCCTGTGTCCCTGGTTAGCCTGGTCCCCGCTTCTTCCTTTCCCCCTGTGTCCCTGGCAAGCCTGGTTTCCTCTCTTCCTCCTTTCCCTTGTGTCCCTGGCCAGCCTGGTCCCCTCTTCCTCCTTTCCCCCTGTGTCCCTGGCTAGCCTGGTCCCCTCTTCTTCCTTTCCCCGTGTCACTGGGTAGTCTGGTCCCTCTCTTCTTCCTTTCACCCTGTGTCTCTGGTTAGCCTGGTTCCCCTCTTCCTCCTTTCCCCTGTGTCCCTGGCTAGCCAGGTCCCCTCTTCCTCCTTTTCCCCTGTGTCCCTGGCCAGCCTGGTCCCCTCTTCCTACTTTCCCGGGTCCCTGGCTAGTCTGGTTTCCTCTCTTCCTCCTTTCCCCTGTGTCCCTGGCCAGCATGGTCCCCTCTTCCTCCTTTCCACTGTGTCCCTGGCCAGCCTGGTCCCCTCTTCCTCCTTTCCACTGTGTCCCTGGCTAGCCTGGTCCCCTCTTCCTCCTTTCCCCCTGTGCCCCTGGACAGCCTGGTCCCCTCTTCCTCCTTTCCACTGTGTCCCTGGCCAGCCTGGTCCCCTCTTCCTCCTTTCCACTGTGTCCCTGGCTAGCCTGGTCCCCTCTTCCTCCTTTCCCCCTGTATCCCTGGCCAGCCTGGTCCCCTCTTCCTACTTTCCCGTGTCCCTGGCTAGCCTGGTTTCCCCTCTTCCTCCTTTCTCTGGCTAGCCTGGTCTCCTCTTCTTCCTTTACCCCTGTGTCCCTGGCTAGCCTGGTCCCCTCTTCCTCCTTTCCCCCTGTGTCCCTGGCAAGCCTGGTCCCCTCTTCCTACTTTCCCGTGTCCCTGGCTAGCCTGGTTCCCCCTCTTTCTCCTTTCCCCTGTGTCCCTGGCTAGCCTGGTTCCCTCTTCTTCCTTTCCCCCTGTGTCCCTGGCTAGCCTGGTCCCCTCTTCCTCCTTTCCCCTGTGTCCCTGGCTAGTCTGGTCCCCTCTTCCTCCTTTTCCCCTGTGTCCCTGGCCAGCCTGGTCCCCTCTTCCTACTTTCCCGTGTCCCTGGCTAGCTTGGTTTCCTCTCTTCCTCCTTTCCCCTGTGTCCCTGGCCAGCCTGGTCCCCTCTTCCTCCTTTCCCCCTGTGTCCCTGGCTAGCCTGGTCCCCTCTTCCTCCTTTCCCCTGTGTCCCTGGCTAGCCTGGTCCCCTCTTCCTCCTTCACCCTTTGTCCCTGGCTAGCCTGGGACAAAGGCTTTCCCATGCCTTTCCCATGTGTCCCTGGCTAGCCTGGTCCCCTCTTGTTCCTTTCCCCCTGGCTAGCCTGGTTTCCTCTCTTCATCCTTTCCCCTGTGTCCCTGGTTAGCCTGGTCCCCGCTTCTTCCTTTCCCCCTGTGTCCCTGGCTAGCCTGGATTCCTCTCTTCCTCCTTTCCCTTGTGTCCCTGGCCAGCCTGGTCCCCTCTTCCTCCTTTCCCCCTGTGTCCCTGGCTAGCCTGGTCCCCTCTTCTTCCTTTCCCCGTGTCCCTGGGTAGTCTGGTCCCTCTCTTCTTCCTTTCACCCTCTGTCTCTGGTTAGACTGGTCCCCTCTTCCTCCTTTCCCCTGTGTCCCTGGCTAGCCAGGTCCCCTCTTCTTCCTTTCCCCGTGTCCCTGGGTAGTCTGGTCCCTCTCTTCTTCCTTTCACCCTGTGTCTCTGGTTAGCCTGGTCCCCTCTTCCTCCTTTACCCTGTGTCCCTGGCTAGCCAGGTCCCCTCTTCCTCCTTTTCCCCTGTGTCCCTGGCCAGCCTGGTCCCCTCTTCCTACTTTCCCGTGTCCCTGGCTAGCCTGGTTTCCTCTCTTCCTCCTTTCCCCTGTGTCCCTGGCCAGCCTGGTCCCCTCTTCCTCCTTTCCCCCTGTGTCCCTGGCCAGCCTGGTCCCCTCTTCCTACTTTCCCGTGTCCCTGGCTAGCCTGGTTTCCCCTCTTCCTCCTTTCTCTGGCTAGCCTGGTCCCCTCTTCTTCCTTTCCCCCTGTGTCCCTGGCTAGCCTGGTCCCCTCTTCCTCCTTTCCCCCTGTGTCCCTGGCCAGCCTGGTCCCCTCTTCCTCCTTTCCCGTGTCCCTGGCTAGCCTGGTCCCCCCTCTTCCTCCTTTCCCCTGTGTCCCTGGCTAGCCTGGTTCCCTCTTCTTCCTTTCCCCCTGTGTCCCTGGCTAGCCTGGTCCCCTCTTCCTCTTTTCCCCTGTGTCCCTGGCTAGTCTGGTCCCCTCTTCCTCCTTTTCCCCTGTGTCCCTGGTCAGCCTGGTCCCCTCTTCCTACTTTCCCGTGTCCCTGGCTAGCCTGGTTCCCCCTCTTCCTCCTTTCCCCTGTTTCCCTGGCTAGTCTGGTCCCCTCTTCCTCCTTTTCCCCTGTGTCCCTGGCCAGCCTGGTCCCCTCTTCCTACTTTCCCATGTCCCTGGCTAGCCTGGTTCCCCCTCTTCCTCCTTTCCCCTGTGTCACTGGCCCCCTCTTCTTCCTTTCCCCCTGTGTCCCTGGCTAGCCTGTTTTCCCCTCTTCCTCCTTTCTCTGGCTAGCCTGGTCCCCTCTTCTTCCTTTCTCCCTGTGTCCCTGGCTAGCCTGGTCCCCTCTTCTTCCTTTCCCCCTGTGTCCCTGGCTAGCCTGGTCCCCTCTTCCTCCTTTCCCCCTGTGTCCCTGGCCAGCCTGGTCCCCTCTTCCTACTTTCCCGTGTCCCTGGCTAGCCTGGTTCCCTCTTCTTCCTTTCCCCCTGTGTCCCTGGCTAGCCTGGTCCCCTCTTCCTCTTTTCCCCTGGCTAGTCTGGTCCCCTCTTCCTCCTTTTCCCCTGTGTCCCTGGCCAGCCTGGTCCCCTCTTCCTACTTTCCCGTGTCCCTGGCTAGCCTGGTTCCCCCTCTTCCTCCTTTCCCCTGTGTCCCTGGCTAGCCTGGTTTCCTCTCTTCCTCCTTTCCCCTGTGTCCCTGGCCCCCTCTTCTCCCTTTCCCCCTGTGTCCCTGGCTAGCCTGGTCCCCTCTTCCTCCTTTCTACTGTGTCCCTGGCCAGCCTGGTCCCCTCTTCCTCCTTTCCACTGTGTCCCTGGCTAGCCTGGTCCCCTCTTCCTCCTGTCCCCCTGTGTCCCTGGCCAGCCTGGTCCCCTCTTCCTACTTTCCCGTGTCCCTTGCTAGCCTGGTTTCCCATCATCCTCCTTTCCCCTGTGTCCCTGGCTAGCCTGGTCCCCTCTTCTTCCTTTCCCCCTGTGGCCCTGGACAGCCTGGTCCCCTCTTCCTCCTTTCCACTGTGTCCCTGGCTAGCCTGGTCCCCTCTTCCTCCTTTCCCCCTGTGTCCCTGGTCAGCCTGGTCCCCTCTTCCTACTTTCCCGCGTCCCTGGCTAGCCTGGTTTTCCCTCTTCCTCCTTTCTCTGGCTAGCCTGGTCCCCTCTTCTTCCTTTCCCCCTGTGTCCCTGGCTAGCCTGGTCCCCTCTTCCTCCTTTCCCCCTGTGTCACTGGCCAGCCTGGTCCCCTCTTCCTACTTTCCCGTGTCCCTGGCTAGCCTGGTTTCCCCTCTTCCTCCTTTCCCCTGTGTCCCTGGCTAGCCTGGTTCCCTCTTCTTCCTTTCCCCCTGTGTCCCTGGCTAGCCTGGTCCCCTCTTCCTCTTTTCCCCTGTGTCCCTGGCTAGTCTGGTCCCCTCTTCCTCCTTTTCCCCTTTGTCCCTGGCTAGCCTGGTCCCCTCTTCCTACTTTCCCGTGTCCCTGGCTAGCCTGGTTTCCCCTCTTCCTCCTTTCCCCTGTGTCCCTGGCTAGCCTGGTTTCCTCTCTTCCTCCTTTCCCCTGTGTCCCTGGCCCCCTCTTCTTCCTTTCCCCCTGTGTCCCTGGCTAACCTGGTTTCCTCTCTTCCTCCTTTCCCCCTGTGTCCCTGGCCAGCCTGGTCCCCTCTTCCTCCTTTCCCCGTGTCCCTGGCCAGCCTGGTCCCCTCTTCCTCCTTTCCACTGTGTCCCTGGCCAGCCTGGTCCCCTCTTCCTCCTTTCCACTGTGTCCCTGGCTAGCCTGGTCCCCTCTTCCTCCTTTCCCCTGTGTCCCTGGCTAGCCTGGTCCCCTCTTCTTCCTTTTCCCCTGTGTCCCTGGCTAGCCTGGTCCCCTCTTCCTCCTTTCCCCTGTGTCCCTGGCTAGTCTGGTCCCCTCTTCCTCCTTTCCACCTGGCTAGCCTGGTTTCCTCTCTTCCTCCTTTCCACTGTGTCCCTGGCCAGCCTGGTCCCCTCTTCCTCCTTTCCCCCTGTGTCCCTGGCCAGCCTGGTCCCCTCTTCCTCCTTTCCCCGTGTCCCTGGCCAGCCTGGTCCCCTCTTCCTCCTTTCCACTGTGTCCCTGGCCAGCCTGGTCCCCTCTTCCTCCTCGCCATACAGCCCCCCCCCCCCCCCCCCATGGTGGGCACCAGGTGCATTGTGGGAGTCCGTGCCATGGAGACGGGGAAGCCTGTGTTGTTCGCGGTGTCCCCGGTGCGGGAGCTGGGGCACGGGATCTCCCTCGTGTCATTCTTGCTGTGCATCACGTGCCCCGGACACAGCTTCTCCATCCCCTTCCAGCGGCCCGGGGACTGCGGCCTCCGGCAATACTATGACCGAGCCAGCCTGTCCTGCGAGCAGTGCCCGGACACCATGCAGCCCGGCCCGGGGGGTAAATAACATCCACCGCCGTGTACCTACCGCCATGTACCTACCGCCATATACCGGCTATCCACCTACCATCCTGTACCAGTCACCAGGGAGGGTATAATATCCACCCACCATCCTGTACCAGTCACCGGGGAGGGTATAATACCCACCCACCATCCTGTACCAGTCACCAGGGAGGGTATAATATCCCCCCACCATCCTGTACCAGTCACCAGGGAGGGTATAATATCCCCCCACCATCCTGTACCAGTTACCAGGGAGGGTATAATATCCACCTACCATCCTGCACCAGTCACCAGGGAGGGTATAATATCCACTTACCATCCTGTACCAGTCACCAGGGAGGGTATACTATCCACCTACCATCCTGCACCAGTCACCAGGGAGGGTATAATATCCACCTACCATCCTGCACCAGTCACCAGGGAGGGTATAATATCCACCTACCATCCTGCACCAGTCACCAGGGAGGGTATAATATCCACCTACCATCCTGTACCAGTCACCAGGGAGGGTATAATATCCACCTACCATCCTGTACCAGTCACCAGGGAGGGTATAATATCCACCTACCATCCTGCACCAGTCACCAGGGAGGGTATAATATCCACCTACCATCCTGCACCAGTCACCAGGGAGGGTATAATATCCACCTACCATCCTGTACCAGTCACCAGGGAGGGTATAATATCCACCCATCCTGTACCAGTCACCGGGGAGGGTATAATATCCACCCACCATCCTGTACCAGTCACCAGGGAGGGTATAATATCCACCCACCATCCTGTACCAGTCACCAGGGAGGGTATAATATCCACCCACCATCCTGTACCAGTCACCAGGGAGGGTATAATATCCACTTACCATCCTGTACCAGTCACCAGGGAGGGTATAATATCCACCCACCATCCTGTACCAGTCACCAGGGAGGGTATAATATCCACCTACCATCCTGCACCAGTCACCAGGGAGGGTATAATATCCACCTACCATCCTGCACCAGTCACCAGGGAGGGTATAATATCCACCTACCATCCTGTACCAGTCACCAGGGAGGGTATAATATCCACCCACCATCCTGTACCAGTCACCAGGGAGGGTATAATATCCACCTACCATCCTGCACCAGTCACCAGGGAGGGTATAATATCCACCTACCATCCTGCACCAGTCACCAGGGATGGTATAATATCCACCTACCATCCTGTACCAGTCACCAGGGAGGGTATAATATCCACCCACCATCCTGTACCAGTCACCAGGGAGGGTATAATATCCACTTACCATCCTGCACCAGTCACCGGGGAGGGTATAATATCCACCTACCATCCTGTTCCAGTCACCGGGGAGGCCACCTACCATCCTGTACCAGGCACCAGGGAGGGTTTAATATCCACCTACCATCCTGTACCAGGCACCGGGGAGGATATAATATCCACCCACCATCCTGTTCCAGTCACAGGGGAGGGCATAATGTCCACCTACCATCCTGTACCAGTCACCAGGGAGGGTATAATATCCACCTACTATCATGTACCAGGCATCAAGGATGGTATAGTAACCATGTATTCTGCTTTGAAGTGGTGGCTATATTAATGCCAAATGGGGCATTACATGAATGACTTAATGACTACTGGAGTGTTTAGATCTGTGCAAAACAAAGATGCATGCACTCATGAAATGGTGATCTGTGCCAACCATGGCTAAAGGCACACTGTAGGTGGGAGGTTTTTTATATACCATTACTGCAGTTATTCTAAGTACTAAAATAGTTCAATAAAAAGTATGGCAATCCATTCAAATTTAACTATATCTAAAGAACCCATTGGCACTATTTTCACTCATTATGGGAGTGTTATACAAGTCTATGCAAGCCATGGATCTAGGCACTGAAGTTATGGGAGTGTAGTATAGATCTATGCAAACCATGACTACATACCTCCTAACATTTCAAATGGGCAAAGAAGGACACTTTATTTTTACTTGTGTGAGTAGCGGTGTGGTCAGGGGCAACTCTTTTTTATAGACATTTTAGGTGATTTACTAATAATAATGTATTCGGCTAAAATTTAGATCAAATGCAATGTATCTTATTTACATAGACTGATTTCTAAACATAGTTATTGTGGTCTAAAGACACATTGCTGGGCGTATTATTGCTGTGGAGCTCTGTTTTACACTCAGATACACAAACAATATGGATCTCCTAGAAAAGAGGGACATTAGGATATAAAAGATGGACAGAGGGATTTGTGCCTAAAATAGGGACACTCAGAGGGTATGTGAATATAGACACTCAGAGAATGGTCATTTTATATAGGCACCCAGAGTTTGGGCATGCTATATAGATCTCTGCCAACCATGGATATATTCATTCAGAGTCTTGAAGTGATGTATAGATGTATGCAAACCATTTGTATAGACACCAATATTATGAAAGTATTATATAGATCTCTGCCAACCATGACTATAGACACCAAGATTATGAGGGTGTTATATATACATGCCAACCATGACTTATAGGCACTTAGAGTTTGGGAGTGATATATAGATTCATGCAAATCATGGCAGTATTGTACATATGCCTGCCAGCCATAACATTAAGCATTCAGCGTGTGGGAGTGTTATACATTCAGATCTGAAACATTTCAATAGAAAACATGGAATTTATTTGAAGTTATTGAATAGAGTAGCTCTATACACTCATTATATATGAGTGAAATGCATAGTATACAGAAACCGCTATATGTAAAACATGGCTAGTGTATAATAGTGTAATAGGCAGTACTAAAGTTAAAGGCTCACTCCATTGCTCAAATTTAAATAAAAATCACTATTTCGTAGATATACTCCGAGAGAAGCCATGTATGCATTTAATAATGCATTTTATTTCCATCCCATTGTACAGCGCTACAGAATTTTGCTGGCGCTATATAAATAATAATATAATAATAATAATAATTTGGGGCATATCTAAAACAGCTTGCAAAAGCTGCATTTCTCTTGTCCTCCCATTCTAACCCAGCCTAGACTTTATGTGCCTTTCCTATCATGGGCCCTATGCAGCTCAATGAGAAGTCTTTGCAATGTGCTCTGGGGAATGCCTGCCTCTTGAGTTAGATCTGATGAGATAAACTATCAGGGATTTACAAGACCAGTTGTCTGATTGACAGCCAAGGAAGTGTAATAAGATCAATTTAAAAAAAGTACCAATTTCTATTAAAACCTGCACTTCTACACTTTTTGCAAATTGAAAAGGAGGACTGAAGAGCTTTAGGTGTTTAGACTGTTCCTTTAGGATAATTTTCAACAGTATTACATTTCATTATATTGACATCAGCTAAAACTTTATGTTTTTATCAGGTACTTCATGTGTGTGTCTTCCTGGATACAAGTTAATGTCTAGTCATGGCCCTGTGGGGACCTGTCAAAAGTGCCCTGAGAATATGGTAAGCATTTTACTTTCAGGGCTACCAAATAAGTTGTGAATTGCTGGGAATTTAAAGTGAATTTAAAATTTTAAGCCAAAAAATCTGTTACCCTGTTGCCACCACTACCCCACCCCTGTTAAAAATGAGCATTTCATAAAGCAGCGATCGACAAATCCCAGGCGCCATGTCGACTAGAGATTTCACCCTGGCGCCTGGGATTTGTCAGCCCTAAGGTGGCCTCCGAGGGAGCTTTGAAGGCGGCCGCTGCAGGGACTAATCAAGCCACCGGAGCATAGAGGAGGCCGTCAGAGAGAGCATTGGAGCCAGCACGCGAGGATGCAGTAATCTTCCTGCGGCTCCTATCAGCTCCTTCACGCGCTGTTTAGGAAAACCGGAGCCAGAATATGACGTCACTCCAGCCCCAGCATTACTACTGAGAGCGCGGAGAGGAGCAAAGAGAAACAGCTGTAAGATTAGAGAGCATCCCCACTGGACCCCAGTGAAGATCCACTCAGCTCTCCCAAAGGTAGGACAGCTAGGTGAATTTAAATTAAAACAAAAATGTCAGTCTGTGAGTGTGTGAGAAAATGTGTGTATGTGTGAATGTCAGTAAGTGGTGTGTATGTGTCTCTGTCAGAGAGTGTGTCTACATCAGTCAGCGAGTGTATGCTTGTCAGTGTGTGTGTCTGCCTCTGTCAGAGAGTGTGAGCCTTTCAGTGTGTCTGAGCTGTGAGCCTGTCAGTGTGTGTGCGTCTGTCTGTCAGTGTGTATCTATGTAGGTACCTGCCCCCTCCAATCGCATGAGAAAGGTGTTTTTACTCACATGCTGTGCCAGTTTTGCTGCGGCTGATTCCGTCTCTATGGC
This sequence comes from Pelobates fuscus, assembly GCF_036172605.1. NCBI lineage: Eukaryota > Metazoa > Chordata > Amphibia > Anura > Pelobatidae > Pelobates > Pelobates fuscus. The sequence continues at coordinate 63,701,980 of NC_086320.1, read as the reverse complement.
TGAGATTCTTTCTATGAAGGTCTCCCAGGATCCTCCATAAACATCAGTGTTATACTCGTACACATGCGCGAGAGTACAGCACTGAAGTCGGCTTCTGGTAATTGATAATATTAGACTGGTCCCACCCGTACGGGCAATCTAGATCCAAAATGCCAGCAAATTACCTCTGCACGAGAGATACAGCAACCCCAGACGATCGTTTCAACCTTGTAAGGCATCATCAGTGAGGTAAAGCCAATATCCATCTAGGCACCGTGAGCAAGGGGTACCATGTCTGGATTGCCCTTTAAACTTATGGAGAGAAAAACAAGTAGCAAGAGAGGTGAGAACGGAAAACAACTCAATTAGCCTGCCCTTCGGTGGATCTCCGCTCAGATCTCAAGCTGGTCTTAGCTCATCTTGTGCCATTACAGAAAGAACATATCTGAAGCATATCAGACTGGTCCCACCCGTACGGGCAGTCCAGATCCGAAATGCCCCAGATCCGAAATGCCAGCAAGTTCCCTCTGCACGAGACATACAGCAACCCCAGACGATCGTTTCAATCTTATAAGGTATCATCAGTGAGGTATAACCAATATCCATCTAGGGTCCACGTCTGGACTGCCCTTTAAACTCAAGGAGAGAAAAATAAGAAGCAAGAGAGGTGAGAACGGACAACAGCTCAATTAGCCTGCATTTTGGTGCGTCCCCGCTTAGATCTCAAGCTGGTTTTAGCTCATCTTGTGCCATTATAGGGAGATATCTGAAGCATATCAGACTGGTTCCAACCATACTGTTAGTTCAGATCCGAAATGCCAGCAAGTTCCCTCTGCATGATAGATACAGCAACCCCAGACAATTGTTTCAACCTTGTATCATCAGTGAGGTATAGCCAATATCCCTCTAGGCACCGTGAGCAAGGGGTCCACATCTGGATTGTCCTTTAAACGTAAGGAGAGATAAACAAGTAGCAAGAGAGGTGAGAACGGACAACAGCTAAATTAGCCTGCCCTTCGGTGGCTCAGATCTCAAGCTGGTTTTAGCTCATCTTGAGCCATTACAGAGAGAACATATCTAAAGCATATCAGACTGGTCCCACCCATACAAGCAGTCCAGATCCGAAATACCAGCAAGTTCCCTCTGCATGAGAGATACAGCAACCCCAGACGATCGTTTCAACCTTGTACCAGGCCATGCTGTTTTCTTTACTGTATCTTTGCTGTGGCAGCAAAGACTTTCCTAAAATGACTTGGATTTTTAACAGCTGCAGTCCAGGTGGATATTGTTTGAGGTGACCACAAGTGCGTAACCTATGACATTGCTGACGTTCATTCATAAATCTCTACACCAAATTATAGTGAATTGAAATCCAAACTGCAAATATTGCTGACATTCTCCAATTTGGCTTAAGAAACAGATTGACTACTACTTTAGCCTAAATTCAGATTTCAGTTTGCTATAATTGGTAGTTTCATGAATAGCAAACCTCTTTGTCTTTTCTTACCTGTTGATATTTTAGGGTGTTACGTCAGATGGCTGGGATTGTATTCACTGTCCCAGTGGACTAACCCTCAGTGGAAACTGCCAGTGCTCACCAGGATACATTTTAAGTAAGTAATATATTTACTGACATGATACATTACTGCAGTAAAGTGGAGGATGTCATTTAACTACTCTTGTATAGTTATAGCCTTAGAGTATGCATATTTATAGGCAAAACATGCACATCTGATTGTTTTTAAAGGAGCACTATAGTGCCAGGAAAACAAACTCATTTTCCTGGCACTATAGGGTCATTAGGTTCCCCCCCCCACCCTAAGGGCCCCCTCCTGCTGGGCTGCAGGGTTAAAACTAGAAGGACCTGGCACCCAGACCACTTCATTGAGCTGACTTGGTCTGGGTGCCTATAGTGGTCCTAACCCCTTAAGGACACATTTATTGCAGAAGTTTGGTGGTCCTAACCCCTTAAGGACACATTTATTGCAGAAGTTTGGTCCTTAAGGGGTTAAGCATATTTGCATTTTAGAGATTTGTAGAGTTATTTACTAAATGTGAATTTTCAGGAAATCAAATGGATTTTTTTCCAATTCTGCTGTTTTCGCCTAAAATATTTAACTCGTATAACAAAATATCCAAATTCCCCAAAATTTTCACTTTAGTAGATAACCCTGTCGGTTTCCATTTTTTATGGCCTTTTTGTAATCTTTTGCTTGTAATTATGTTGCAACATATCAATAGCTGAAAATGCTTCACACTTGTATCTAAAATAAATACATGTGTAATAGGTGAGGTCATTTGGTTAATATGCTGACTGCTGTGCCTGATCGAGTCTCACAATCACAAGTCAAAGTCGTCAGCCATCTTTTTTTCTGTGTTTCGTAAAATGAGAGCTGTAAAATGTTTAAATTCTGCAAGTGGAGAAATGTAAACCAATTTGAATTTTATTGATAAATAAGGATATTACATTTAAACCTCAGATCTTAATATTTATTTTCAGTTGAAAGAGATTTTAATGGTACCTTGCTAAATAAGGCTGTGTGTGTTGATTGTGACGAGAACGAGCCATCTTTCACATCCTCCAATGCATTTGGACACAGGTAAATGCAGAACACCTATGCATTTAATTCACATTTTCTAAAGAAAGGGAGTTTGTTAGTGCTCTAGCTTTTTCTATCCCTTTTTACCCAATAATGCCAAGAGTAGGATCATATACGTATTATATACTGAGAACTGTTTATTATACTCCTATCAGGTGCAAAGTAGTTTTATCCAGTGGTCTAATGCACAGTTAGCTTGTCAGTGCACAAATAAATCATTATATTGCTATATTAGAACACAAAGTTAAAATGGCTTGTTACCTGCGGGAATTTAATTAACAAGTACCTGTGAATGCATATAGTGTAAATTACAATGCCAAGCTATATAATAATAATCATTAAATCTAAGGAAATAGCACTTGTTTGCTGCAGAATCAAATTCAGTTTTCACATACAGCATGTGTTAGCTTTAGGCTACCTCTGATTACCTCAGTTACTCTGTGCTAGCATTGCTAATATTTTGTCTGCTTCTTTAGGTGTGAAAGATGCCATGACACCTTTATCAACAGGAGTAACTCCTGCAGCTGTCAACAACCAAATATTTTGGTAAGAGCTGTTTTCATCTGCAAAAACAATGCTGATATCTATGTTACGTGTTTGCTAGACTTAGATAGACATCTGGTAATTATTTTCAGTTGCAAATATAAAAAAATAACTGTTTCTGTTTGCCATTTTTATTACTATTATGACTCGACTGAATAGTCGACACAATGATCTCTACAGCATTAGATCTACAGAAGTAGATCCCCGGATGATTTAGTAATGTAACCTTTAACTGGCAAAGAACAATGGTCGTTCTAGTACCACAGCATCTTGTGATTTACCTTTTGGGAAACCAATAATCTATAGAATACTGGACTATCTTAATATTCCATACTTGTTGAATCTTACATTGTTCTGCCTCTAGTGGTTACATGATTCTTATTGCCTTCACTGTTTTTTTTCTAGGCTGGAGGCATATGTTTCAGCAGAGCAAACAATTTTCTCTCTAGAGTTCTCCCTACTATTCGATTTGGACACTTGGTGAGTTTTCATTATTTGCTTAAAAATATCCTGAATGTTTCTTATATTATCTGTGTCCAACTATTATTTTTTTTCTTTTATTCTGCCAGGGTGTAATGTTGAGATCCGAATGGCTTTCTCTTCATTTACAGGCATCAGCGGCAGCTTGTTTGGTAAGGCTGTTTGTATTTTTTTCCCATATCATTTTTTTAAATTTTCATCGTAGAATCGAGTGACCGGCAGGAAGGAAGAGCAGAGCACTCCCCCTACCAGTCACTCAGTGTAGCGTGGTCGAGAGGAAGAGTGTGAACCGTGGTAAAGGAGCTTTAGTTTCCTGTACCCGGCAAGACTGACAGGAAGTGCTCACAGAGAGAAACTGAAGCTCCTGTACCGTGCTCCGCTCGGCTATGCTACAAGAAAAGCAATGAGGCACCCCAGCAAGGGGAGAGGACCACTAAGGGGGAGGGTAGGAGAGAGGGGAGAGGAACACTAAGGGACAGGGAGGGGAGAGGTACACTAAGGGACAGGGAGGGGAGAGGAACACTAAGGGACAGGGAAAGGAGAGGAACACTAAATATTCTTGAAAACAAAAAAACATGACTGGCTTGTATATTTTGTGCATTTACCACTTAATTAAAAAAAGATTTACAAAAATAGATAAATAATAAACATGTTCAGTTAAATGTAGATTTGTGTAGAAATTGTTTCTTCTTTTCAAAATGGTAAATGTACAGAATATATGTAAGTCATCGGCTATCGGTCTGGAAGTTCACAGATTATCGATATCGGCTCTAAAAAATCAATATCGGTTGATCCCTACTCTAGATACATTTGTTATCCGGAGCTTGTTTCCGAACAACAGTATCCGTTTATTCTGTTGGGCTGTTGAATATGGTTGTCAATTATATCACCCCTGCTTAAAATCGTTGTGTTACTTACCTTTGTTGTAAAAACTAAAGAATCAACAAGCTTTCTACAAAACAGCAGATGTTATATCAAATGAATGTGTTCCTTTGTTTAATTTGCTGCATGCAATTTGTACTGTATATGATATTGGAGATGGTTCCTGATTCTTGTGCATTTATATCCTGTGTGCATTTTGAGAGATGAATGTTGTATATGACATCTTTGTCTCAGATACTGTTCATCCTATGGAGGATTGTGATTGACAGTTTGAAACAATTTAGGTGCAATATGTTGCTTCATACCAGGCTTTTAAATTTTGGAGCTGGTTTTAACAACAAGTAAAATAATTTTACTAATACACTGTGCTTATTTTTGTAGCTGTACTCCAATCAAACAGCGTGCCAGGCTTTGGGGAACATGTGTGTGATGAATATGCATTCCTTGGGGTCCCCAGATTCAGACGCATGCTTTATCTTCCGCTATATATTCACAAACACAGCCAGACTGGGATCTCTTCATTCCATTGCTTTCTGGTAAAATGGAAATGATTGCAAGTTATTTTAGTAATGCCATTAGTAATAGCCAAGATAAAAGGAAACTATCACTTCTCTGGGAATTACATCATTTAATAAATTATTTAAAGTTACCTATAACTTATGTTAAACTTTTTCATGATCCTTTTTCTTTTAAATGAATGTGAAAGATTTAGCAAATTACATCACATTCCAGTTCTGTCCACGGACAGCCAGGGCAAACATTGCAAATGAGGAGAAATAGAGACAATGTTTAATGTCAGCACTGAGGGACATCGGCGCTGGACCCAGGCGAGTGACAGAAGGGTTTTTTAACGGGGGAGGAGGGGCTTGGCGGTGGAGGAAGCTATAGTGCCAGGAAAGCGAGTTTGTTTTCCTGGCACTATAGTTTCCCTTTAAGTCTGTTTATTAGTACAGAACACTTGTATATTGTGTCATTGCTGTATAATAATACGATTAATATAATCTCTTCTAGGAGACCCAATCTACCATGGCTTTATTATGATGATCAACCAGGCTTAGCATCTCGAGTTCTTACAACTTCTCCATTTCCTTCAAGCTTCTCTTTTAAATCAAGGGAACAGGTATGTACAATAAGGGCAGCAGACTCGCTAAACTGGAATATTATTTTCCTAGCAGTAAAATGGTTATGGTTGGAGCATTGCCAAAAATGTAGAAATTTAATTCCCTTAATCAAGAATACTACTAATCAAATGTAGGTGTAAACAGTTCTACTTGGAGAAAAGATTAGGATCATCAGCTATATCTGACAAATAACTTGGGCCCATACCTCTTCCAGGAACACAGCTCAAAGCTTCCATTCGTAGCAGCTCTATATGATGTGCGAGGGAATTTCTTGAAATGGCACACTTTGGATGGAGGTCTACTACAGGTAAATGTTCTGCTCCTGAACCGTCACCATCCTTTCCTTTCCTTTCCTCGCTCCATCTTACTTCCCCTAAGTAAGGGACTCTCCAAATGAGCCAAGAAGGATTGGGCTAAGGGAGGATGCACACAGTGATGGAATGGAGGTAAGTATTAGATTTCCTTTTTCTTTTTTTTGGTGGGGAGGTGGGGAAGGGAGATTGATCACTTCAGAAAGGGTTACTCTACCCAAAACCAGTGAGAGTGCAACAAGCTGATCTTGACTAATATACACAATTCCTGTACTGGTGGCATTTATGACATAAGAATGTGGTATAAATACACAAATAGGAAATCCTAATAGAATAATGCATGTCACATGGTCGTTTATCATGCGTTCAAGGCCTTTTTCGGTCAGTGTGCAGCCACTTTCTACTGACACCCTACTAAAAGATATTCAGATTTTTTTCTGCATCTTTGACTAAAGTAGCATCTGTAGATTTTGTATATTCTGTGTGTGTATATGTGCTGCAGAAAGTAATATTATACGCAGGCTGGGCAATACAGTCCTGTAAGAATAGTGCATGCAAGGTGTACATGGGTCACTTGATCTTTAACACCCTGTAAGTTGATATTTACTAAAGCAATACAGGGGTTTCACAAACAGTGCTTGCAAAATGTCTAATGTAGACTGTATTTGGTATGTTCTTTCCTACACATATTTGTATTATATATTAGTAATCACCTGATTCATGTGTTTCCTTTGAATAGCTTTGTCCTGACATTGTGACACGGTTGGATGCTGCATACACATTTGGCACAACATATGAGCAAAATGTAAGTCTTGTGTTTTGTGATTTTACAAATGCACTATATGCTGTAGAAACATGAAGAGAAATAGTTTTTCATTTTGTTTGTGTTTTTTTTTTTAATTCATCCATGCTGTGGACAGGTGTCTTTTATAAAGGTAACAAGCTGAGATTAGAAGCACTCCCTTTAAGAGAGTGGTCCTAATCTCAGCTCGTTACCTGTATAAAAGACACCTGGGAGCCAGAAATCTTGCTGATTGATAGGAGATCAAATACTTATTTCACTCAATGACATGCAAATCAATTTACAACTTTTTTGACATGAGTTTTTCTGGATTTTTTTGTTTTGTTATTCTGGCAGACGTTCAAAATCAGCAGGTGATCACATACTTTTTTCTCTCACTGTAGCTACTTACAGACACCTCCCTCATCAGGAATAGATGTTTCAATCAGGAGCATCCCAAACTGGTGTGGTCTATTCTTGTCCCATAAACGCTAGTCCAGGACACCACATGCACAGAATGACAGAATTCATATCAGGCAGACGGCACTCAGTGATCCAACTGGTTTAGGGTTTCAGCAGTTTCTATACATTTCTGCAGTCACTGTCAGACCTGGGAACTCATACAGGGTACTCTCTGTACAATCTACTTTTCAATTAGGCAAAGTTGGAATGATGATATAAAAACTTTATTTTGTTTTCGTGAAACAAGATGATGACTGCTCCAGATTTTTTTTCCATGTGATATTTTTTGTATATATTGTTTTCAGTGATACTAAATAAACTTTGCAATGTATGAAGAGAAATCACGGTTTGTTTTATGGAATAGACAACACTGATGTCTCGATGTGTATGCTTCCCCTATGATAGCATGAAGCTGGGGTTGAAAAAATAAAAGCAGCAACACAATAGTACCATTTCAAGTACCCATACTAAGATCATTTTGTTCATATTTCCCATAAAATGGTTTTAAATAATAAATGTGAACAGCCTTGCCAACAGCCCTTTAAATGCCTCTAAAGTCAGTTAAAGTACGTGTGTCATGCATGTAAGACATGGTAACACTTTAAAGTATCATACATCAGCTACTAACTGTACAAGCCAAATTGCTAGCAAATGTATAAATATTATTTTTTTTAATCTATACTTTATTTGGTGCATTGTATATTAATTCTAAAGCTTGACTAACACATTCCCTGTCATGCACACATCAGTTACAAGTCTACATTAAAGGAGCGTCCCAAGCACCATAGCTGTACAGCCTTCTGTAGTGGTCATGGTGCCAGTAGTAACCTGATGCCATCTCACGGCAAGGTATCAAACCGTATTAGCATGGCCTGCCTGCGACCTCCTCCCCTGCATCCAGTCTTCTCTAGCAGGAGAATCCAGATTGCTCTATAAAGCAATCCAGGCCCAGGCATTATCTTGCTCACTGGCTGAGTGAAGGGGAAGACTGGATGTAGGGTATGTAGCCACATCCGGCGGGACCCAGGTAAGTGTCAGATTGTGCTAACATAGTCTGACATTTTACAGTGGGACCGCACCAGGGCACACTGCAACCACTAGCAAACTTTAAAGATATGATTATGAATTAGGAATAAATAAGTAAATATTAGGTTTTCATTAAGGTTTGAAATATTCAGGTTCGTTCATTTGAAATTATGCTCAATTCAGAGAGTCACTGCAATTTTGCACCTTACAATTAATAGCTTTCTGAAGATTATTATTTTTTTTAATTACATTTGTTTATGACTTTGCATAGTGTGATTTGTCCTTGGCCAAGATTCTTGCGGATTACCCGGAGCCCGTATTTTATGATGTGTACCTTTCTCACCCAGGGAGTGATGGACACAGGCACATTTGGCCGGTTCCAGTTCTAAATCTAAACCTCCGGTATAATGAATTGTTTGTGAATCAAGGTAAACCTCCTGGAACTAGTTTATTTGAGACACTAAAAGCATTACGTAAAAATATTTATGGATATTGCTGAAATCACACATATATATGTATATGATCAAAAATGGTATAGTTGTTGAAGGACTAAAAAAAAATCCGATTTAAAGTGGCACTGTCACATTAGAGTTTTTCCTACAGGCTAAATCTTAATGAAAAACTCATCAAAACTGCACTGGAATTTCAAGTAGTCCTCAAGTAGTCCAATTTTTATCATAATGTGGCAATGAACGGAGCTTTGTCCATAACATTCTGTTGTTTCCATAAACAGTTGCTTGTAAGGAATGCAGGGAACAGGTATCTTGTCCCACATTGTGCAGTAGAAGCCTTCAGAATCTTATGGTAGAGCAGCATGATATTATATAGAATATCCTGCAGTAATAACTACATTTAGTTTACTAGTTACTATATAAATACAACAATCCGTCACTTACACTTCTTTTCCATACATTTGTTTTTTATCTTAGCTTTTGCATTATTATTTATTATTTTGTGTTATACTGGGTGCAGCAGTGGTTGTAAACCAGTGTGCCATTGCACTCTACTATGCGGTTGTTATAGTTTGAATCCAGTCCTTTAAATTTGGCTAATAGTATTCATAGCTCTCCAGTAAAGCTGTGAGTAAATGTGGCATTCATAAAGTCATGATAAAGGTGGAAAAAACAAAGTTGATATGTCTTGGAAATGTTTTCTCATTGAAATATGCCTTTTTTTCCAACAAAGGTTGGAGTTTATTTTCCTGGTTGTTGGCTGATGAATCCTTAAAGTTATTTTTTGATATCTGTGATTTAAAAAAATAATTTTTCTCTTCATTTCCTAAAGCTAATCCATTACATGTTGTGAATTTGTAAAACATCTCCAAATATTAATTTTTGTATTTCCTATTAATATTACTTAGGAAACAATATTAATAACTGGCTATTAACTCGTCGCATATTCCTGGTTGATACTCTAAGCGGGAGAGAAACTACTCTGACTAACCTTCCCAGAGTCATTAGAATTGCTAGCAAAATCACAATAAGGTAATATAACTTTTTAAATTATCAATATTAGTTATACAAAATAGCATTATTAAATATTAGATGCCCTGAGGCTGCTATTAAAGGGACATTTTGGGCACCATATCAACTTAAAGGACCACTATAGTGCCAGGAAAACATACTCGTCTTCCTGGCACTATAGTGCCCTGAGGGTGCCCCCACCGTAGCGCTGAGGGGGGAGGAAGGGGTTAATTGCTTACCTCTTTTCCAGCGCTGGGACTCTCCTCCCTTTTCTTCCGTCGTCGGCTGAATGCGCATGCGTGGCAAGAGCTGTGCGCGCATTCAGCCTGTCCATAGGAAAGCATTCTCAATGTTTTCCTATGGATGCTGGCGTCTTCTCACTGTGAAAATCACAGTGAGAAGCGCGGAAGCGCTTCTAGCGGCTGTCAATGAGACAGCCACTAGAGGCTGGATTAACCCTATTGCAAACATATCCGTTTCTCTGAAACTGCGATGTTTACAGAAAAAAGGGTTAAACCTAGCTGGACCTGGCACCCAGACCACTTCATTAAGCTGAAGTGGTCTGGGTGCCTATAGTGGTCCTTTAATCACAATTAAGTTTTTATGGTGCATGTATGTCCCAGGCACCATCTTACCTTAATGGATTAAACTGTTAATGAATGGTTTAATCCCAACCCTAAACTTATGAAGATGGCACCCAATCGCTCTGCCAAGCTACTTCCTTCATAGATGAAGCCTTGGACCTCTGAAGCATGTAGCTGGGCAGAGAGAACAGGTGCAGTCTTCGGAAGTTTGGGATTGGGATTAAACCATTGCTTACTGTTTAATCCCTTAAAGTTAGATGGCACCCATGACATACTTGCGCCATGTAAGGTTCCATACCCTGCCGCTACATCACTCACTCATCACTTCATGGTGCTCCTACCTCTCCAAGTAGGCACCACATCGATTTCACACCCTCAGACACCTTTGCCAGTGTTTCTGACGCCAAGCACTGTAGCTGTACTGTCATCCAACCCCATGTATTTCTATTGTAAAGGCATGAAACTGTGGCTTAAAGCCAGACTCCGTGCCCTCTGAATCGGAGATCTGGGATTGTTACTTCCCGCTTCTCATACCAGTTCATAACGTGATGTCACGCATGCCTGCACAGTGTTATTCACAGCTTCTCATAGAAAATTCTAGTGTTCAATAATTCTGCATGAGAGGAATTTCATTAGTGGATGACTGCGCGAGCCATGTATGCGCCTTGGGTCTACAAAGCTTCTAAATGAGAAGCATCAGATTAGACCATTGTCTAGTGACCACATGACGTCAGAGCGGGCATAACACAATACAGTTAGGGAGTTCCTCAGTACACTGGAATAAAGGTAAGTAGCTGGTTTATTTTAGACATTTGTCTTAAAGCAGTTGCCTTAATGCTCGAGTATACATTTGAGACAAAGGACTTATTTAAAATTAATGTACGAACAAAATACAGTGTTCCTTTAAAGAAACACTTTAGGCATCAAAACAATGTACCGTAAGTGCATTTTGCTAAGTTTATCCTCATATTCATGCTTTATATTTCTCCCTATTCTTATCTCAGTTTTAGAAAAAATAAAACGTTTTGCTGCTTTCCTCAAAGTAGCTATAGCCCTACAGCCATGCATCCATTTTTTTTTTTACAAAAGTCTTCCTGATTGGATAGTGCTTAGTGTAGCTCAGCCATTGACACATCATTGTGAGCTGAGATGCTGACTTGACTTTGCCCCAAAGCTAATCACAGTCTTCCTGTTATCTGTATAATAAATAAATAATCTGCAAAGAAATCCTTGGAGATCGGGTTTAGATAAAAAGAGAAGAGTGATAGGGGGTGGAGTTATGTGAACATTTCAGCTCACAATTATCTATTATTGGATGAGCTGATTACTTATTCTGAGTACTTGCAACAAGGAAGATGTCTTTAGAAATGATAAGACATGGCAAAGTGGGCAGGGTTACGATACAGAAAGTTACAAATATATTCTAATTTTTAGCAAAACTAAAGTGACTTGGATGCACTGAAGTTGTTTTGGTGCCTTTAATTTCTGCCTATTTAACATGCATGTATGTATATATATATTTATATAATCTCAGTGTTGTTCATTGTAAATATGTCTATGCAGCATCTGTCTTGTGCCCAACACTTACAAAGGACTAATCTATCCACCTCTGATGACTGTTGAGTACACAGATGTACAAATTCAAAATCCAAACACCCAGACTGTAAAGGTAGGTTTTTTTTATTTACAGCAGTGTATTCATAAACTATCATTGGGCTAGTGCCTCTAGTAAGAACCCCCTTTTCCACCCCATCCCTCTACATTAGAGATCCCCTTCCTAACCCTCCCCCTTTACACTAGAGTCCCCCCCCCACCCTCTATGTTAGAGATCCCCCTTCCTGTCCATATCCTCTACATCAGAGATCCCTCTTCCCCACTCCTCTTCTCCACATTAAATATCCCTCCTTCCCTCCCCTCTACTCTCCTCTCCTGTATGTTGGAGATCCCGCTTTTTCATCCTCTTCTTTACTCTAGAGATCTCCACCCTACTTCCCCTTCACCATTTGCGTTAGAGATCCCATTTCCTCCCATCCCCTCCCTTCTGCCGTAACATTCCCTCCCCTTCCATCTTATTTGAATTAGAGATTGCCCTTTGCACCCCTCTTCCCATCCTCAATATAGATCCCCATTCCCTTCTCTCCTCCATCCTTTAGAGATCCCATCTTCATTACCATCTCATTGCCATTAGAGAGCTCACCTTCCCTTTCCTCTTCGTCATTCAAAGTCCCATTACTCTCTTCCCTCTCTTGTAAATTAGAGATTCCCTTGCCTTACAGCCCCCTCAACATTAGAGATTCCCCATTGCCCTCCTTTCACATTAGAAATCCTCACTCCACTCACCTCTACATTAGAGATTCCCCTCCACCTATCTGCATTATGCAGATCCACCCATCCTCCTTACTTCCCCACCCATGACTTCTGCCGTGGAGCTCCATTCCCCTCTCTTCTCCTCTGCATTAGAGATTCCACTCTAACCCACCCCCTCTTAATTGCAGATCCCACTCTCAATTATAGATCTGCCCTTCTACCCACCTTTCATTTGAGTTTCCTGTTCAGTTGTCTCTCTATTAGAGATCTCTTCCATTTTTCATTAGAAGTCCCCGTTTTCCACTCCTCTCTAATAAGAGGTGTCTTTTTATAGAAGAGGGGAGGCCTCTTCTTAACCGAGGAGAAGGCTTTGTGAGGAGCAAGGCAGACCCTGCCTGCAGTGTCAGTTTCATTATGCTCTGCCTTTTATTTGCACCTACTGACATCATCAATTCAGGGATGGTGTCAGTTACTGATTCCAAATGTCTGCTAGCTGTAGTATTTGTCTTTGCTGTCTTTTATACAGCTGTACAAAATACATTTAGATATATATATCTATATATAGAGATTTATAAATGTTACACTTAGACAAAGAATGATAAACAATCATTCTAAACAGAAATGAAGCAAACAATCTTTTTTGTTGTGAAATATCATATCATTTTTGATGATGTCTCAATTTTTCGTTTCAGGTTTCATTTTCAGTAAATTATGAAATGAGACAATCTGATTCTCTCGTTCAGACTAATGTAAGTTACCGTATATCATTAGGTCTGTGATCTGTTTGTAAGATAGTATGATACTTACTAACACTCTCCTCATATTCCCAGGTGGCAGTTGGAGTGCTGGGGGCGCTGGCAGTTCTTTGGTCAATTCTGAAAACTGCAGCTTGGAAAAGGAGAATAGGAAGCCCATTTGTAGATTTGACGGTAGAAGAAAATCTTTTTCCTTTCTCTTCCATCTTTTATATACAAGAAACCTTTAGTCTATTAGTATTTAGAAAGTCATTTAACATAAAGTTCATTTTCAAGTAGCTCTGTCACTATCTGGGGTCTTTGCATATTTTATCGCTTTGTATCCTGCTGCCAGTTTGTCCTGGTACATCCTAGCTTCTGACGCTTCATCTACGCTTCATCTACCAGGAACTGATGTGGGAGCCTCCAGAAACAAAGCCTTTTCTTGCCTCGGATGTCACTAGTGATGGTTGAGGCATGGTAAAGCTTGACAGTGGTAGCGCTGCCTTTTGGTATTATGTCTATTCTTTGTAGACATAATACCAGTTGTGAGGGTGTCCGGACTTATTTATCTATTTATAAAATATTTTACCAGGATGCATACGTTGAGATTTCTCTCGTTTTCCAGTATGTCTTGGGTCCACAAAACATTGCATTGTTACACTACAGAATTCCTCTGAGAACTAAGAGGCAAACAATGACCAGAAACCAACCGAAAGACAGGTACTAGACATGTGCCACACTGTTAAACTAACTAGGTCAGCAATTCCAAAACTTAGAATAAACAAGAAACTATCCGTGTCAAACAAAATAAAAGCAAGCAACCAGAAACAGTTCATTGCTAAAAAACGGATCCTGGATATACACCCAAGGAAATATTTAAGGTCTATACCTCATCTTGTCCTGCACCAGTTTGTATTTTTATTGTTTTCAATTTTAAACTAATTATATTGGCAGTTATTGAATGCCTGCAATCAGTGTTTGTGAATTGTCTGACGCCATCAATCTTTCCAACAGTAATCTCTAACCAGCAGTTTCAGTTTAGATTCAGTCTAACCTGCTGACCTTAAACAGGTGATTAAACTGTGTATATATATATATATATATATATATATATATATATATATATATATATATACGGGTATACATACAACTTTGACTTAAAACACCTGTTTTTTTTTTTTAAATTCTTTATTTTTGTTGTGCATAAGCTTTTAACAATCGGTTGTGAGGTACCCCAACGGCATTCCTCCAACGCATAGTAGACAGTTTAACAGAGAGGTACATGCAATATCTAGCACAAATTTTGTGTTTAAAGGTAGTTGAGTATGGACATGGTAGGAGGCAAGCTTAGTTAACATTAAACTTTGTGTCGCTATTGTGTTCAGGCCTCTGAGTGCATATCTGTGGAGTGTATGAGTAAAGTGAGGTGAGATGCTATGCTGGGATGCACAATGTGTAATTATGCTAGGTCTAGACGATTTTCTTTAAAAGTGATTAGAGTTAAAAACAACAAAAAACTACAAAGGGTCATCCGGCCAGGTGTCGCTCGGTACAGTGAGTAGTCTCGCTGTGCTACTGCCTGAGCTATACATGAGCAGTTGCCTTTTCCCCTTTTTTCTTTTTTAAGAGATTAAACATTTATCGCAATACAGTAACCTATCCATTAGTATGTGCGTTCGGGTGCTGAGTAATACAAAGGTCTAATCATGCGAGGCAAACTTCTCAGAACAATATATGCTGGCTATCAGCGATACTGTCTATACCTGAGGAGGATTAAGTATACATATGGAAAGCACAGTGCATATAAAAACAGAAAGAAAAAAGATTAAACAAAAATAGGGTCATCTGCATCAGGAGTAACTATAACTGAGAGTGACCCCTCGGAGGTCCCTAAGACTCTTCATTTGTGAGTCCAACTCGTGCAAGACACAAAAAAAAAAACAGAAAGCTTCTGAGTCTGTTGCGGGTGCCTTTGGAACAACTTGCCAGGAGTGGGACAGTCCTCAGCTCTTCTTTGGAGCTAGCCAATTCCCTGTTGGAGCCAGACGAAGTTTTGCCATGAGAGTCCCGGTGTCAGGCCTAGCAGCCCGCAGGAGTGGAAGCAGGTAAGCTCAGAGTAGCATTCCGGCAAGGTGTTCGACGTCTGTCTGATCTTTGCTAGTGGCAGCAGTGACTTACTTGGTTTGTGGTGCAGCGCAGTCGTGCTGCGCCTTGATGGGTCACCAACCCTTCGCTCCACCTTGGGTCTCCTCCTGCATTGTTGTGCCACTCTAGCTTGATTGGCAACATCTGCAGCTTGGGAAGCTTCTCTGCACTGTTGTCCCATAGCTGCTTGGTGCAACGGGTCTCATACGCGCTTGTAACTGCGTCCCCCTCAATGGCTCCTTCTTCCGTGCTGCCTTGCACTGATGTTTAGATGGGGGATGCCACGCGCCTCTCTGCCATTTTGGGGCCTGCTCCACCGTATTTGACTCTGTCTTGGTATTCCTTCTAGGGGCTCTCTGCCCAGGTGGGCTTGTAGCGCATGGGTGAATCGCTTGTGGTGTCCGGTGGAAAGAAGACCTGGGTGGCCTCTGTGTTTGTTTCCGCGCTGCCCCGCACTTGGATGGGGTTTGCCTCCCGAGTGCCCCTGCTGCTTGTGGGGTTACGGGCTTTGGCAGGAAGCGATCCTGTGTTTGTGGCGGTGCCAATGGTCGGAGCCTGTATTCAAGTTGCTGCCAGAAATTATAGAAGTGCCTGTCCAGCCGGGTGAGTATGTCGTTGGGGTCGCTGTTTGCAGATGGGAGCCATGCTTCCTCCGCCATCTTGAGTGGGTCGTGTGTCGGTAGGCCCGAGTTTGTGGTTTGTCCACCTTAGCGTGTGCAAATCAGCTCACCGGTGGGGACCGGGATAACCCCCTCCGGTCCTATGGGGGGGGGACGGAGTTGCGGTAAGGTTTCTTGCCAGGTGTGCTCTCCGGATTGGGAGATCGGCCGTCTCCCCCACTTGCCCGGCACGCTAGGCCGCAGGTTTCTGTCGAGGTTAGTGCGTGTCAGACTGTTACGCTCCGGGCCCAGAACGGTACCAGGGGTGAGAGTGTCGGTCTGCAGCTGCAATAAGATTATTTCTGCGTTGCTTTTAGGCTATTTAGCACAGATTTCAGGCCTGAAGAGCCGGAGCTATTTGAAAGTGCGTCCAGCCATGGTGAGTGTCAGGCCCCGCCCCCCTTAAAACACCTGTTTATGCTACACTCCTTTGTTCAGATCTTTTGCAAAATATTAACTTGTACTATTTAATTTACAGACCGTCATCCACTTCTTGATATTTTACGCCGGAGCCTTGGCTAACGTATTTATTGTTGTGACAGTTGGTTCTGCATTTTATTGGCTTATCTTATTCAAAGTAAGTGCACATCAATTTTTGTACTAATAAAACACATTTCCTCTATTTTTATTTTTAACTAAATTATTTTCATGTGATTTGAGCTACGTCAATCATTGGGTGAGGAGGTATAACATAAAAAATGCATGAAAATTGTACATTTAGAATTTGCTAAATATTGAATGCCAAGAAAACAAATGGGTTTGGTAAACATGTTTTTTAAAGAAAATATATCAGTAATAAAGGTGCAACATATTTCTAACCTGCACATGTGCAAATAAATTTTGGCAGCTGGCTAAAACGATGCAATAACATAGGTAGGCAGATAATGTAATAGAGCAGCAGGAAATGCTAGCAGAATGCTTGGTTGTATAGGGAGAGGTATTAGCAGTAGAAAGAGGGAAGTGCTCATGCCATTGTACAGAACACTGGTGAGACCTCACTTGGAGTGTTGTACGCAGTACTGGAGACCGTATCTCCAGAAGGATATTGATACCTTAGAGAGAGTTCAGAGAAGGGCTACTAAACTAGTTCATGGATTAAAGGATGAAACTTACAAGGAAAGGTTAAGGAACTTAACATGTATAGCTTGGAGGAAAGACGAGACAGGGGGGATATGATAGAAACATTTAAATACATAAAGGGAATCAACACAGTAAAGGAGGAGACCATATTTAAAAGAAGAAAAGCTACCACAACAAGAGGATATAGTCTTAAATTAGAGGGGCAAAGGTTTAAAAATAATATCAGGAAGTATTACTTTACTGAGAGGGTAGTGGATGCATGGAATAGCCTTCCAGCTGAAGTGGTAAAGGGTTAACACAGTAAAGGAGTTTAAGCATGCGTGGGATAGGCATAAGGCTCTCCGAACTATAAGATGAGACCAGGGACTAATGCAAGTATTTAAAAAATTAGGCAGACTAGATGGGCCGAATGGTTCTCATCTGCCATCACATTCTATGTTTCTGTTTCTCACCCACTGAGGTTGTAGGATGGGGGTTCCTAGAGTGAAAGTGTCCCATGGGATCCACAACTCTCAGGCCAATAAGGAGAAATGCTATATTTAATGTGCTGAAAGCCACACTGAGTAAACAAGGTAGACAGGTTATTGTGGAAGACACGTTGAGAGAGATGAGAGATGAGCTACAGAAGAGATGATGAGTTAATGATGAAGGAGTCATCAAAGCATATAAAAAAAAATGAACTAAACGTTCATGTGACAAAGCACAGCAATACAAACAATGACAGCTGGGATTACACGTAGACTCATTAAGCCACATAACAGAAAGCAATGCCAGGCAGAAATTTACAGCTTTTGAACCTTAGCAATTCCCAGGTTGACGTATTCCCTGGATTAGAATGATATGGATCATATATGGTCACAGAGTTAGATGACAATGGATATAACATCCTCCTAAAACACTGCACCTCACTATTGACCTTTACTATTAGATTAATCAGTCTGTGTCCCAGCCATGGACACCCATACTCACACCTGCACCCGACATTTATGATTCCCTGGAAGAGAAGTATCCAGAAGATTCAAGGTGGTCACTGTTGCATGAATAATATTTGGTCATGGTCATTAACCCCATTACCCAAATACAGTGCTGCTTAACCCTTCAGCTGCCGAGTGGGCTCAGAGTTAGAGTATTGAATATGGTAAAACGTGTTTAGAGCTGTAATGAAGACCACCAGTCGAACTGAAAAACCAAGGAGTCTATTCACTAAAGCAAAATGAGGCCATCTTGGAGAGTCGATGGCCTGTAAAAATGCAACATGGTGACAATCATTTAAAGCAGCTAATTTCACTTACTAAATCTGTAAACCAGCTAATGTGGCTCAGGCTCAGTACCAGAGAATAGAATAGGTTATAAAAATATATATATTTATTATAGAAAAGACATGGATAAGATAGAAAGTGATAGCCGTTTAACTTTAAATAGGACAATTACAAGAAAACTTACAGGAACGATAGGTTGAGGAGGACCCTGCTCAAACAAGCTTACATTCTATAGTGTAAAACACATTAGAACAGGAAATAGCAATCAAATAAGGTGGGAGTGAAGCAGAGCAGGAGGAGAAAGTAGAGTGCTGCCCTTTAGAAGAGAGCAAGAGACGGTTGTGTAAGGTACAGGTTACTCTGGGAGGCCATAAGCTTTCCTAAAGAGATGGTTTTAAGACACTTCTTAAACGGTTGAAGACTAGGGGAGAGTCTGATGGCGGTAGGCAGGCTATTCCATAGGAAGGGATCCGCCCGCGAGAAGTCTTGCAAGCGTGAGTTGGCTGTACGGGTGTGAACAACGGACAGGAGAAGGTCACAGGCAGAGCGGAGAGACCGAGAAAGGACATACCTATGGATATGTGAGGAGATATAAGAGGGACTAGAATTGTTCAGTGCCTTATAGGTGTGCATTAGTACATTGAATTGACTCCTGTAGGATACAGGAAGCCAATGTAAGGACTGCTAGAGGGGTGAGGTGTGAGAGAACCAACTAGAGAGGAAAATCAGTCTGGCGGCAGTATTCATTACTGACTGTAGCGGTGCAATACGGCTTTTGGGAGGACCAATTAGGAGAGGGTTACAATAATCCATGCGTGAAGTTACTAGAGCATGGACAGGTTCCTTGGTAGCATCTTTTGTAAGAAAGGGGGGGATGCAGGCTATGTTTTTAAGATGGAATCTACAGGATTTGGCAACATACTGGGTGTGTGAATCAAAGGTGAGGCCAGAATCAAGTATGACGCCAAGACAGCATGCATGCAAGGATGGACATATGTGGATACCACTCACTTGAAGGGATCTTAAGGAGAAATTCAATATATCTGCACGTACACTCTGAATTTTCTCCAATAATACTATATGCACACATACACTGTGCATTTGTCAATAATTAAGTTAAATAGCTTGCCTGGCAACTTATGTAAGTAGAAATAAGATAGAAATAAAATAAAAAAAATAGCACAACCAGTAGGTACCCTTTAGTCAGCTATTTGTTAGAACTAAAATCAGTTGTTCCTCTTTAAAGAATGATTCATGTTTGTTAATTATTCATTATTGTAATTTATAAAGCGCCAACAAATTCCCAGTGCCGACTAACAGACAAGTGTTTGCAACAAGACAAGGTGGACCAATGAGCTTACTTTCTGGAGATTGGTGATATTCATTGAAATTGTCTGGTTTACTCCACAGGGGCAGCAGTATGTCTCTGTTTTCCTGCCTTTACCAGTGGAGGAAGAAAACTTTGTTACTTATGTCGGTTGTGCTTTTGGTCTAAAGGTGCGTATTGATTTCTATATATCTTGTAGTTGTAAATGTTTGACGGTAATTACATTGTTATTAAATCATACTTGTAAAATATCTTGCTTTATATACTTGTTTATTAGGTAGTTAACATTAGGGGACTATTTACTCCTTTTGTTAAATCTACTAGCACAAATATTTCTCCCTCTCTAATTTCCTTTTTAATTGATTGTATAACATTATATAGTTTTAAGTAGGCCCAAGACCACCACACAAATAAATAAATAAATTGTGGGTGGTAAAGTATACATTGATTCCCGGACTAGACTAAAGGTAGCTCAATATGCAATACTTTGCATTGATTTCCATTATGAAAGCTTTAAAACCTTAACCCCCAAATTGCTTTTTTTGTATCACAACTGTCTAACTTATTTACTCTGAGACTTTACATCCCGTGACGTAGCTGTGACGCAATGTACTATGGAGTATGGTGCACAGTGTCTCCAGAATTCTTTGTCTTTGAGCAGAATCAGTGGTGCTGCACTGTACCTGTCTCTAGACTAGCACATGCATGCTTATCTATGGAGGAAATATTAATTATCATATTCTGCATTTGTCTTTTATTAATTCTAGGCTCTGCATTTTCTATACAAACTTGTCTCACAGCTCTCAATAGACATCTTCTTTATTGACTGGGAAAGACCTAAAGGCAAAACTATAAAATCTGATGGTGAGATTATGTATTTATTATTGTTTATTTGTTTATATTTACTACATACAGTTTAAGTTTGTTTTATCTAGTTATTTTTTTATTTTCCACGCCTCTAACATTTGTCATTTAGACAGCTACTAAAGGCTTAAGGCTAAAAGAGATTTTTTTATTGAACCTATTTTTATTTGTATTATTATTATTCAGATTAAGTGAACAATTACGCATTCTGATATGTTACAGCTTAAGACAAAAGACAATTCATGATACATTACAGAGTAAAAAGGTGAACAGTAGAACGTGTGTCAGGTGTACATATATAGCATATGGATCTGTTAAGTTACAGTTTATAGGTGGTTAAAGAGAGGCGCCGCTGCTCGGATCGCCTTGTGTTACATGGCCCTCGGTCACTTGGGTCATTGGACACCGCTTAACGTCACTAGTGTGAGGGTCGCCTCTGGTGGTGGGTACACCCACTGTAGGTAGGCAGCCCACCGCTGGAGGTAAATAGGCAACATTATCTGTTTTATTGAACCTCTTTTATGTTCAGCATCAGCAAGCAAAATATGCTTACGTTGTACACTGGGTGTGCATTTGAGAAGGGCAAGATTGGACACATTTTCCATGTCAAATGCTCATTGAGAAGCACTGGATTGGCAGATTGTAGTGATAGCCATGCATGTACCATATGTCCACAATGCTTCTCTGTGAAAACCGTTTGATTGGAAAACAGCCATCAGTGTAACTTCACAGAAGTAGGATCAGGCTGCTGTGAGATGTCAGTCTCGATGGTGGCTGGATTACAGGTAATATTAATGGCAATTTAAAAGGATTAAATAAAATAAGTCCAGTAGGCTAAACGGATAAAGCTACATAGATAAAAAAAAAAAAATGATTTATTATGCTGTTCCTTTAAGATGGAACATAATAAAAAAAATAGAACAGCATTAACAAATATCCCTTAATAAGTGGAAAGATTGTATGGATCCCGTCGGTCCAATTTCAGACTTTAAAAATCCTTTGGTGAAGGTAATCACACAGCAGTGGTGTACTAAGGGGGAAGAGGATGTCGGCTTTAGGTGGCAGGTGTTTGGGGGTGCACAGAGAAACCCCCTTCCTCCAGAGCAAGCTCCTGCCTATCATCACGTTGCTTGCATGGGTGCCGCATGGCAGGTGCCTGTTATGTTGCTTTGCTGTCACTACTTGCAGTGCGGGTGGCAGAGTGGCTTCCGGGATCTCACTGTACTAATTTCCCAGCTCCCTTGCGTGCACTGCACTGTGGCTGGAGCCAGAATATGATGTCACCCCAGCACCAGCATCAGTACAGAGAGGCAGGGAGCTGGACTATCAGCACAGAGACTGATTTCAGGAGCTCCCCACTGGACCCCAGGAATGAAATTCCACTATAGCTTCCTTCAAAGATAAGAAAATCGAAGCTGGATTGCTTTCACTGTAAAATTATAAATAAACTAACAGTAAATAAATAATACAATTAAGTGTGTGTACATGAGTATGTGTACATGAATGTGTGTATATAAGCCTGTGTGTGAGTATATGAATGTGTGTGTATATGAATATCTGTGTGAATATGAATGTGTATATAATACACATTAGTACATAACAAAAGGGGGGACTGGGATGGTATAGAAGGAGAACCAAATTGTATTATTATTTTTGTTTGTTTTTACATTTTGTGGGGTGTCTGGGTGTCATGTAACCAATGTACTTTCCTGTCACACAGCATGTGACAGCTCACTATCAACCTGGCTTCAATGACCAGTGCCAGGGATTGATACAATGTGGTGCATTGACTTTACACTGAGGCAGCGGGCAGTATGAGTATGAGTGGAACCAATATCCATTGGCTGGGATTTAGTCCACTTATTAAAAGGAGCAACTGCATTCACGATTTAGAAACAGATTGAAAACACATTAGGCACACAGGATCAGGCAGGATTAAGACCCATAAACTGTATGTAACCTTATTCTAAAATGACTCATTAGATGCCTCCTTGTGCACACCTACCATCCCCCACTTCATACTTACACAGGTATGTGTAGGCAACCAATTGCCAACTGTTTGTTTGTTTTGTTGATTGGCTTTTTGGGTATAGAATGGTTTTGGTGAGAAAGCATTCCAAAATTCTCTTCATGCATTATACTCTGATATACAGACATCCACAGCGACTAAATAACAGCCAGCAGTGAAGGATCAGGTCATTCACCAGACTAAACAAAATATGAATGCTGTTAAATCATTCCGGCTTACATAAGGCAGAGTGACATTTCATTTATAAATAACATACATTCAACCTATATATCCCTTGGTTTTATTGTTTTTTGCTAACCTTACCATTATCTCATTTTGAAATGTATTGCATGTTTAATATCAATGGCAAATTAAAATGAAAAAAAAAAATGACTACTGGAACATTATAATTTATTGTCTGCATTTTTGTTTAATGCTCATGATAATGGAAAATCTCGGAATTAACCTCATTCTTTAATAATTTATTTTAAAAAAACACGGGGAAGTTAATGCTGACATGTTCAGCATGCTGTATGGGGGACACTTTATAGGTTTTATAGAGAACTGACAGATTCATTGCAAAATTTAAACTAAAATAACCCAGCTGACGATAGCCAAGTTGGACTTTTTTTTTCTGAAGAACTATCTTCGCTTTAATTTGTCATTTGGGTTTCAGTTTACTCTGATTCAGGTTCAGTGGATAAATCCCAGAGCATTTTGGGTGACAAGAGGGAGAGAAAGAAAGGTCGAGCTATCAGGGAGACACAGGAAACAAAATGAGATGGGTTTTATGTCATATTTTGTATATAAAGAGAGATTGAAAAATAAAGCAAATGGGTCAGTTTCTGCTATAGATAGAAAATTAGACTTTAGGAAAGATAAAATGTAAATTGGTTTGTAGAAATGAAGTGGATACCATTAACATAACGGGGAGCGATGTTTGGGCTGAGAACTGGGAAAATTTGATGCTGTCTGCATATGGGATATATGAGTATTCTATATTTGATTAGTGGTTGCAGATTGCTAAGATATTCCTTTTTCTAATGTCTTTGAAGATGGCCTGAAGAGCGATCTTGCACCTGTGAGCATTTGGAGGACTTACTTTGTGGGAAATGAATGGAACGAAATTCAGACTGTGCGAAAAACCAATCCGCTCTTTCAAGTCATCGCTGTGCTATTCTTATTAGAGGTCATATTTCTTACCTTCTTATCACGTTATTTAATTCAAGACAGGTCCATCCAGTACTCTGAAGAATCATCTATTCTTATCCTAATAATAAGAAAGATGGCCTACTCTCTTATTGATATATATTTTATTAACAAAAACATAAAAGCTACACATGCATTTAACGTTAAGGGACACCATAGGCACCCAGAACACATCATCTCATTGAAGTGGTCTGTGTGCAGCATCCCTGTTTCCTTAACCCTGCAATGTAAAACATGCTTACATTCCTGTGTTAAGACCGCGTATAGTGGTTGGCTACCAGACATCCACTAGAGACGCTTCCTGCAGTTTCACAGAGTTTTACTCCATGAAACAATGCAGGATGTCCTCACGCTTTGTATGAGTACACCCAGCGTCTTGCAAACCCCCATAGGAAAGCATTGATTCATTGCTTTCCTATGGGGAAGGCCTAATGCGCAGTGCTCGCCACGCATTAGGTTACCCCGTCGGCTGACATCGGAGGAAGAGAAGCCCAATCCGGCGCAGAGAGACCTCAGTCTCGGGTAAGTGTTTAACCCCTTAAGGACACATGACGTGTGACATGTCATGATTCCCTTTTATTCCAGAAGTTTGGTCCTTAAGTGGGTTATTTAACCCATTACATGCCTGGGAGAAACACATTATAGTGTTCCTTTAATCTCAATAATTAAAGATAATAAGACATAAACCTTTAGTGGTGAATTCTTATATATGCTACTCTGTGGAATGTATAATTTACTCTAAGGAAAGTTGCAATAGGCAAATTGATTGATTGATATATTGATATACTTAAAGTTTGATGTGTGATTACACCCATTTCTGGGCACTCTCAGTGTTAAGTGCAATCGCGCAATGCTTAGCATAAAAATGCTGGTCATAGTGTGGTCCATTTACTAAACAGTGAATTGTGCTGAATTGACTTCCAAGCTGCAAAATGAAAAAGATTCTATAACACTACCATTGTAGCACATATTTTACACTCTAGTTGTCCATTTGTCAAAATTCATAGTGTAGTGTATATAACTATGCTGTGTCCTCTTATTGTTGATTTGTAGAATATGTGGCACACACCATGTTAGCACATTCTAAAATGTTTATTCACTTCTCAGATCGCTGGTTTTAAAAACCTAGCATTAATGGACCCCTCATCTAGTCTCTTAAAAAGTGAGGATGATTACATAGCACCATGGAGTCAGACACTAAGATATGGAGTGGTTACCGCACTCTGGCTCGCCATTGGATTATTGCAGGTACTGTGTGCTTTGTTCAAATATTGGAATATCTAATTAGTTCTTACTATATTAAAAATGTTTCTCAAAAGACCTAACACTCTTTAGCATTTCCATAAGACACTTTGTTTGCTTTTTTTCAGGCTTTGTTCTTTTCTGTAGTTTATGAAAGATTTGTAGAAGACAAAATCAGACAGTTTGTTGATTTATGTTCCATGAGCAATGTAAGTACATTTGACAATGTGTGTGTCTCAACCTTAACCCATACAAAATGACTGAGCCTACCAATTGCTGCCTATGCCATCAAATACGGTTCACTATCCTCATATATAAAGTTATCAATGATTCTGCCCCTAATCCATTTCTCACCTTACACCTCTTTTGGCATGAGCCATATACACCCCCTAAGCAGACCCTTCAATTATTTATAGTTACATAAACGGACTCTCTGTGGGGCCACATGGGCATTAACTACTGTTTAATGTCTAGATCAGAAACCGCCAATCCTTAACTTTCTTACTGCTGTTGGCTGAATATCGTGGGGATTATAGTCCAACAACAGATGGATAGTTACTAGTGTTACTAGTGAGCTATCTGTATCTACCGTAACTCATATAACAAATTAAAGGAACTCTGCAGAGCTAGGAATACAAACCTATATTTCTAAAGCTATATTGTCCCTGTCCCTAACTAGTTTATTACCTCATCATAGATAATATAAAAATTTAAAGGACCATTGCATCCAGACCCCTTCATTGAGATAAAGTAGACTGGGTGACTTTAATGATCCTTTAACAATATGTACTGCAAAATGTCTGAAAGGCTCATGTCAAGTAAGCCCTACATTATATTAGAAAACACTTGCGCAAATTTCTGTTTCCCAGCTACATATAAATGTTTGTGTGACCGATTTTCAGCATACTCGTTAGTTCTAAGCTACGTTTATGCAATCTGCATTGCAGTCTGCCTCTTCTACTTATTACACAGTTACATGTTAATTTGCTTTGGAACATTTACAACCTGATCAGCAGTTCTAGATATTTTCCCATATATATTGGAAAGGATATGCAGGATATAGATTTAGTTTAATAAATATTTAACCCCTTAAAGGACCACTATAGTGCCAGGAGAACAAACTTGTTTTCCTGGAACTATAGGGTCTTTGGGTCGCTCCCCACCCTCAGGGTCCCGCTCCTGCCGGGCTGGAGGGGGAGGAAGGGGTTAAATTGTTACCTTTCTCCAGCACCGGGCTCCCTCAACGCTGGGGACTCTCCTCCCTCTTCCGACGTCATCCGCCGAATACGCATGCGTGGCAAGAGCCGCGCAACGCATTCAATCAGTCCATAGGAAAGCATTACTCAATGCTTTCCTATGGACGTTGGCGTCTTTTCACTGTGAAAAGCGCCTCTAGTGGCTGTCAATGAGGCAGCCACCAGAGGCTGGATTAACCCTAATGTAAACATAGCAGTTTCTTTGAAACTGCTATGTTTACAGCTGCAGGGTTAACCCTAGATGGACCTGGCACCCAGACCACTTCATTGAGCTGAAGTGGTCTGGGTGCCTATAGTGGTCCTTTAAGGACACATGATGGAAATATTCCTCCACGATTCCCTTTTATTCCAGAAGTTGTGTCCTTAAGGGGTTAAATGTTAAAGGCACAGTTTTGTGCGTATATACATCTTCCCCTAACCTTTTGTGTTTCTTCCTGTTTGTAGATATCTGTCTTCATATTGTCACACAGATGTTATGGATATTATATTCACGGTCGCTCTGTGCACGGCCACGCAGATACCAACATGGAAGAAATTAATATGAATTTAAAGAGAGAGGCGGTGAGATGTACATTCCTTTTCATTTTATCCTTTTCCTGTTTTCTTTTCTTTTCTTTTTTACATTTTTTATTGATAAATTATACTACTCTTACACGTAGTCATAAAGTAATGGCTACGTATATAATGGATACAGGGCAAGCTCCTGCAAAAACTTTAACATTTTGAGATATAAAACCATTTTTCATAATGTGGATTCCTATAACTAAATAACAGTATAGGCATTTATTGTTTTCCAAGTGGACTAGAATACCAAACTATTTACGTACTTGGATACGATAAGCTCAAAACATGTACAGCTTATTGTAATGGTTATTGGAAATGCAGTCTTTGGCTGCAGTCTACCAGTTTTTGTGAAATTGTTTTTGAGCAGTTTGACAAAAATCTGTGAATTCAAGGTGAGTTTCAAATTAAAGGCCAAAGTAGCTGAACACAGAGAATATCATTGCCATGCAGATTTGGGCACTTCTCGTTTCCCTGTTGAAGCTGGTGATTTCGATCATCTCCTGGTATATGCTTAGTTTCCTTTGAAACAGAAATTCTATTTGGGTTGATTTTATTGGCCCCCTATTTTCTTAAAGCTTTAATGCCATTTCCGGGGCGAGCAACACACCCACCACAGTCGTTATTTGCCCCTATCACTATTATCCATAAGAAAGGGTATTACCCAACTGATAGTGGAAGCTACCGCCCAATCTTCCTCCTCAATGAGGACTTAAAATTATTAGCAAAAATCCTGACTACTCAATTAAAGCCTCATATCCCAACTCAGACCAGTTATGGTTTTTGCATGGAATGAAAGCTTGCTGCAGTACGATGAGGGCAGTGGGCCTGCTTTCGGGGTTGGTCCCTGGGACTCCTCCATCACTCTAACTCTCTACTGACACAGATAAAGCATTTGACAGAGTGGATTGGGGCTACCTCAGGGAGTCCTCCTAAATAAGCAGCTTGGGCCCATATGTAAGAAATTGTCCTGATATGGCATACCACAGACATCATTCAAAGTAAAGGGATATCACTCTGCCCCGTTCTCCCTCTGGGTACAGACCTGCCCCATGTCACCCTCGCTGTTCATCTTGGTGTTGGAGCCTTTTCTTAATGCAAACAAGTCCAGCGAGAGCTTCAGGGGTTCTGCACAGGCAGTGTCTAAAATAAGGTGGCTGCCTTTGTGGACGATTTATTGTTCATCCACCCTGCCAGACCTTATCTCTTCTGTCCTTGAACTCATGGTTAAGCAGAGAACGAGGGAAAATTGCTAACATACAAACATCAAATGTTTTTGTTATGCACACACTATACTATAGAAGTATAGTCTTACAGACACCTTTATTTTACCTTAATTGATCTTTCATTTCTATTTTTACTGCTAGAGAAAGACGAACACATTCTAAAAAAAACTATCTGATTGGAATTATGGGGTCAAGGAGGATTTTTTTCTCCTTTTTGTGGCATAATTGGAAAAGGCTAAAACATTGCCTTCTTTTGGATCGACACCATAAATCAAGGTTGAACTCGATGGACTTTGGGCTTTTTAACTATAACTGTAACTATGCAACTAAATGTACGTCTACATGTATTCACGTTAATCTTTAATTTACCAATGTGCACATAATTATAATAAGGTTATTATGTCATTCTGTGACTTGCAGGAGAATATGTGCAGTCAACGAGGTTTACAACCCAATAATGATATCCAGACGTTCCAGATTTCAATTTGTAACAGAATGAGAATACAGTTCGACCGCGTGCATGCCAATATAACAAAGGTAGTATTACGGAGATACGTATAGAAACAGAAAAATATCTTAAGTAAATATCTGAAGTAATCTGACAGGGAAATTAATTTAATACATTTATTGTTTTGCTTTGTTTTATTTTTTACTTTAGTGAACCTGTCATGGTAGGTTCGCTTCAACAGAAATCCACCCGAATGCATTAAATACCTGATATATCACAGAAAATCATAATACATTTATTGTAAAATTCCAAGATATTAACTCAACTCACCTCTGATCCAGCATCACCATGTTCTCATGTTCATGGGTGTTTCACTTCTGTAACACGGACTTCCAATCCGACTGCACTCCATCCACTCTTTTCTTTCTTGCACTCTCATTATCCTCTCATTTCCCTGCTTGATGACGTTTGAAAGAGTAAGCCTCTTTCATGACGCTGAAATGCTGGCTTTCATTACCAGTGTACCATCATTTGATGATAGTAACGTCAGCTACTCCATTCATTTACTCACTAGCCAGCGCTAGCAGTGTAGGCTAGGGAGATACATAGCAACCACAGAGCATGTGAGGTTACTTATATGCTTGGAGAACAGCGGGACCACCTATGGGATGTTTCTTCTGCTCTCCTTGTCACTTAATTCCTAAGAACAGGAATCTATGCCAAAGAATTGATTGACAGATGTGTGAAAGACCATTTTTTAAAGAGTATTTGTTCCGATCTATACATTTGCTAGCAATGTATAGATAGCATTATGAGCTTTCTCATTTGAGCCATAGTTTATACCATAGTACCATGACAATTACACTTTGATATATATATAATTATTATTAATAATTTTTTTAAGAGCTAATTTTATTTATAGTTAGATTTTCGTAAATTTAAAATCTATGTATACCCAAACAAAGGAGAAAACAAAGTATTCATGACAAGAACTGTTTTGTTCAAGAGCATCCTTAAAATTTTTTAAAGGATACTGAAAGCTCTCTTTTCAAGACATACATAAATGTATAGTAAATACAAAGAGAAAGTTACCTGTGCTCTGGCCCAAATCCCTATGTACATTTAAACAAAATGGAGGCTCTTTAGTTTTATTCCAATGGCCATTTGAATATAAGCTCACCTGCCACGTCAAGGCAAGCCTCAAAAGGTGAGTCCTACACTAGCCATTAGATGTGCTGATATTATTTCAGAATCTCCAATGAGACAGGAAGGGGTATTTTATAAACCCTTTTCACATTTAACTCTTTATAGGGCTTCTACACATACAATAAACTTTGCTGATATCAGACAAAGGTAAATGTCTCTAATGAGACATGAAGGGGTGTTTTATAAACCCCTACATACTTATTATTCAAAGCTGAAAAATATAAAAACAAATTATGTTGGGTATCCAAGTTTAACAGTAATAAACCCAAAGTTTCTAAACAAAAGTTTCCAATGTTTCCAATACATACACCACAACTTATTTAGTTGGCGTCTTTAGTTTTGAAAGATGGAAACATGATGCTTGGCTTTTGTCTCACTTTTTGGCGGGTGAGTAGACCACCGCTTTACATTTCTATCATAGCAGGTTTGTTTTTAATGGGGTATGTTCCAGATTTACCCTTATATTTCACTAAATCAAGAAGGGAGATTTTGAACCCTTAAAAAACAAGCTAACTCTTTGTTCACTGTGTTATACAGACCAATTGGTTGACTTGTTTTTTTTTTCGTATGTTTTTTTGTGGAAATAGCATTAGAGGAAGAGGTATAGGCTCCTTATTATAATGTAAGCCTTCCTGCTCACTCACTGCAAGTGAGCAGAGAGTCTGGGGAGCAGGCTGTGTGCGCCTGTAAGCATTTCTTGACATGTCTTTTGAAATTTTGAAAAAGCGACTTACAGCTGCTCCTAGAATCTGTGTCTTATTAATTAGAATAACCTAAATCTGTATTTAGACATTCCAAAAACAAATTACATGTGAAAATGAGATGCATTTAACCCCTTAAGGACCAAACTTCTGGAATAAAAAGGAATCATGACATGTCACACATGTCATGTGTCCTTAAGGGGTTAAAAATGTTGTTTTTCTATTTTGTTAAAAAGGATAAATACAGGGCTATAAAATGAATGTAAAAGTAATTGCTTACTCATCCACCGTAATGTATATAGCCCTTTCCATAATTATGTCGTTAGTTCTTCAGTACACATTAATAATATCTTGGGATGTCACAAAATAGCCTGATAGTGGTTAATACTAAGGATTCTGGCAAGCAAGCACATAAAATGTTCTAATGCATGGATTCTTCCACCAGAGGTCATCAGACGCACCCATAATATGACATGTAGTGACTTTATATATTAAATTGGACTGTTTTCAAAGTTTAACAAAAGCTTTAGTCGAGCCTTAATTAAAGGGTGAGCAATCTAGTGGTAGTAGGAGAAAATGGGGGGTAGCCCTTAATAAATATATCTCAAACAGCAAAAAAATTGGAAATAGAACAAAAATAAAAAATTGTAGTAACAAAAACATCCTGGCGAAACGCGTGCCTCAGGGGCTCAGGACATCTAATCGGTAATTGCCGAGATCTGCACTGACAGAATACTAATCTGGTGTATAGATGTCCTGCACATTTTTAGGGATATAGCAGTCCAAAGATCGACTATTTACCCTTACTTATTACTAATTTGAAGTGGTGGGCATAAGACAGAATAGACAGTTTTTTTTATTAAGGGGTGCCCTCAAAGGCACATGAGACAAGAATCTTTTACCTTGAATGTTCCCTCCAAAGAACTATAGACCAGCTAAAAGATAAGCATTAGTTTACTGATTTTAGTACCCTTGTGTTGCTTCTTACAACGTTAACAATACAATAGGAGCTCAGAAACACAGCAGGTCTGTTCTAAAGAATAAAACCCGTTTTTTTCTTTTACTGATACATTTTTCTGATCTGTCTGCACTATTCTATGTAAGAGATTCAGGTCTATTTAGAACCAACCTGACAGGTGAACGGTGTAGGAATTACAAGTTTGTATATGTGCCTCCCACTTTTTAAGGGACCAAAAGTAATGGGACAGATTAACAGTCATAAATCAAACTTTCACTTTTTAATACATGGTTGCAAATCCTTTGCAGTCAATTACATCCTGAAGTCTGGAACGCATAGACATCACCAGACGCTGGGTTTTATCACTGGTGATGCTCTGCCAGGCCTCTACTGCAACTGTCTTCAGTTCCTGCTTGTTCTTGGGGCGTTGTCCCTTCAGTTTTGTCTTCATCAAGTGAAATGCATGCTCAATCGGATTCAGGTCAGGTGATTGACTTGGCCATTGCATAACATTCCACTTCTTTCCCTTAAAAAACTCATTGGTTGCTTTTGCAGTATGCTTCGGGTCATTGTCCATCTGCACTGTGATTCGCCGTCCAATGAGTTCTGAAGCATTTGGCTGAATATGAGCAGATAATATTGCCTGAAACACTTCAGAATTCATCCTGCTGCTTTTGTCAGCAGTCACATCATCAATAAATACCAGTTCTATTGGCAGCCATACATGCCCACGCCATGACACTACCACCACCATGCTTCACTGATGAGGTGGTATGCTTTGGATCATGAGCAGTTCCTTTCCTTCTCCATACTCTTCTCTTTCCATCACTCTGGTACAAGTTGATCTTGGTCTCATCTGTCCATAGGATGTTGTTCCAGAACTGTGAAGGCTTTTTTAGATGTTGTTTGGCAAACTCTAATCTGGCCTTCCTGTTTTTGAGGCTCACCAATGGTTTACATCTTGTGGTGAACCCTCTGTATTCACTCTGGTGAAGTATTCTCTTGTTTGTTGACTTTGACACACATACACCTACCTCTTGGAGAGTGTTCTTGATCTGGCCAACTGTTGTGAAGGGTGTTTTCTTCACCAGGGAAAGAATTCTTCGGTCATCCACCACAGTTGTTTTCCGTGGTCTTCCGGGTCTTTTGGTGTTGCTGAGCTCACCGGTGCGTTCTTTCTTTTTAACCCCTTAAGGACACATGACATGTGTGACATGTCATGATTCGCTTTTATTCCAGAAGTTTGGTCCTTAAGGGGTTAAGAATGTTCCAAACAGTTGATTTGGCCACACCTAATGTTTTGCTATTGCTCTGATGGGTTTGTTTTGTTTTTGCAGCCTAATGATGGCTTGCTTCACTGATAGTGGCAGCTCTTTGGATCTCATATTGAGAGTTGACAGCAACAGATTCCAAATGCAAATAGCACACTTTAAATGAACTCTGGACCTTTTATTTGCTCCTTGTAAATGGGATAATGAGGGAATAACACACACCTGGCCATGGAACAGCTGAGCAGCCAATTGCCCCATTACTTTTGGTCCCTTGAAAAGTGGCAGGCACATATACAAACTGTTGTAATACCTACACCGTTCACTTGATTTGGATGTAAATACCCTCAAATTAAAGCTGAAAGTCTGCAGT
Source organism: Pelobates fuscus (assembly GCF_036172605.1). Lineage (NCBI taxonomy): Eukaryota > Metazoa > Chordata > Amphibia > Anura > Pelobatidae > Pelobates > Pelobates fuscus. The sequence goes on along the minus strand of NC_086320.1, from coordinate 63,668,914 downwards.
TAAAGCACATCTTGTTAATTTCATTTCAAATCCATTGTGTTGGTGTATAGAGTCAAAAAGATTAGAATTGTGTCGATGTCCCAATATTTATGGACCTGACTGTATACTATACGATGCACTTTGTAAATAGGATCTGTACTGGTATCTTACAGACAGATTTGGGACCACTTACCCTATTTTAATATTGCTTGTCACACTTGCTATATTTTATGCATTAACATATTAAAAGTTAACTTTTATTAATAGACATGTTAAGACTCAATTTCGATATATTTTTTTCCTAACCTCTGGTGACACCTACTGGTAGTTTTTTGTTACTACAATTTTTTATTTTTGTTTTATTTCCAATTTTTTTGCTGTTTGTGTTTTCAAAGTTTTTTTTTTTTTCATTTGTTTTAGAGGAACGGCCCTTCTAGGTTTTTGCAATCATCTTCAACTACTTCTGAACAGAGCACAAAGGCATACCATACCATGAATAAATTCCTTAGCTCCTTTATTGATCATGTAAGTACCAAATAATTTATAAAACAAGCAAATTTTTCCCCTAAAAGGAGAAAAAAGTGTAGGTGGATTGGCGCTAAATAGTACAAGACAGCAACTACCCCCAGTGTCTAAAAATCACTAAAAGACACTAACAAACAGTGAAATAATAATAAAACAATGTGGAGGGTGCAAACCAGAGGAAAACACTCAATATATATATATATATACTTAATAGTGGTAAGTCTTGAGGTTAACCTGAAAAAATATAATGATGCATACATAGCATAATACTGTATATAAATCATCAAATATATATGACACAGGTAATGGGTCACTCACGATGTATAGAGCCTAAAATAGCAGGCTCTAGCTGTAATCACGTTTGAAAAATAAGCTTTTTCAAGCTATCCCCACGATCTTCATATATTAGCTGATGTCCTTCCCCAGCAAACCAGGATTAATAAGATATCAATCAATAAAATCAATAAAAGAATCGCAGTAAAAATAAACATAGGTAAAGCACAACGCGTTTCGACTTTCAGTCTTTTTCAAGTGCATAAATTGACCTTCTCTCGGCTTCTTCTTAAATCATTCATCCGGAAATTGAATTTCCCGCCGGGTGTCTCGCCGTGTTCCACTTCCGCACGTCCCGTCATTGCGTCATTTCCGGTACGTCCGTTTCGGGTCTCTCGGCGGTGGCAATCTCAATAGTGTGGGACACTCCATTTTTGTTATGGGCAAAGTCCATATAACCATAAAGACCAACGATATCATAAAATGTGTACATTTTAAAATAAGAATAAACAGTATTATCAATAAAAATATAAATAATTATACATATAAATCAGAATTATATAGATAGAGGCAAACAGTGGCATCAATATATCACAGGAGGTTTTTCAAAAAGTGTAAACAATCATTAGAAAAATACAAGTCATAATTACCGTATATACTCGAGTATAAGCCGACCCGAATATAAGCCGAGGCCCCTAATTTTATCCCAAAAAACTGGGAAAACTTATTGACTCGAGTATAAGACTAGGGTGGGAAATGCAGCAGCTACTGGTAAATTTCTAAATAAAATTAGATCCTAAAAAAAATTTATTAATTGAATATTTATTTACAGTGTGTGTATAATGAATGCAGTGTGTGCGTATGTGTGTGTGTATGAGTGCAGTGTGTGTGTGCATGAATGCAGTGTGTGTGTGCATGCATGAATGCAGTGTGTGAATGCAGTGTGTGCAGGGCCGGTGCAAGGATATTTGCCGCCGTAGGCAAAAAAAATTTTGCCGCCCCCTCCCCCCCCCATATGTCCTGACTTCCCCTCCTCCTCCCTCAGTGGTCCTTACCTCCCCACCCCCGTGTTCCTTCACTCCCCCCCCCAGTGGTCCTGACTCACCCCTCCCCCAGTGGTCCTTACCCTCCCCTCCCCTAGTGGTCCTTACTTCCCCCTCCCCTCCCATAGTGGTCCTTATCCCACCCCCTCCCTCCCATAGTGGTCCTTATCCCCCTTCTCCCTCCCATAGTGTTCCTTATCCCCCCCCATCCCTCCCATAGTGGTCCATATACCCCCCCCTCCCTCCCATAATGGTCCTTATACCCCCCTCCCTCCCATAGTGGTCCTTATCCCACCCCCTCCCATAGTGGTCCTTATCCCACCCCCTCCCATAGTGGTCCTTATACCCCCCCTCCCTCCCATAGTGGTCCTTATACCCCCCTCCCTCCAATAGTGGTCCTTATACCCCCCCCTCCCTCCCATAGTGGTCCTTATCCCCCCCTCCCTCCCATAGTGGTCCTTATCCCCCCCTCCCTCCCATAGTGGTCCTTATACCCCCCCTCCCTCCCATAGTGGTCCTTATCCCCCCCTCCCTCCCATAGTGGTCCTTATCCCCCCCTCCCTCCCATAGTGGTCCTTATACCCCCCCTCCCTCCCATAGTGGTCCTTATACCCCCCTCCACCCCATAGTGGTCCTTATACCCCCCCTCCCTCCCATAGTGGTCCTTATCCCCCCCCTCCCTCCCATAGTGGTCCTTATCCCCCCCCTCCCTCCCATAGTGGTCCTTACCCCCCCCCCTCCCTCCCATAGTGGTCCTTATACCCCCCCTCCCTCCCATAGCGGTCCTTATACCCCCCTCCCTCCCATAGTGGTCCTTAACCCACCCCCTCCCTCCCATAGTGGTCCTTATACCCCCCCCCCCCTCCCATAGTGGTCCTTATACCCCTTTTTTTTATTATTATTATTTTTATTATTTTTTTTTATTTCTTTTTTTATTTTTTTTTCGTCCCCCCTCCCTGCTTGATATATGGCAGGGAGGGGGGCTCTCCTTCCCTGGTGGTCCAGTGGCAGTTCAGTGGGGGGAGAGGGGGGCTGGCAGAGCTGTACTTACCTGTTCTGCAGCTCCTGTCAGCTCTCTCCTCCTCTGCGCCGTCCGTGCATCTCCTTCTGTCAGCTCACAGTGTAAGTCTCGCGAGAGCCGCGGCTCTCGCGAGACTTACACTGGGAGCTGACCGAGGTGCTGAACGGACGGCGCGGAGGAGGAGAGAGCTGACAGGAGCTGCAGGAGAGGTAAGTACAGCTCTGCCAGCCCCCCTCTCCCCCAGTCTGTATTATGGCAATGCAAATTGCCATAATACAGACTCTGACTCGAGTATAAGCCGAGTTGGGGTTTTTCAGCCCAAAAAATGGGCTGAAAAACTCGGCTTATACTCGAGTATATACGGTAATAGAATTCTCTAAAACTTCAAAGTAAAATTACATAAAACTTATATAAGTGCTGCCATCTCAAAGTCCACGTTGAGACCACCAGGAGACAAGGTGTCTAAATTAAAAATCCACCTCATCTCACAGCGGCTTAACGTGGACTCCACATGGCCACCCCTCCAGTGAGTTTTCATTAACTGGATGCCATGAAAAGTGAGCCCAGTGGGATCTCCTCCATGGACCTTCAAGAAGTGTAAAGAGACGTTATGTTTCAAAAAAACCCTTTTAATGTTGTAGATATGCTCATGTATCCTTGTCTTAAGTGCCCTTGATGTTTTCCCAACATATTGTAACCCACAAGGACACGTGAGCATATATACCACATTTGTGGAATGACAGGTGATAAATGAGTCAATCCTAAAAGTAGAGGATCCTGTTCTTGAGTTGAAGTTTTCTAACTTCCTGGGTTTATTTTTAAAATTCCTACATCCCATACAGTCTCCACAGTAATAAAAACCTTTATTATTCTCTCTATAAGTATTTTAAAAAAAATACTTTTATCCAAGTAAAGATTTTTTATATCTTATTAATCCTGGTTTGCTACTCATCTCTTATGCATCTGGGGAAGGACATCAGCTGATATATGAAGATCGTGGGGATAGCTTGAAAAAGCTTATTTTTCAAACGTGATTACAGCTAGAGCCTGCTATTTTAGGCTCTACACATCGTGAGTGACCCATTACCTGTGTCATATATATTTAATGATTTATATACAGTATTATGCTATGTATGCATCATTATATTTTTCAGGTTAACCTCAAGACTTACCACTATTAAGTATATATATATATTGAGTGTTTTCCTCTGGTTTGCAACCCCCACATTGTTTTATTGTTATTTCACCAAATAATTTATGCCTGAATATAACGCAAACAAAGAAACCGCTTGATGCCTTAGCAACAGTATTGTTTGTTGATAACAATGATCTAAAAAACATTTTATACAGATTAGAGTGCCAGAGGATTGGACTTCAGAATGAGTAGAAATGATTATACACAAATATTGATCATAAATGATATATTGTCATAAATTAAGAGGCCTTGTAACTATCAGTAAAGCTACTCTATTTCAATTTATCTGCTATGTTATTTTAACAGTGATGTCAATTTGTGTGTGTGTGTGTATGTCTTGGTTTACTAAGGTTATGCAGGTGCATATTAGTCTATGCCTTTCTAAAATATAGTAATATATCTGCAGTATGTATCTTGCCAACACAGAGAGGTGGTATTTTAGACACGATTGAAGGTCTGTTGTTCCTCACTTGATGCTCGGGGTATTAAATACATAATATATGTAGATGCTGACCCTCAATCTAGTTACGGTACATATTTTTTCATCCAAATGTAGTACAAGTGGAAGTGCAGTTAGCGACTCGTAAAGTACTCAATATGGCATATGGTCTTTGCAGTAAAGGGTTCTCTTCTAGTCCCAGTATAACTAAATTGCATCTGAACGTACATGTATAAATGACCAAGGATGTAATTGTCCTACAAGTCACATACAATTTTACCTGAAAAATGACAAGTACATTTTATTTATTCATTTTTTTTTTTTTTTTTTTTACTAGTCCACAAGTTTGTCCAATACAATTTATGCACTCTATTAACATTTTGTTTATAAAATGCAGGCGTTTAAGGATATGGACTACTTTGTAAAAGATAAATTATTTCTGGAACGAATGCTCAGCATGGAATTTATGGAACCTATGGATAAAAGCATCTTCTATAATGGTACAGTACAGATCTTTCTACTGCAATTTTGCTATGAGCGTGTATGCTCAAATCTCATTTAATTAAAGAATGAGCTAAGACATTCTGCTTGAGAATTATATGTGTCACTCGCATTACTGAATTAATTTAGTTACTCTCTCATTAGCAAATGATTGCACGTGCATTAATTACATAATGCAAATGGGAATCAGCACGTTCCATAGATCTCATTTTATAGCTTTTACCATTCCTCTTGCAACAAAGCACTTGGGATTTGCAGCTCTGATATTAATCTGTATAAATGTAAACTATTTTGCAGTTCTGTTTCTTACAGTAAAGGTCATTCTACATCCTCATACGCTACAAAGATGTATGGTCCCAGCTGCACTCCAGCAGTGAGGAGCAGTTGTTTGTTTTATAAGCAGTGTGCTGATTCTTTTATGTATCATGTATAATCTTTGTCATTTTAAGAGCACCCTATTAATATACTCTTGTTCAGCAAGGGCTTTATTTTACATATTTTTTAATAAAGACTTAAAATTAGTGGGTGGTACCAAATGTAGTTAGTAACTAACACCTTGATATATAGGCACACAACAGACACACGCTATTTTGCAGTAAGGGCAATGTTTACATTGCAGGGTTAACAAGCCTCTAGTAGCTCTCACACTGGCAGCTATTAGAGGTGCTTTCACCCCAAAGGCCCGGTTAAATCATCTATTCAAGCAGATGGTCTCATAGAGATCATTTATTTTCTTACAGTAAAGGTCATTCTACATCCTCATACGCTACAAAGATGTATGGTCCCAGCTGCACTCCAGCAGTGAGGAGCAGTTGTTTGTTTTATAAGCAGTGTGCTGATTCTTTTATGTATCATGTATAATCTTTGTCATTTTAAGAGCACCCTATTAATATACTCTTGTTCAGCAAGGGCTTTATTTTACATATTTTTTAATAAAGACTTAAAATTAGTGGGTGGTACCAAATGTAGTTAGTAACTAACACCTTGATATATAGGCACACAACAGACACACGCTATTTTGCAGTAAGGGCAATGTTTACATTGCAGGGTTAACAAGCCTCTAGTAGCTCTCACACTGGCAGCTATTAGAGGTGCTTTCACCCCAAAGGCCCGGTTAAATCATCTATTCAAGCAGATGGTCTCATAGAGATCATTTATTGGCCGTGCATGCGCACTAGCCTCCTAATGTTTTCCTACTGCTATAGTGTTCCTTTAATAAGCTTTCCAGATGATTCAATGCTGTGAGCAAAACTTTCCAAATTATTTATTTATTTATGGTAATTTTTCTAGATAAATCATTTGGAATATTTTTCTAACAGTATTAAATTATTTGGAAAGCTTATTAAATTGATATCTAAATAGCAGGCTGCTCAGATAAAGCAGAAAATATACTTCCACTTGTCCACATAAACTCGATGGCAATAAAAGACTGTGATCTCTGGTAGCGGGTTAGTCCAGTGCTTATAGCCTTTTATTGCCTTTTATGGTTGGACCCAAAGACTTATTGCATCATTGCAGCCTTACTGCTTATTTTAAACCATCACCCTTATTTAGTCACAATAACATTCAGATTATGGAACGGCCATGCTGCATACAGGCCATGTTTAAAGCTTTTTGCAGCAATAGCTGCGTATGCATAAGAAAATATCAACACTTTTTTCCCTAGCACAACTCTATTGGTATGTACTTTACAAGTAACGCCAAGCCTCCCTAGCAAGACAGTAATCAACCTCATGCTGATGAGTTGCATTAACAACAAAAAGGCTGTCCACGAGTGGTTCACTGGCTTTGCTCCTCTTCCTGAGTTGTGTTTCAAAGCCATTGTATACAGCAGACACATACTCCGAGGAATCCATTTTTAAAGTGGAATTTGAGGCACAAATGTGGTTCTTTGTTGAACTCATTTGCACACGCCTACCCAGAATCCCTTGCAGTAGTGAGAGCACTGTTAAAGTGAGATTTCGGTGGGAAAAGGAATAAACCACTGGTAACTATAACAATACAATAATGTGGGCAGCTACATACAGAAACAAGCGACTTGAAGAGAAGAAACTCAAAATATAAAGTATGTAGTATGTGCACTCCTAAATTATATACAAAACGAAAACAACTGTTTCTATAGAAAAACAGATATATCTTAAATAGAAAATAAAACCAACATATAACGAGATAAAATAACGAGATTCTGCTAAAATCCTTACTTCTCTCTAAAGCACTCAGTCTCTGTATAGAGACACTTCTCATATACAAGTGAATTCTAATAGTTCTAAATAGGTAGATGTTGAATACCCCAATCACAGCATACTGTGGCAACAGATTGTGCTCAATAATCAAAATACAAGGCTTATTTTATAGGACAAACAGACACATTTTGATATTTAGATATACCAAATTACAAGTAGTACAGTCTCTATAGATGTCACCTTAAACAGAAAAATCTGTTAAAGATATGTCTCCTCCAAAAAGACAGGAGAGACATATACTTTAGAGACTAAAGAACGAGAGATAACTCTAAAGACCACAATCCCATAGGATGTCAAAACTATTAACGAAAAAAACAAACAATAAATAAATAAATAAATAAAAATGAATAGTTAGGTCACCAGAACACTTCAAGCCGGGAATGTTGCAACAGTATAATTAAATGAAGATGGGTGTAGGAACCCAGCGCGAAGAGTTAAAAAGTGTAACTATGAAACACCTAAATGTAATAACAATAAGCCAAGTGATGGAAACTAAGAAGAAACTAGTTGTTTCAGTGAGGGCTGATAGTCATTGCTGAGCGCTCAGTAGTGATGTAACACTTGTAAATGGCCAGACATACTTTATATTTCGAGTTTCTGTGGGAAAAGCAAGCTTAACTGGTGTGTGTATTTGTGTTTAGCAATTTATTAACTATCCATTTACTTCAGGTGGAAGGGGTTTTCATCCACACTTTTCTCCCCACCACAACTCTTTTGGTATGCATGAAAAATACCAAAATAGATTCCAATGCCAAGAAAAGTGTATCCTTTCAAAAAAAAGGTTTAGTTACTAGTGTATAAAAGGGTGCGAAAATATCGAAAATATATATAAATATGTAATATAATAAAAATATATATAAATATATATTTATTTTCCTCCTTACAGATCTGAAACATTCTTTCAGCAATGTTCTGTTCTATGGGAATGAGTCAACTCTTCTTGTCTTTGACATGCTGTTTTTCTGTGTAGTTGATATTGCAGCGCAAAATTTTGTTTTGGCAGCGATACTCACATATCTTCAAAGTGAGGTAAGTTTTGTTTGTTAGGGGGTGGGGTTGGGTGAAGGGTTGACTGTTGTATTGCAACCTTTATCTTTTTTTAAGTAAAATTCTGAAATAATTAGCATAACGTTGATATACCATTAAATGCAATAAAACATAATCCTCCTCTGTAATGTAGTTTGCCTGTACAGCAAAACTATTACTCAAGCCAATTTTCAAATTATAGCAATCAACCTTTCCTTTTGTGTTTTTTATGTATATTTTTTTTAAATGTGCTGTTTCCTTGGACTGTTTATGTTCAGTGTATAAGCAGTACCAAAGGTTTTGATATGTAACTAATTTAGGCAGTGTTAGGTATTCTGTGTCCTTCATATATATATATGAGGAACTACAGTTCATTGAGGGAACCATGAATGCCAGCATGTTCTGTGACATACGGAAGCAGAGCATGATCCCCTCCCTTCGGAGACTGGGCTGCAGGGCAGTATTCCAACATGGTAACGACTCCAAACACAACTCAAACACAACCAATGCCTTGCTAAAGAAGCTGAAGGTAAAGGTGATGGACTCGCCAAGCATGTCTCCATACCTAAACCCTATTGAGCATCAGTTGGGCATCCTCAAACGAAAGGTGGGTGAGCGCAAGGTCTCTAACATCCACTAACTCCGTGATGTCGTCATGAAGGAGTGGAAGAGGACTCCAGTGGCAACCTGTGAAGCTCTGGTAAACACCATGCCCATGAGGGTTTAGGCAGTGCTGGAAAATAATGGTGGTCACACAAAATATTGACACTTTGGGCCCAATTTGGACATTTCCACTTAGGGGTGTACTCACTTTAGTTGCCAACGGTTTAGACATTAATGGCTGTGTGTTGAGTTATTTTGAGAGGACAGCAAATTTACACTGTTATACAGGCTGTACACGTACTACTTTACATTATAGCAGAGTGTCATTTCTTCAGTGTTGTCACATGAAAAAATATAATAAAATATTTACAAAAATGTAAGGGGTGTACTCACTTTTGTGAGATACTGTGTATGTATACATATATTTATATTCTACAAAACGTCAATGACTTTAATGAAAAATATAAGAATAACAGCAGAAAATCCTACCAACAAAAGTATTACATGCATTATAAATGTGTGTATTTGTATATGTGTGTGCGTATAAATGTATTTATTGTATGTCTTCTTTTTGCATTTTTTTATAAAAAAATAAAATCATCATAATTTTCTCTTTTAAGTGTTTCCGGCTCATCCGTGCCACGGCAGGGCAGAAGAATTTGGCATCAAAAACTCTAATAGACAAACGGTTCCTTATTTAGAAAGACAGATGTTGTATACCAGCCCCAGCCATTGGACCAGTGTTCAGGACATTTTGTAAATGTTCTTTTTGTATTTAAAATTAGAATAGTTTTGTTAATTATATGGAAATGTATTTTTGGAAGCAAAATACACTTTGATTGTTCAATCTTTAATTTTTTGAAGGTTAGGTGCGGATATTGTCACATACATTTTGTTTATTTTTGACTTGCTGAAGTAGAATTTACAATGTTTTTCTACAATTTCAAGGGACTGACTTGTGCATAACATGGCAACGTTCTGTTGTCTTAATCTGCTATAATTCTCTATAAACCGCTATAAAAAAAACTCATCCCTACCTTTATTATAGGACAGGTCCGTCAGCCATTTACATACACCTTGGGTCAGACAGTGTTTGAAAACGTCTATATAGTCTCTATGGTATTTGCTGCTTCACTCCCTGCACAGCACAGTGACGTTATCAGACTGACTAACTGTTACATTCAAACACTGTCTGACCCAAGGTGTATGTATATGGCTAAAGGATCCTGTCATATAATAAAAATAGGGATTTGTTTTTCTTATTTATTTTTATTTATTTTTTTAAACATACTTAACCCCTTAAGGACACATGACATGTGTGACATGTCATGATTCCCTTTTATTCCAAAAGTTTGGTCCTTAAGGGGTTAGTTTAACACAGAATCTATTTCCTTTCAAGACTTGATGAAAATATATTTAAAAATGGTGTTGAGGTGACAGTTTTCTTTTGAAGCACACTCACCATCCGATAATGACATCACCACTGGGGGTCCGGTGGCCATGGAGTGCAGAGAAAGGGGAGATTTACTTACTTGAACCTGGCCGACATGGGCGCTGCCATCCTCTTCCATCCGCTTTTCTTCAGCCCTTGGCACTTCAGCTGCCAGTAGCCGATTTCAGCTCTGTACTCTTGATTCAGTGAAATTCCAGCACAGTCAATCTGAGTATTTCATAAACATTTAATCTTTACTCATTTTTGATATTGGGGTGGCATAGCCACTTTAGCAAGCGACTGGAAGCTCACTTTGTATTCTGTTAACTCGTTCATTCATTTTTTTGTCTTGAAGTAGGAGCTGTAAATGGCTCTTTGCCATGGATATGAATGAGAAAGTACTTTGAGAAACATTCTACTGTACATTCCTCGCTATCTGTCTTATCATTTATTTTCAGAAGTTAAACACAAAGTTGGTAGACCTGTGTCGAAAGGGGATTTTGCATTTTTTTAATGGTTGGCATCGTGCAAAAAAAAAAAAAAAATCAGGGTGATTCTTTTGTTCTGTGATAACTGTTCACCTTTAATGTCAGATTTCCATATTTAATGCTTACTTTAACCAAGACATGATTTTCCTGGCAGTCAAAATTCATATATTCAACATACAGAGCTTTGTGACAACCTTACAATACCTGCACTATAATTGCTGCTATATTAATTCAACCATTATAAAAACAGCTCTGTAACAGGAGGCATGTCTCCAATATGAAAATCCACTTAAAAACAGCACCAGTTAATATGATTTCTTTAAAATAGGAAGTTAAGCTGTTTAATACCATTTTTGTATTTATACTTGTAGGGGGTGAAAATGTCCTAATTCAAATGTGTTGAGGATTTTGTTTACAAACAAATATTATATAAAATATTTTTTTTAATGTTGAATTAAACCACATTAGTGATGTTAAGGTTCTATTGATGTTTTAGTATTTTTAATATAGAATTACATGTTTTTATAAACCTGAATACATTGTGATTTTTTATTTCCAATCTTTATTTTTGCAATGGAAGGAGTAACAATCATGCAGACAATAACATATCTAGGAGAATTCGACAAAGTGTTACTTGACATGTAGAGAATATGCACTATTTTTATATAAGAGAAACAAGAATATTCCGGCAGTTGTGTCAAGGGCATTCCAAATAGTTAAACAATGGAGCTAGGTCAGTGGACCACACTGCTTGGGATTTGTACGGTAGAACTAATTAAAAGCATAATGCCATGATTTTTTACTGAGGTTGGGTGAGCAAAATATACGAACAAGGTCATGACATTTTTTTTATTACATATTTATTTAACAACATATTGCAACTATTTACACACACGTTGATACACATACATACATACATACACATCAACACTGGCATATGCTCACCTTGGCACACAGATATACATACTGGCACATACACACTCAGTTACACACAGATACAGGCACATTGGCACACACTGGCAAGCAGATACACACACACACACACACACACTGGCACTGACACACAGATACACCTACTGGCACATACACAAACTGACACACAGATACCCACACTGATACACAGGTACACACACTGACACACACACTCGGATACACACTGGCACATACACTCTGATACACACACTGGCACACGCACAAAGATACACACACTGGCACACGCACACTCAAATACACACACTGGCGCACACACAGAAACCATTGCCAGAAACCAAAATGTAGAAATTCCATAATCAATTCTTGACCATTCCAGTTTAGAAAATAACCATGAATGAGAGGTTTTAGATATATGATTTAGCAAAAAAAAAAAATATTTCTGTGGAATAAATCAAGGTTTTACATTTTGTTATATATTAATGGATTTATTTGCTAAACACCACATTAAAGTGAATGAAAAACCAAACTGCATTTTTTAAAAACTAAAATAGCCATGTTGTTACTCTAGTGGAATTGGAGAGTTAATCTAAATCTGTTGTTTTGGTCTTCATATTGCAAGTTGGATTTCAGTTCAAAATAATTTGGTGTTTAGTGGATAAGCCCTGACATTCACCTAATGTAATGCATGCACAGTAAATACTTTTAGTAACAAACGGTAATGTAATCTCGGGTAGGCACCAGTCAAACCTTTACCAAATATATCCTATGGTGCCTGGGTCCCCCCGCTCAGTGTAAGTAGTCAAACCATTTGGTAACAGATTGACTTCTTACCTGATGTGTGCCAGGTGTCACTGTCAACCGGAAGCTATTTCACTCATTGGATGATCCTTTTAGCCAATGAACTGTCCTTGAATTGCATGGCTTAGCTGAGGAGAGGTAATGGAAGCCAGAGTCAGATTAAGGGGGCCCTAGGTGGCTATCTAGGGCCATGTCTGGGCATGGCACGTTAGCTCTGTCTGTGAGGTTGCCCTAGAAAAGCATCTTTCTGCTCGGCATTCCCTCCCCCCCCTCACTACATCATGGCAGTGGTGTGGTCGGCACCTCAATTGAGTGCAGATCACTTTAATAACTACCGCGTGGTCTTGGTACACTTTGAATGCCCTCCACCGGACTAGAGAGATTATACACCCTCCTGCCAAAAGGCAAGCTGGATCGGGGCAAGTGAACACATACAATGACATACACAGCGCAGACTCCCCCATACACAACACAGCCTTCTCTCCATAAACAAATTCAGCCACCCCACACACCTTACTCATACTACAACACACAGCTGCCCCCATTTACACAACAGAGCAAGGAGCCACAAATTGACATCCTGTATAAGGCCCTGGGCATTTTTAATCTTGTTCTAATGTAAGCTCTGTGTAGGATCTTCCAGCTCTCACTATCAGTGAATGGAAGGGAGCAGCGCTTGGTGGACTGTAGGTAGAAATTGAAACCTTTCCTTGTTTGACTAATTACGGTACATTGGGTGATGCCAGGGTCCCCCTGGTACCATAATGAATACTGCACCCTGTAGTGATTAGGGTTCTTGGAGAGTTATTTTTATACATGCACTGTCAGTGTTCAGAATGTTGTACATTATGTAATTCAGAATATGAGAAATAATGATATGTTGTTTAACAAACAGAAGGGTGACTTCTGGGTTTGTGCACTCCAGTTCTGTTGGATCAGAGCTAGCTGCCCACCAGACTGGCAGATATAGATGGCGTGTTATTGTCAAAGAAAGGAGCAGAGGAAAATGAGACCACTGCTTGCAGGACCAGACTGAAACAAAAAGGATTAAAGGCAAAGGAACGGGTGTGGCAAAAAAAAAAAAACATTTAAAGAAATCCAGGAGACTGGGAATCCCAGGAAAGGAATAAAGAAATTAACCCAGAAAACCCAGCATAAAGAAAACTAGACATAGAATAGAAACCCAGAAAAAAAAACAAGAAAAACAAAACAAGAATTGTAAAAAGAATACTGGATACCAGAAGCCAAGGTCAGACATCTCCGCAAAAACAGAACAGGATGTACAGTGTATTTGTGAGTTTGTATGTGTATAATGGAATTTGTGTGTGTGTGATGCTGTGTGTGTATTTGTGAGTTTGTGTGTGTATATTGGAATTTGTGAGTGATGCTGTGTGTGTATTTGTGAGTTTGTATGTGTATATTGGAATTTGTGTGTATGATGCTGTGTGTGTATTTGTGAGTTTGTGTGTATGATGCTGTGTGTGTATTTGTGAGTTTGTGTGTGTATATTGGAATTTGTGAGTGATGCTGTGTGTGTATTTGTGAGTTTGTGTGTATGATGCTGTGTGTGTATTTGTGAGTTTGTGTGTGTATATTGGAATTTGTGTGTGTGATGCTGTGTGTGTATTTGTGAGTTTGTATGTGTATATTGGAATTTGTGTGGATGATGCTGTGTGTGTATTTGTGAGTTTGTGTGTGTATATTGGAATTTGTGAGTGATGCTGTGTGTGTATTTGTGAGTTTGTGTGTGTATATTGGAATTTGTGAGTGATGCTGTGTGTGTATTTGTGAGTTTGTGTGTGTATATTGGAATTTGTGAGTGATGCTGTGTGTGTATTTGTGAGTTTGTATGTGTATATTGGAATTTGTGTGGATGATGCTGTGTGTGTATTTGTGAGTTTGTGTGTATGATGCTGTGAGTGTATTTGAGAGTTTGTGTGTGTATATTGGAATTTGTGAGTGATGCTGTGTGTGTATTTGTGAGTGTGTGTATGATGCTGTGTGTGTATTTGTGAGTTTGTGTGTGTATATTGGAATTTGTGTGTGTGATGCTGTGTGTGTATTTGTGAGTTTGTATGTGTATATTGGAATTTGTGTGGATGATGCTGTGTGTGTATTTGTGAGTTTGTGTGTGTATATTGGAATTTGTGAGTGATGCTGTGTGTGTATTTGTGAGTTTGTGTGTATGATGCTGTGTGTGTATTTGTGAGTTTGTGTGTGTATATTGGAATTTGTGAGTGATGCTGTGTGTGTATTTGTGAGTTTGTATGTGTATATTGGAATTTGTGTGGATGATGCTGTGTGTGTATTTGTGAGTTTGTGTGTATGATGCTATGTGTGTATTTGTGAGTTTGTGTGTGTGTATTGGAATTTGTGAGTGATGCTGTGTGTGTATTTGTGAGTTTGTGTGTATGATGCTGTGTGTGTATTTGTGAGTTTGTGTGTGTATATTGGAATTTGTGTGTGATGCTGTGTGTGTATTTGTGAGTTTGTATGTGTATATTGGAATTTGTGTGTATGATGCTGTGTGTGTATTTGTGAGTTTGTGTGTCTATATTGGAATTTGTGAGTGATGCTGTGTGTGTATTTGTGAGTTTGTGTGTATGATGCTGTGTGTGTATTTGTGAGTTTGTGTGTGTATATTGGAATTTGTGAGTGTGATGCTGTGTGTGTATTTGTGAGTTTGTACGTGTATGATGCTGTGTGTATCAGTAGATCAGTTAGCAGTAGGTTGCCGTGGCGACTACACCACTTTAAAAACGTTAATTCAGAATTACTCTTGATATATAACTCCAATTATTTTTATTTATCCCCTCTCTCTATGCTCATGTTTTGCTGAATGCCAAGTACCATGGCTGTTGTCATAATTGACAGAGAGACAAATTGGATGTGCTCATTTCAGAATAGACGTACATAGCACAGTGTGGATTCTACATTTAATTCCATTTTTTTTTACTAACACAATCAAAAATATAGAGGGATATGGTCAATTCAAGTACTGAATATCCATTTAATTAGCAGTGTTTTTTCTATTGGTTGAATAACAAACTGGCACTGATTTGTTGTTTGCTTGTGGATGCTGAATAAATCTCCATATGGTAAGAAAATTCACCGCTAACAGAGAAGATAAAATGCTAAACCTGTACACATTTCCTTTTCTCCTTTAAACTGACTTGCCATTGTGCCAGCTCAATTTCCGGAATCAACGTCTACTCAATACTTTATCAGAAGCATTACATTGCAACTCTTGTAAATATGTAATTTTCTAAAAAGCGTCTGACTATCTGTCTTAACAAACATCCCATGCTAATTACATGGCCACATGTTCTACTGCATGCTAGCTATGGTAGAGTAGGGGAGCTATGTAAGATAACAGATATTAAACTTATACGGATCATAATTTATATGTGACTTTAAAGCCGCCATTGCTCCGTGTGATATTTGTATAATTCTTGTCTATAAGAAGTTGTATGCTTGTAATGAAGCCCATGTGTCGGAAGCTGCAATGCCTGTTCTGGCAGTTGTATATGTATAGGGGTCTGTTAGTGATAAGAGCTGTGCTTGTGTGATGTGAGTTATATATTTAAGAGTGCTGTGCGTAATGGGAGTTATATGTATTTGATATTTGTCTGTATGTGTGTAACGTGTGATGGGAGTTTGCATTAGCTTTTGTGGTGGGACTTTTATACGTGTAAAATTAGGCTGTCTGCAGTCACAGTGTTTAGAAATCAGTCAGTGTAAATAGGATACATTGTTCTTGTTCGAAATTCCGTTTTAGGTCCACGAATTGTTATTAGTACGTAATCAAGAATTTCTCAGAACAGCCCTGCCCCTGGGAGATTGGTCACGATATCCGGCCTAGGGGACTGTGCCCGCTACAATGTACCTCTGGTACCGAATTTACATCGGCAGGAGGCCTTGCCTTCAATGATCATAAATCTGTTATTAAATTGGACCCTGGAATGCCAAACATCCCACCAAGGGAGCCATTATCACATGTTTTAAAGGTGGGGCTAATAAGTAAAGTGTGAACATTTTTTATTGGCCACAATAGCCAAACCAAATACACAGCTAACGTGGAGGTTTCTCCAGTACAACAAACTAATTCAGTTAGCCATTAAAATTAAGGTTAGAAAAAAGAAAGGGAAATGGGGGCACACCCGGAACATGCATTTCTCAGCAATGCAATTTACAGACTAAGAAACAGCGCACATATAAAAATACAGTTTAAAGGAACACTATAGTCACCTAAATTACTTTAGCTAAATAAAGCAGTTTTCGTGTATAGATCATTCCACTGCAATTTTACTGCTCAATTCACTGTCATTTAGGAGTTAAATCACTTTGTTTCTGTTTATGCAGCCCTAGCCACACCTCCCCTGGCTATGATTGACAGAGCCTGCATGAAAAAAAAACTGGTTTCACTTTCAAACAGATGTAATTTACCTTAACCCCTTCACGACGGGTGACGGACGAGGTCCGTCATCCAGGGGATACCCTTAACGACGGGTGACGGACCTCGTCCGTCACGCGGTAAAATTAACCCCAGATCGCCGCAATCGCGGCGATCGTGGGGTTAATGGTGCTCCGGTCTGCCTCTGCATTAGAGGCAGACCGGGAGCACCGGATCGGGCTGTCCCAGTACATGTGCCCGCTCTGACAGCATGTCTGAGCGGGCACATGTGCTCTGCATACTCACCTCCGCCTCCCTGCACTTCCGGGTTCAGTGTGAAGTGCAGGGAGACGGATCAGTGCTGATCCTGCCCCCTGGTGTTCAAAAAATAAAGTTTATTTAAAATCCCACCCCCCTTTACCCCCCCTTTACCATTTTAATAAAAAATTAACCCCTTCCCTGCCAATTGATCACTGACTACAGTGATCAATTGGCAGGGATTACATTTTAATATGATCTGATTTTTTTTTTAACCCCTGAGGGTTAATTCTTTTTTTTTTTTAACCCTCAGGGGTTAAATTTATTTTATTAATTAATTTAAATATTTTAAAATTATAAATTTAGCTAGCTGGGGAGGGTGGAAGTTAGTGGGGAATTGGGGGATTTAGTGTTAGGCTAACTAGGGGTTAACGTTAAAAAAAGTTTTAAAATAAGCTTTAAAAAGTTAAAAAATTAAGTTAAAAAAAGTTTTAATAACGTTTAAGTAAAAAATTAAAAAAAAAAAAAACCCTTTACCCAGTCCAAATAAAAATTAACCCCTTCCCTGCCAGTCTATCACTACCTACAGTGATCAAAATACAGATCACAGTATTATACTGTGATCTAATTTTTTTTTAACCCCTGACGATTAACTTTTATTTATTTTTTAACCCTCAGGGGTTAAATTAATTTAATTAACTAATTTAAATATTGTATAATTAAATATTTTGCTAGCTGGGGTGGGTGGGAGTTATGGGAAAATGGGGAATTTACTGTTAGTGCTGCTTACTGCTAGTTAGGGGTTAACGGTAAAAGAAAAAGCTTAGAAAAATGTTAAATCTGTAAAAAAAAGTTTTACGAAAGTTTAGGAAACTTTAAAAAAATGAATAAGCAAAACAAAAGTTGAAAAAATAGTTTTAAAAAGTAAAAAAGTTTGAAAAAGTTAAAAAATTAATTTAATAACGCTCATTACCACTACACCTGGTACAAGCTAGCGGAAAAATGATCCCACACTAAGGTTCAAAATATGCCTTTTGAAATACCCTGGGATGTCTTCTTTAAGAAATGGTATGGCTTTATGGGGTATTTGGATTATATAGCCTGGTAAAATACTCTAAAATGGGACATGGGCACAGCGTAAAAATTTAAAGTTTGAAAAATAATGGAATGGCTGTGTCCCAAATGTGCCCCTCCGATGTCCACATATACCTGGCAAAGGTACATACGGGGGTATTTTTGTACTCAGCCGACATAACTGAGCAACATATAAAGTATTATAGAGTGGTGGTACACATAAGGTTTGCAAAATATACTGTGCAAACTCACTTTGTGTGTCAAAAAGGCAGAAAAAACGCTTATTACCACTACACCTGGTACAAGCTAGCGGAAAAATGATCCCACACTAAGGTTCAAAATATGCCTTTTGAAATACCCTGGGATGTCTTCTTTAAGAAATGGTATGGCTTTATGGGGTATTTGGATTATATAGCCTGGTAAAATACTCTAAAATGGGACATGGGCACAGCGTAAAAATTTAAAGTTTGAAAAAAAAATGGAATGGCTGTGTCCCAAATGTGCCCCTCCGATGTCCACATATACCTGGCAAAGGTACATACGGGGGTATTTTTGTACTCAGCCGACATAGCTGAGCAACATATAAAGTATTATAGAGTGGTGGTACACATAAGGTTTGCAAAATATACTGTGCAAACTCACTTTGTGTGTCAAAAAGGCAGAAAAAACGCTTATTACCACTACACCTGGTACAAGCTAGCGGAAAAATGATCCCACACTAAGGTTCAAAATATGCCTTTTGAAATACCCTGGGATGTCTTCTTTAAGAAATGGTATGGCTTTATGGGGTATTTGGATTATATAGCCTGGTAAAATACTCTAAAATGGGACATGGGCACAGCGTAAAAATTTAAAGTTTGAAAAAAAATGGAATGGCTGTGTCCCAAATGTGCCCCTCCGATGTCCACATATACCTGGCAAAGGTACATACGGGGGTATTTTTATACTCAGCTGACATAGCTGAGCAACATATGAAGTATTATACAGTCGTAGCACACATAAGGTTTGCAAAATATACTGTGCAAACTCACTTTGTGTGTCAAAAAGGCAGAAAAAACGCTCATTACCACTACACCTGGTACAAGCTAGCGGAAAAATTATCCCACGCTAAGGTTCAAAATATGCCTTTTGAAATACCCTGGGGTGTCTACTTTAAGAAATGGTAGGCCTTTGTGGGGTAGTTTGAATTCAAAACTTACGAAGATGCTTGGAAATTGCACATAGGCCCAGCGTCAAAATTCAAAGTTCTGTAAAAACTGATATGGCTTGGTCTCCAATATGCCACTGTAGCTTCACAAAATAGTGCCAAAGACATTCATTGGGGATGTCTTTTTACTCAGAAGACTTAGCTGAGCATAATTTGGAGGTTTTGAACTTAGTGGCACATATGAAATATACAAAATGCCCAGCAAAAATGCAATCCGTATGTCAAAAAATGCACAAAATTATTTTTTACCACATACTTTGGCATATATTGGTGAAAAAATGGGGGCATGCTAAGGCACAATATGCACCTTATGAGATACCCTGGAGTGTCTACTTTTACAAATGGTAGGACTTTGTGGGGGGTTTTGAACAGTCAAACTGTTATAATACCCCAAATGGAAGCATAGGCTCATTAAATCCGTCTCTCAAAATTCTACTGTGAATACTGAAAAGGACAGGTCTCCTGTATGGCACTGTAGCTTCACGAAATAGTGCCATAGACATACAATGGGGGTGTCCTTTTACTCAGAAGACTTAGCTGAGCATAATTTGGGGGGTTTGAACTTAGTGGCACATATGAAATATACAAAATGCCCAGCAAAAATGCAATCCGTATGTAAAAAATGCACAAAATTATTTTTTACCACATACTTTGGCATGTAATGGTAAAAAAATGGGGGCATGTTAAGGCACAATATGCACCTTATGAGATACCCTGGAGTGTCTACTTTTACAAATGGTAGGACTTTGTGGGGGGTTTTGAACAGTCAAACTGTTATAATACCCCAAATGGAAGCATAGGCTCATTAAATCCGTCTCTCAAAATTCTACTGTGAATACTGAAAAGGACAGGTCTCCTGTATGGCACTGTAGCTTCACGAAATAGTGCCATAGACATACAATGGGGGTGTCCTTTTACTCAGAAGACTTAGCTGAGCATAATTTGGGGGGTTTGAACTTAGTGGCACATATGAAATATACAAAATGCCCAGCAAAAATGCAATCCGTATGTAAAAAATGCACAAAATTATTTTTTACCACATACTTTGGCATGTAATGGTAAAAAAATGGGGGCATGTTAAGGCACAATATGCACCTTATGAGATACCGTGGAGTGTCTACTTTTACAAATGGTAGGCCTTTGTGGGGGTTTTTGAACAGTCAAACTGTTATAATACCCCAAATGGAAGCATAGGCTCATTAAATCCGTCTCTCAAAATTCTACTGTGAATACTGAAAAGGACAGGTCTCCTATATGGCACTGTAGCTTCACGAAATAGTGCCAAAGACATACAATGGGGGTACCGTTGTACTCAGCAGAAGTAACTGAACACATAATAAAACTTTGTACAGGAATAGCACACACCAACTTTACAAAATACACATGAGAAGTTCTTTGTTATACGTTTGTGTGCGAAAACCCCCAAAAAACACAATTTTACTCCAATATTTAGCAGAGGTTGGCGGTAAAATGGCTACGTAGAAAGTGTCAAAACAACCTTAGGTAAATAGCCTGTGATGTCTACTTTATATAAATATATACTTTTGTGTGGCAATTTTGTTTTATTTTATGGCTATTAGGCTTACAAGACAAACATACCAAATTCTAAAATCGCTCCACATTAAAATTTTATTTTACTCCTTGTGCTTTGTGACCTGTAACTACCAAAAAAAACTTAAAATCCCAGACACATTATATATTCTGTAAATCAGAACAAATAAATGAATTTATTTTTAATTACTTTCCTTAACCTGCACTAATTATGCACACATTATGATTGCAAAAACTGTAAAAAAAAAACAATATTTTTCTTTTTTTTGCATTTTTCTGTATTTTTTTTATAATAAGTAAGCATTTATATATATATACGTTATATCAAATTAAAGCCCTTTCTGTCCTTTAAAAAACAGTATATAATATGTGTCGGTGCAATAAATGAGAGAGATGCAAATTGCAGTTGAACGCAAACAGCAAGAAAATGCAAAAATTGCTTGTGTCATTAAGCGTAAGTCAAGCTTCTGAAGCTCTGTCCTTAAGGGGTTAAATAATTGTATCTCAATCTCTAAATTGAACTTTAATCACACACAGGAGGCTCTTGCAGGGTCTAGCAAGCTATTAGCATAGCAGGGGATAAGAAAATCTTAATTAAACAGACCTTGAAATAAAGAAAGCCTAAATAGGTCTCTCTTTACAGGAAGTGTTTATGGAAGGCTGTGCAAGTCACATGCAGGGAGGTGTGACTAGGGTTCATAAACAAAGGGATTTAACTCCTACATGGCAGAGGATTGAGCAGTGAGGCTGCAGGGGCATGTTCTATACAACAAAACTGTTTCATTAAGCTAAAGTTGTTCAGGTGACTATAGTGTCCCTTTAATATTTTATATGGCAAATTAAAATCACTTTAAGCACATGTTTAGTGAGTTAGAAGACTTTAAAATGTTACACTGTGTTTTACAATCAAGGCTGACATGCAGCACACATTTTGCAGCCCATCATTAGATACAATGCTGTATTATCCCTCCCTGTGGCAGAGCCCAGCCTCATGTGATCCTCCCTGCTCAGAGCACATGCTCTGTCTGCCAAGCAATCACTGAGACCACAACACAACAAGGCCACGCCCACCAACAAACCCCGCCCATACATCAACCGCCTGCAGCCCTCGAGCTTCAAAGGCGGTTGAAAAAAAAAAAAAACAAGCCGTGGTCAGCGTTAGCCAATCAGAGCAGCGATGGGCGTGGCTTCCACCCTCGACACATAAGGCCTCCTGTCATTGACAAGCGGGAAAGGCGTGGCCACTTGGATCCGAGCTGGCTGGTTCCCCTCCGCCGTTGCTGTTGAAGGACGGGCGCACGCCGTTACGTCACGGGCGGGGATCGGTTCTCCTCAGCAGGCGGCAGAGCACAGTGTGTGACAGCAGGTACACCCCCCATCCTCCCACCCCCAGTCTGTCTCTGTCTGTCTGTCCGCCCCATGTCGGACCGTCCAACCCCCGCCTCTCCTGCCTGGACCGGTCCTGTCCGCCGGGCGGCTGCCGGGAGTGGATGTTCGCGGCTGGCTGTGACAGGAGACTGTGTGTGTGCCGCGGGCCCAGGCGGGTCGGTAAGTAGGAGTCCGTCCGTCCTCTCTATGGGTGGGAGGGGGTGGCAGGCCCGCTCGGGCCCTCTCTGGAGAGAGCTCTGGACAGGAAAGGGTTAACGTCCTGTTTAACCACTCAGTGGCTGCAGAGCTCCCGATGGCACATCGTGTGTTCAACAATCCTAAAACTACAAGTTACCAATGGGCTGCTCCTATTATTAATTATAAGCCAGTCCATGCCATGTAGGTGTATTACCCCATTACATGTAACAGAACATGCCATGTAGGAGTATTACTCCATTACATGTAACAGAACATGCCATGTAGGAGTATTACTCCATTACATGTAACAGAACATGCCATGTAGGAGTATTACTCCATTACATGTAACAGAACATGCCATGTAGGAGTATTACCCCATTACATGTAACAGAACATGCCATGTAGGAGTATTACCCCATTACATGTAACAGAACATGCCCCATTACATGTAACAGAACATGCCATGTAGGAGCATTACCCCATGGTGCCAGGCTTGTGATGGCTGTGAGGGCACGTTGGTGCATTCAATGAGTAGAAGGGGTTTTGGTGCCCGGAGTGTCCCTTTTTTTTTTTTTTTTTTTTTTTTTTTTTAGTAATCCTTGTGTTGTGTCAGCGTACCCTTCTCCTAAACAACTGTCACCGATTGGGGACCTTGATGAAGTTCCAAAGTCCCCCGACTGTGACATCGCTGCTGCTGGGGGGGGGGGGGGGGGCAGGTGCTGGTAAAGATGAGTTTACTTGTCCCTGGTGTGCGCTGCCATCTTGGTCTGGTAGGGTCCACTTCGGCGCCAATGTCACTGCTGTACTCTCGTGCATAGTTACATAGCTGAAAAGAGACTTGCGTTCATCAAGTTCAGCCTTCCTCACACTAGTTTTTTGCTGTTGATCCAAAAGAAGACGAATAAACCCAGTTTGAAGCACTTCCCATTTTGCAACAAACTAAGGGGGGAAAAAATCCTTCTTGACCCCAGAATGCATGCGTGAGAGTATAGCATTGAGATCTATGAAGAATCTCACAAGGTCTTGGGTGATGGCTGGGGGTATTGACTCGTGGACTCTGCCTT